>NC_048232.1:84338871-84347761 GCF_002007445.2 Ailuropoda melanoleuca
GTATGAGGGCTATTTGCCCAGTCCTCAGGAAGCGCACAGTCTGGCAGGGAATCTAGACGAGGAACAGGCCTTAAGGATGGTGGGTGCAAGGCTGGGACTCATTTGGCTGCCCAGAAAACACACTGCTCTTGACCCAGTCTTAGGGGAAGGCAAGGTGGCATTTCTGGGCAAGGCCTATTGAGGCTGAGAGCAGGAGGCATCGGGTAGGCTGCTTCCATATCCCATTTGTTTGTCCTGGTGTTCTGGGCTGATGTCATCACACTTGTAACTTCTCTGCCCCTAAAAAGCGTTTTGAAGACATTAATTTTATTGAAATACAATGCACCTATAGAATAATGTGTGCATTTTAATTTACAGCTTGTTGCATTTTCACAAAATGAACTCACCCATGTAACAACAACCGACCCAGATCAAGAAGTAGGACTTGCAGGGCACCTGGCTGGCTCAGTCGGTGGAAGATGCGACTGTTGATCTTGGGGTTGTGAGTTCGAGCCCCATGTTGGGTATAGAGATTACTTAAAAAGAAAATCTTTTAAAGAGAAGAAGAGGTAGAACTCCCCATCACCCCCAGAAGCTTTTGCAGGCTTTCACTCACACTGCCACCTACAAAGATAACCATTATTCTGAATTCTGGCACCATAATTTAACCTGCCTCTTATTTGTTATTTCTGTAAACTTTTTACTGAAGTATAATTTGCATGTAGAGAAGTACACAAATCATAAATACACAGTTCAGTGACTTCACAGAGTGAATGCACTCACACAACCAGCAGACAGATCAAGAACAGAATGTGACCAGGACCCCAGAAACATCCCTTGGATCTCCTTGCAGTCAGCAAACTCCCCCTACCGCAAGACCTCCAGCCGGGGAGACCACCACCCTGATCACCTCAGATGTTTTGCCTCTGTTGGAAATTTATAGGAGAGTCACATAGCATGTACTGTGTGTGTCCGGCTGCTTTCATGCAGTGTGGCGTGTAAGATTCATTTGTGTTGCTGCATGTAGTTAGACTGTCCATTCTTATTGCTTTGTAGTATTCCATTCTATGGCTAGACCTAGAGATGAACTTCTGAGTTGTTTCCTGTTCTTGGTTACTATGAACAGTGCTGCTGTGAACGTCCCTGTTCATCTCGTGGTGAGCGTGTGATTGCATTTCTAGGGATGGTGTTGCCGGGTCAGCGGTTACGAGGATGTTCAGCTTTCGTAGACGGGGCCTAACAGTTTTCCAAAGCAGGTGTACCAGTTTCCACTCCGCCAGCAGTGTAGGAAAGTTCCAGTTCCACATCCTTACCAAATACATGATCGCGTCATTTCTGGCCCTTCTGCTAGTATCTCATAGTTTTCATTTGTATTTTCCAGGGAATTCACAATGTCGAGCACCTTTTCATTGGCCATTTGGATAATCTCTTTTGTGAAAACCACATTCAAGTCTTAGCACCTGTTTATTTGAGATGTCTGTCTTTTTCTTGATTGAAGGAGTTCTTTATTCTGGCTTCGATCCTTGTTGGATATGTGCTTTGCGTGTATCTCCCTCTGTGGCTTGCCTGGTCTCTCTCTCTCTTTTAAAGATTTTTTTTTTTTTAAGATTTATTTATTTGAGAGAGAGAGAGACAACACAAGCAGGGGGAGGGTTAGAGGGAGAGAGAGAGAATCTCAAGCTGAGGTCATGACCTTAGATGAAACCAAGAGTCAGACCCTCAACCAACAAAGCCACGTGGGGCCCGCCTAGTCTCTCTCTTCATGGTGTCAGTCAGTGAGCACAAGTTCTCAATGTTCATGAAATCAGACGAGTAGTCTTTTCCATTACAGTTAGTCACTTTCTGTCCTGTTCGGTGAATCTTTGCCCTATCTCAGTCGTGAAGACACTCTACTGTACTTTGATTCCCACACCCAAGTCCATATCCACCTGGAATTGATTTTCTGTGTGAGGTAGAGATGCAGGATCTACTTTTTTTCCATATGGAAACCTCCCTGCCCCCAGACTCTGTTATTAAAATGACCGTCCTTGCCCCACTGTACCAAGTGCCACTTTTTCATAAATCAGGTGCCCATGTATAATGAGTCTGCTTCTGGATGTTCTAGTCTGTTCCATTACACCAACACCACACACCCCTAATGGCTGAGCCTTCTAATATGTCTTGCTATCTGCAAGTGTCAACCCTCTAGCTTTAGTGACTAGTTTTTGCCCTTTACCTTCCCCTATAAATGTTAGGATCATCCTGTTGTCCCAAAAGCCCCAGTGGGGTTTTGATTGTCCTTACTGCCAAGACGCAGCTACGCTTCAGAGCGATTCAGCCCATTTGAGGAGCGTGTATATGTGGCAGCTGAGGATCAGGAAGATGGTGCCTGTAAAACTGTCCCTGCCCATGAGTCCCCTCCCCAAAACATCTGATGCATCTAACAGGCAGTAAGCAGTCTGATGTGTATTTCCTCAGTTTCCTCCTTGCATGTACTAACATAGACACGTTATAATCTATTTAATGTGATCCTGCCTGAAACCCTGTTCTGCCACTTACTTTTTTCCAACCGAACAATGAGTCTTGGGCCTCTCTCTTTGCTGCCTCCTTACTCCACAGAGGTACCGGGTACTGCAGCACGTGCTGGGGGGCATCCAGTTGCTTCCCGTATTTGCAGTTACGGTGCTGCGGGCAGTGTCACCTCACGCTCTCCTCACCTACTTGTATAAGTCTCTCCTGAGGTGAAATCTCCAGAAGTGGTGATGCGCACTCAGAGGGCAAAAGTACCTGGAACACCAATGGTGTCGCCAAATTTGCATTTTCAGTAAGGTTGGGCAGAGGAGAGGAACTGATTTCTAGGAAAGTAACCGCCCCTTTCATCTGGTGGCTTCTCTTGAGAGGAGCCAGACTGAGAGGCCCAGACAGTACTTTCCTGAAGAGGAAGAGGCTTTGAATCAGTCCGAATATATTTAGCTAGCCAATGAGTCAGGCTTTGAGGGCAAGCAGAGGTCTGGCCTCTGTGAAAATGGTTTAGATCAGAGGTTCCCAGTCTTTCTCAGTTCATGGCACCCTTTGTGTCTCAGTAATTTTTTCATGGTTGCCCTGAGCTAACAGTTCTGCTTGTTAATTAGGTACAGAGATCTTAATACACATTATGTCTTAACAAATTTAGTAGCCATTAAAGAAATACACACAAAAATGAAAGAAGAAATAGTATTTTTTTTCTTGATAACTGTAATTACTGACTTCTGGGGTACAGGTGCCTGTTGCGTGCCGCGTATCTTCTCAAACTTTGAAATCAGAGTAACACCACCAACTTCTGATTTTCAGACAGTGCTTGCTTTTTATTACAGTAGCTCTAAAAACTCAACTTCGTGAAGATGTGACATCATCCAGAGGAGGGTCATGCAGTCTCACATTGAGACTTCAGACTACCACCATTTAGTAGTTTCCATGGTGTCTGACTCATGTTGGGCATGGCTGTATTTACTTCAGAAATGTGAAATACCTGGGAGCCCCCCTGCAAGTTCCCTGCCCTGCTTCGGGGTGCCTTGGCACACAGTTTGAGAACCATAGGGTAAGCCTGGTGTGGGAGGACACGATGTGGAATTAGGAATGGCTAGGGACTGCAGGGTGGCTCTCGGATCTAAGCAGTTCGGAGTCATCTGCCACGGCTGCTCCGTTTGGCAGTTAGCAGATAGATGAGTTAGAGAGGAGGGGACTCCTAGGCTGCAGCTTGGGTGCGTTCTGGTCCAGTCTGTAAAATTTAGGGAAATTATCATAGGGTGATAATGCCAAGAAAATTAAAAGAGCAACAGAAGTTATTCTTTCAGTTTGCCTTCTAGAAATGATACTGTGGTTGATTGTACAGGATTTATATGTCTTATTAATTCAAACCACTAAACTCCAGCTCCCACGCACACACGCTGAGATGTCTTTGAATTAACTAAGGTTTTTCTTCAGAATTAAGCGTTAAGATGTATTTTAACTTAATGATTTTCTAAATACTTCTTTGGGTTCCTCTTGCAAAACCACCTAACTAGTCTTTGTTTCTGCTTTTCTTGGTGATGTTCGGACCCTCTTGAGGGACCCGTTGTTTTCAGTGTCCCCTGGAGCAGCACTGCTCCCTTGCTGATCAGGCAACCGTGAGAAGGTTCTCTGACTTCACGGCCCTGGGATTGCCGCCACCCTGCCCCCAACCTCTGTCCCATTCAGGCTCCTCCACTGCAGTTACAGGCTCGGATTCAGCAAGCACTTTGTTGAGGGTCAGGAGAAGGTCATGGGATTCCTCTGCGCTTGCTCTCCCGTATCTGGCTCAAATATGGCGGTCAGCAAAGAAGAGGGCAGGTCGTTAGTGCTGCTGGCCCCATGATTAGCGACTTCGGGGAAGTGTGGTGATCGTGTCTCTATAGCGCAGTTTGGCCAGGTCATTTGCTCCAATTCAGGTAGCACTCTGCAGATCCCCCTGCCATGAGAGTCTGTCATCTCAGTCCGTGTTCCCTGATGGCACTTTGGCAGTTCTATTTCTGACCCTGGCATTCAAGTCTTCTGAAGCCGTTACATTAGCTGATGGCTACTTAGAGCCCAGTAAAGGTCAGAACCATCAGACTGAACCAGACAAGGAGGCACTGCCCTCATTGCGGAGGCAAGGGCGGAGGTGTGAAGGTTGAAGTCTGCGAGCCTGTCCCAGCGGCCCCTCTGGGTTTCCTGAGCTCTGGGTCTCGTGCCTCTCCCCCCTCCCATCCTTCTCAGCTCAGCTCCTCGTTCAGATCAGCCTGCATTGAGTGGGTTTATGGGTTGGAAATCACGGGTTTTAGAGTAAAAATATCCTTAATAAATGACAGAATTTCTGAAAACATGGATAGACAGCATGCCTGCAGTTCTTCTTCCTGGAGGCCTGGAGTGATGTCACCCCGCAGGCCGTGGAGGGGCTTGGGAGACTAGGGCACCGGCTTCAGATGGCCCAGCAAAGAGGCTCTGAAAGGCTCTGCTGGTGTTCCCTCATGGGCTGGTGTTCACATCAGGGGATCACCTAGGGATGGCATGGCAGTCTCTTTGGGTGTAGATAAAGCCCTTGCAAGGCCAGCTTTGGGGGGAAAGACATCAGTCATATACACGCATGCCTGCACAGGTCCTTGGATGAGCCTTGGGGCTACCCCGTGATGCCAGTGCTTTCCAGCGTGGCAGTGATGTAAATAACATTACTAGCCGCTTGCTGTGTGCCTTTCCTATACTCTTAATACTCAGAGGTAAAAGAGATGAAAAATTAGTCAAAGCAGAACACTCTTTTACCTCAAAATATTCTAAAGGGTAAGTAATTAAAATGACAGATAAGGCAAAGTCCCAGGATCCTGGGGGCTGCCTGGCTTGGACACAGAGGCCCTTGCAGGGCGGAGGGTGGAAATGCAGCTGCGGAGCGAAGGTAACCTCTCCTCCACGAACTGCCCCTCCCCACCTCTGCTGGTTCAATGCCTCGGGCCTACCAAGCAGGGCAGGGTGCAGCAGGGGCCCCACCCGTGCCCTGAAACCCTGTCCCCGCCACCCCGCTGGAGGTGGTACCCGGTCACCAAGTCCAGGTGGCTCTCCCAGAGCCACTTGCCCTGGTTTCAGTGGTGACGTTTACTTCCACGGATGTGAGGGGCCCGGCCCTCCTGTGCATCTTCCCCAGCCTGCCTCCGCCATAGTGGTGCTTTCTGATGGCCAGCGTTCTGTCGCCCTGGAATTACCCCTAGTCCTTGTCCTTCCACAGAGCTACTTCCTCAGTAGAGCCCAGAACCTGTGTGGCCCTGAGCGCAGCGCCGTCCCTGACTCACTGCGCTGGCTGTGCCACCCCCTGGGCCAGAAGTTTTTCATGGAGCGGAGCTGGTCGGTGAAGTCAGCTGCCAAGGAGAGTCTGTACTGTGCTCAGAGGAACCCAGGTGAGAATTTGGCAGCCACTGGGGATTGGAGAAAACCAGGAGAGCCCCCAGGACTTCAGGGGGACTGTACTCCAAACACACAGTTCACAGGTGGTCTCAGTCTTGTTCTCCCCAAAGTTCGGGGACGTCGCAAGCCTGGTTAGCCGCTAAGCCAGGTTTGCAGCTCGCCTCTCTCTGACATTTGGAGCCTGTGGCCCCTACCTCCATCACACCATTCATGCCCTTGTTCTGGGTGCTTTGGAGACACAAAGGATGAGTGGAGTTGCTGTTCGCTGGCCCGGTCTCCTGGTCCCACTGGAAAGGAGACATATACGGAGCGGTTAGAGAACAGTAGGCGACAGGCAGTCATCAAGTGCTGAGTGGTGGCGGGGACAGGGCTCCAGGCAGCAGAGGAGATGCTGGCTTGCTGTCCCTGGTGTTTGACAGTGATTGGAGGTGACTTACCCCACTCTCAGACTTGAGCGACCGGTGGCTTTCTGCTCACTGTGTGCTCTCCCCTCTCTAAAGTGGGAGCCTGGGGAGAGCGAGGTGCGTTCTGCAGGTACGGCCTGGGCGCGAGCTTCCACTAGCCTTTTTTCAAAAATAGTAACTTATGGCTCAATATAAGAATGGTGCACCACACCAAAAAGAAAGGATAAAAGTGAAAGCCATCCTAAATCTCAGCTCCATCCCCACGGTCTGCTTTGTCTACACTGCAGACAGCCTTTCTCACCTCATGCAGGTTTTGTTTCTAGGCCTTGTTGCCCAGAATGTGTTCCTAAGTGTCCTGCCTCCCCGTCCTTGTCTGATGGCGGCCCTCACTTCTGCACATGGGATGGGAGGGAAGGGCCTGCTGCCCTGCTTCGGGCCTGCCAGTTGGGAACTTAGCCATGACAGCTGTTGCGAGCATTACAAGGCCACTTGTTTAATCAGCACAGCCGGACCATCACTAGCCATAAAGGCTTGGAAAACAGGAACAGGTCTTCCATGTCATGTCAAGGCAGCGGCCAGCACTTTAGGCTGACTCTGTCTGCCTTCTCGTTTTGTGTTTACTGATAAGGCTTGCAGCCCCAACCTTGAAGTACTGAGTACTGTGCCAGGAGACACAGCACCACTCCCACATACCTCCCCCCACCTTCCAGCTATCGAACAGGGTGCTTCTGGGCTTTGGTGGAGAAGGGGGTTTAATCCCTATTCAGAGAGGAGAGCTGTTTCTTGGGTTCCCCTTCCCACCCTCTGTTTTCTCTGCAAAGACAAAATAGGTTCATGAGAAGACCATCTGACCCTTTTGGCCTTTCCCTTCTTCTTCAGCTGACCCCATTGCCCAGGTCCACCAGGCCTTCTGCAAGAACCTGCTGGAGCGAGCTGTGGAATCACTGGTGAAGCCTCAGGCCAAGAAGAAGGCTGGAGACCAGGACGAAGAGAGCTGGTAATGTCCCCAGGATGGGCCCCTGCCTCCGGCATCTGCGAGGCCCTCATGCCTGGCAGGAAACAAGCCCTAGTGTGGGGTCTGCGGGGAAATCGAATGATTCCTTGGTATTTGTTTCTCAAACCTGGCAGCCCCATGGGAGTCCCGTGGGAGCTCTGACCTGACCTCTTCACCCTTCCCAGACCGAGTGTGCCACTTTTCGCCTTTCTCCTTTTCCCCATCCCTTCACCAAGTGGAGCTAGTTCTTGGACAGATCAGGGATTTGACTACGTTGCTTTGCTTTTGGGGTGGGGAGGGGGCAAGGTCTGTTGAGGGCGTAGAAATGAAGTGTGGAGGGCTAAGCAGAAGGCAGACATCTGGGGGACCCAGACCTTTATACAGTGTGCCAAGCAATTTCTTATTCTTACTGAGCAATGGAGCACAGTCTTTCCTCCTCAGAGTAAGACTTGCGGGGCAGGCAGGTGCCAGAGTCACTGTCCTACAAAGCCCAGGTCCCGACTGGAGTGCACCTGAGCGGGGAAGGGAGGCCAGTTCTACTCCGTGACGTCAGCAGACTGGTGGGAGGAGAGGACATTTGAACTCGGCCTTGAGGGGAATAGTCAGGTTCTATTGGACGGGGGATGAAAGAAAAAGGCTGGAGCATCAGGAGCAGCCCAGGGACACATGAAAAAGGAGGGTCTGTGGAGCCTGGGAATGGCGTCGGGGACCGGGCTCAGGTGTGCCTGGCGCAATGCGGGGGAAGGGACCAAAATGACCGTTGGGTCTTGGAACTGGAGCATCGAAATCAGGCATGAGGGGGTCCTCCTGTACATTCTGATAAACGGTGGGACCGTTTCTTTTCTTTCTAGTGAATTCTCTAATGCTCTGGAGTACCTGAAATTACTTAATTCTTTTGTGGACTCTGTGGGAATTGTGACCCCACCCTTCTCCAGCAGCTCTGTGCTCAAGTCAGCCCTTGGTAAGCATCCTGCAGGTTGGCTCTGCAGGCTTCACGTTGCTTAATTCACTCCTTCACAGCCCGTTTGTCCCAGGGGGTCCGGGGCAGTTACGAGTGTGCACTTGAGAATCTTCTCTGGATCTGAGGCATGTATCTGGGGCCCGCACATAGTCCCAGCCTGTAGGTACCCCCTGCTGAGTGGCATTCTGGGGACAGGAAATCATGATTCTCCTAAAAGTAGGACGGTGAGCAGTGAATATCTTTCCTGGGCCCTGGCCAAGTGGGGCAGGAACCTTCCCAAACACCCAGACTGAGCAGCATGTGGTCTAGACACTGCGGGCTTGTGGTGGCTCACTCTTCGATGCACAGTGGCCCCAAGGCTGCTTTTGGGTCTGACACTCTCTGCCGAAGAGACTTTTTCATCCGGGTACCTGTACTGCTCTGCAGCTACCCATTGGTTGAGCCGGTGCAGCCTGATGACTGAATTGGCACTAGGACATTCTTCGCTTCTGTTCCTAGACTGCTGTCAGGATGACGGCATAGCAGCTGTTTCTGAGACTGCCGGGAGAGGGGGCTGTCAGGCTCCCTTCTGGCCATTCTCCCCAGGGAGGAAAAGATTCCAGAAAAGCAGCCACCCCATCATGACCCCTGACCCTGTGAACTGTCTTG
>NC_048232.1:84347949-84351895 GCF_002007445.2 Ailuropoda melanoleuca
CGCCACCCCGCCCCCACCCTGACCCCACCCCTTGGATGGCGAGACCGCTGGTACCATCGTTCCGCAGCTCAGAAAACTGAGCCTCTGAGAAGGAAAGACTAAAGATTCTGACAAGAGCCTCTTACTGCAAACACTTGGGAAGCCCCATTTTTTTCATGACTGTTGGAGATTCAGGTTGTTCCCAGGGTTTTACTTAAAAATTACACTACAGGGGCACGTGGGTGGCACAGTTGGTTGAACACCGAACTCTTGATTTCGGCTCAGGTTATGATTTCAGGGTGGTGAGATCGCTCAGTGGGGCGTCTGCTTGAGATTCTCTCCCTCCCTCTGCCCCTCCTCCCTACTCGCGCACATGCGCACTTTCTCTCTCTCAAATCTTTTTTTTAATTACACTACAGTGAACATCTTTGTTACACTTTGTTTTTCTCTATTTGGGCCATTTTTTTGTGATAGGTTGCCCAAAATGGGATTACCAGATTAATAGGAGTGAGCGTCTTTAAGGATCTTGATACGGGTTGCCAAACACTTTCCAAAAGATAGTGCTAGCCCATGTCCCCCAGAATTGTATGAGGGGGCAACCCAAAGGTCCCCCGCCCATCAGCAGAAAGTAACAATGGCTCATGCGCATGGGAACTGGGTGCAGGCAGCCCGGCTGAGCGCCATCGGTCTGCGGGTGCTGGAGGCATGTTTGGTACTGTTCCCTTCTAGGTCCAGATGTCATCTGTCGATGGTGGACGTCCGCCATCACTGTGGCCATCAGCTGGCTCCAGGGAGACGACGCGGCTGTACGCGCTCATTTTACTGAAGTAGAGCGTGTCCCCAAAGCCCTGGAAGTGACAGAGTGCGTAAGCCCCCTTGACCACTTACTTGCTTCTCTCTGGGGGACTCCCAAAGGCCAGGTGTGCCAGACTCACTTCTCTATGTTAGCAGGAGCGAGCAGGTCTGAGGGGTCATTGGGGTGAAAGGTCAGGCAGCCTGGGGACTACCTGATAGATGGAGAGAGAAAGTGAGAGGGAGGAAGAGGGTGGGACAGAGAAACCGAGCTTGGCAAGCACCCCGTCTGTGCGTATTGTCCCAGCAGCTGTCAGTGCTAATTCCGGGGCTGCCTCTCCCATCCTCCTGAACCACAGGCCAGAGGGAGAGCAGTGTGGCTGCTGGCATCTTTGGAAGCTCCTGGTGAAGCCAGACAGTGTGGTGACGGCTCATAGCCAGCTCAGGGCTTGGAAGGGTCTGAGGAGCCTTGTCTCATGTGCCAGCATTGTATCCAGTTTCCTTCCGGCCGCCTTTTAGCCCCACGTCAGCCCTGTCACTAAGAAGGCTTTGGGCGTGTAGCACGAGGCATGACCAGAGGGCTTTTGACCTTCCTCTTGGGGGCGTTTGGCCCACAGTGGTGCTCCACCCTGCCTGCTGACCCTCTGGCTGTTTCTGGCTGAGTGTCCCTAACAACTCCAGAGACGTAGTAAAATGCCCCAAAACAGAAAAGCCCCACCGGGTCCGGTCCTCAGAGCCAAGGCTGGAACATTTCCTGTTCAGCAGGCTATTAACCAGGAGAGCAGGAAGGAGCTGAGAAAAATAGGTCTAGGCAGGTTCTCTGAGGTAGGTCTGACATCCCAATTTCATTTAAGTAACCCATTTTTTAAGCACCCTGACCAGTCAGCACCTACCTTGCACTCCACCCCGTGTGTATTGTGTCTCAGCCAGTGTGCCTGAGGACATGACGGGTCAATTGTCCAGAGTCCCCTCACGTAAGCAGCAGAGCCCTGACATCTGCTCAGTCCCTCGGCAGACATTCCTCCCCCTGAATTCAGTCCCTCTGGGGTTCCTTTGCTCTTTAGGGGTAATGATGCTGTGGGACCCCTCCCCCGTCTTCAGCCTCCCCAGCCTCTCCCCGATCTGCTCTATGAAAAGAAGCTACGTTCCTCTAGAGAGTTGAACAGCCAGCGTCTGAGGGAATGGCCCCTCCGAGAGCAGGTGCACATATGGAATTAGTACTTTATGCCACCAGAGGGGGCAGCAAGTGGCTTTGTGGCCACTTTACAGATGAAGAAACTAAGGCACAGATTGTTTGACTGTCACGTGGCTCTTTAGTGGCAGTCCTGGTGGTCGAACCTGGGTCTCCAATCCTTTCCTCTCCATCACATGCCCTGTTCCCAGGCCTCCCACACCCCTTCCTGGTTTCATGATTTATTGAGTGAATGCTTAACTGAGGGCCCTCTTGGTGCCATCTACATTCTAGGCTCTGAGAGGCAGCAGTGAACAAAAGAGCAAGTTCTGGCCACGAGCAGCTCGATGGTGGCCGGACCTGCACAGGCACTTCTGTGGGCAGCTGGTGCGATTACCTTCACCAGGCCAGTCATGGCTTCTGTGAAGCAGCCAGTGCATCTCTTCACCGGGAGGGGTTCTGGGCCAGAGGGAGGGAGGCCCATCAACCACACGTCAGTGTCAGGGGGACCAGAGGTTGGTACAAAGGGCCTGACCCAGTGGGCAGCCAGAGGAGGCTGATAGGGGGACAGGACAGGAGAAGGCAGCCCCATGGGGGCACAGCGGATGGACTAAGTCTCAGGAGACAAGTTGGTGAGAAAGGGCACTCCCCTGCGTCCATGACAGCTGAGGCACAGGAGTGGGAAAGGAGCAGGAGGGGCGCTCTGGGGGCCTACATCCTGGGGCTGTCAGAAGCAGATGGGGGACGGGGACCTGGCTCGGCTGAGAAGGGCCTGTCCTCCCTCTCTCCCTTGTTTCCTCCCCTCCAGCCACGCTGGCCCCGGGATATTGTCCCATGCATCAGAGACTCAGGGCCTTTGCACCTGTTGCTCCTCTGCCTGGAATCCTCCCTAGAAAGCCACACAGCTCATGCCTCTGTTTCCTCAGGTCTCTGCTAAAATGTCATTTTTCCAGAGAGGACATCCTTGACCACCGTCCCTCATAAGATGCCACCTTCTTCCTCTGCTTGGCTTTCCTTCATGGCGCGTACCCCGCCTGGCATTACCTCTTCGGTGTTCAGTGCATGTACTCTCTGACTCCTGACTAGAAAGTGAGCGCCCACAGGCAGGGGTTGGGTTGTTCGCTGTGCATCGCCAGGCCTGGGGCTCAGCCAACATTCCTTGAATGAAGGAGGTGCTGTGGGGGTGGGGAGCCCCACCCTCATTCAGGGCTGGCATTTCAGATCTGGAGCCATTGTGGCACCATTTGAGTGGACAGACCCACGTGTCACCAGCTCAGGCTCCTCATGCTACCCAGGTGACATTCACTGACCTCCTGCCTCTCCCCTCCCTCTCCCTGCCCAGGAGCCCCCTGGTGAAGGCCGTCTTCCACACCTGCAGAGCCATGCACACCTCACTGTCTGGGAAGGCGGATGGGCAGCAGAGTTCCTTCTGCCACTGTGAGAGGGCCAGCGGCCACCTCTGGAGCAGCCTCAACGTTAGCGGGGCCACCTGCGACCTCACCCTCAACCACGTGAGTGGGGGCTTGCCCGGCCCCTCAGGGCGGTGCTCAGCTGTGTGGGGAAGAACACTCTGACCCACCTGGCGCTTACCCAGCCAGCAGGGCTGTCCAAAAGACAAACCAGACCAGCAGTTCCTCTCCCCCAAACATCGCCGCTTGGCCCAGTTGGGGTCCCTTTGAGCCCTTCGGGCAAGCACGTTTCCACCTGGACTTTTGCTGGGTTCCCTGAGTCCCGGATCCTGCTGGCCAGGCCTCTGCATTTGCTCCAGGCAGCTGGCTCACTTTCCCCAGGCCGCCGCAAGGCCAGCTTTCGAACAGGCGCCCGCCGGCTCACGCGCACACCCAGGGCCGCCCGCCCGCCCTGGGCGCCTCCGCGGCCAGATGTGCACCTCCTCGCGGGCGGCTGTGGTGCATTGTAGTTGCATTGCACGTTCTGGCCGTACCCGTGCAATGTTTCCACAGTGCATCCCAGACGCCTGCCTGGCCCTCGAGACACCTCCCCCCC
>NC_048232.1:84352444-84362480 GCF_002007445.2 Ailuropoda melanoleuca
CCCCCCCCCGCCCCGTGCTGTCACTGTTGGATCCCAAGGCACGGCCGTCCCGGCAGAGGGGAGGGGCGGAATGCGCACAAGTAAAAGTGAAGCGTGGTCTGCGCACTCAGGAGCATGGCTTCACTCCACAAAGGGAGGGACGAGCTATGACCTGGAGGGTCAGGCTCTGAGACCCTCACTGAGGTTTGGTCCCAAGTGTCCAGCCGGGCACTTCCAGCTCGAGGTGGTCAAGGGCCTCAGATACTGGGGGGGAACCCAGGAAGCCTACCAGCCCTGCAGGACAAGCGATATGCAGAGAGGCCAGGAGAAAGGCTCATGGAAGAGCCACCTCTCACTTCATGCCTCTCCTCTGCTGGTCTGTAGAGTTTGTCTTCATGAGAAAACCAGCTAGTCTCAGCTGAGTTTGGAGAACGCGGAAGAGGCTGTGGCACGTGTGGGGCTGGGGTTCCCAGGTGGCAGTTCTATAGGGGAAAATGGGCCGAGAAGAAGGAGACCCATGGAGCCTGCCATCCCTCGAAGGACAGAATCCAGCCCAGGCTTCTACCCCCACCCCCTGGTGCTCCCCGCAACGCTCACCTCTTAAAAATGTCAGATTTCATTTGAAGAGGAAGGCCTCTTCCGTGTCCCCCTCAGGCTATCATCAGCCAGAAACACTGTGGCAAAGGGTCAGGATGCCAGGCAGGCATGAGGCAGGGTCCAGGGTGCGTCCAGTGCCCTGGCGAAGGGGCAAGAAGGGGAATGTTCTGGGGGAGTCCATCTGAACAGAGGGCCACATGTGATCCCTCTCAAAAAGGACTGAGCTGTCTTCTCACCCTCACTGCTCCCTGGTGTTGATGGGAGCCAGGCAGGCGGCCCAGCCTCGTCAGTGCTGTGCAGACAACAGTACGTGAGGCCCCCACTCATGCATCATCCATGCCTCGTAGCGGCTGGCATTGACAGTGCTTCCCAAGGCCGGGCGCGGGGCACACACACAGTGCTCTCATGAAACACAACAGCCTTGTGGTGCCCATTTCGTAGATGAGGAGACTGAGGCCAAGAGGTTCAGTCGTGTGCTAGTCGGTGGCAAAACCACAATTGATTTGGGTCTGTGGGTCTAAACCCAAGCATTCAACTGCTCTGTGGTTCCACCTTCTCGGACTCCTGTTTCCTCAACCCCAGGGACCACTCTGGCCAAGCCTTGGCTGCCTTCTGTTGTTGTGAGCCTCTCCTTCCCCTCCTCCATCTCCTGGCTATGCTTCTGTTTCAGGCCCTTTGACCCTATTTGAGGGGCAGGGCCGTGGCGCCTTTTGCATACCTCAGCCTCCAGGCCAGTGGGGCTCCTATGAGGTGGGAAGGAGCCTGTGCCTTCCTGTCAGCTCCCCGAGGGTTTTATTCCTGCACCTGCCACGTGTGTCCACTGCCCCTCTCTGGGCCTCACTTCCTTCCCCACAGAATGGGAAGAACACATCTCCCACCTACGGCCACGGAAAGGACCAGATGCCGTGAGCCCGAGTTCACCCTTGAGCTGTTCTCTTGTTCCCTGTGGCATGTCTTCCAGGCTGCTGCCCCTCTGGGACTCTCTCCTCCTCCCGGCACTGCCGAGTGTCGGGTTGGGAAGCGCCTGATAGTTCAGGGATCCCAGCAATAGGCCAGTCACCTCTCTCCTTCCTTGTGGCTCACTCCACAGGTGGTCCAGCTGCTGACCTGTGACCTGCTACTGTCACTGAGGACAGCCCTCTGGCAGAAGCAGGCGGGAGCCAGCCAGGCCCTGGGCGAGACGTACCACGCATCGGGCGCTGAACTGGCCGGCTTCCAGCGGGACCTGGGCAGCCTGCGCCGGCTGGCACACAACTTCCGCCCGGCGTACCGCAAGGTGAGGCCCGGCCGGCCGGCAGGGGAGGGCAGGGGGGGGCCTGGAGCCCGGTGGGGCGCCAGCGTGGGGTTGCGGAGTCGGTCCTCTGAGGTCTGCCAGCTAGCCTATCAAGCGCCGGGCCGGGTGCCTTGTGTCCCTTTCTTCTGCTTGTGTTAGTTGAGTGCCAGCTGTATGCCAGCCTGAGGGGCATGGTGGCGAGCAGGCCACGTGGCCCCCAGGCAGGGGCCGGCACAGAGTGACCTCACCGCCCAACGCTAGGATGGGAGGAATTCCTGGCCCTGGGATGGCTGGGAAGGGTACGCAAAGAGCTCGCCTCTGGTTTTTCTAACTGGTGTCAGAGTGAAAGAAGCTCCCTAGAACTTCATTTAATTCTTTTTCTGAGCCACTGGGGGCTTTGGTTCTGCTGTGTGACTGCACATAACATCCCCTTGGTGATGGCCACAGGATCTGAGAAGTCTCTGAGGGCGGCTGTATAATTGGGCTTATTGGACCCAAATAATTTCCTTGCTTGTTTTATTTTTATTGCTAATTAGAGTAATGTACTCAACATATTTTTGCCTGAATTATTTTCTAAAAACTCAAGTGAGATGGCCAGAGTGTCAGTGAGAGGGGAAGGGCACGAAAGAGCGAGGCTGCCTTCTCCTTGGGCCCTCACAGGGTCACGCTGTGGCTCCTGTGTGCGGTGAGCCAGGACGGACAGTGGACAAAACACACATGATCACTGGGGACTCACCCGCCGCGGGGTAAAGCGGAAGTATGCCCCAAGGTTCGCGGCCCTCTCATCTGCTCGGGGCATGGCTGGCATCAATGGCCTCCTCATGAAACAGCATTTCCATCCTGCCTCCCTGCCGCTGACACTCTTTAGTGGCTCCCTCCGTGGCCTTCCCGGGTGGCACTCAAGACCCTCCCCACAGATGGAAATATGAAGGTATAAAGGAGCCTTGAGATTTGAAGGAATTACAGATCAAGGCCTTGCCTCCCATTCCCCGGTGACCCGTATTTACGGAAGTGCTGCACTTTCACCTGGAAACCTTCTGGCCTCACTTTCTGAAGAAACTGAAGGAAACAGTCCCAGGCCTCCTGGTGCCAGCCCAGCTTTCCCACCTCCTGCTGCCCCTGCCTCCCCTCAGCCTGTTCTCCAGCTGGAGGCAGCCCCCCAGGACCTGAGGCTGCGCCCAGGCCCCTTGTCTTCCAACCCAGGGGGCATGTCAGCGTTCGCTTTGTCTCCAGGAGAGGGGAGTAGCCCTTTGCCCCTTTCTTGGCTCAGCCTCGAGGCTGCCCCCGCCAGCCAGCCTGTGCCGGGCTTCCCGCTCCTGCTGCTCCCCCAGGCGTCTGGCTGGGATTGGAGGTCAGAGTGAGGACAGGGGTCGCTACTATGGGGAGAGCAGGGCAGGGTCCTGTAGAGGAAAGGGCCGCCGTCGGGTAGCAGATGAGCTGCCGGGAGAGGCATCTGCCGGGGTCCGAACAGGCGTGTCCCCCCTGCACGTCCTCAGGTGTTCCTGCATGAAGCCACCGTGCGTCTGATGGCGGGAGCCAGCCCCACCCGCACGCACCAGCTGCTGGAGCACAGCCTGCGCCGACGAACCGCTCAGAACACCAAGCACGGTGAGTCTCCCTGCACCCCCAGCAGGAGTTGTGTGAGGCTGTGTAGTGTGACCGCTGTGATGACTAGCCAGGTGGCTGCGTGGCTTGGCTTCTGGTGGGTCAGGGACTGAGGACAGCCCCTCCCACTCCACTGAGAGGCCCCTGGGAGGTTTCAGTCGGAAGGAGCTTCCTCGCCCACCTGCACACCTGGCCCCTTCCTTCCCACGCCAGCTGCCTGGGCCGGACAGAGCCTGGGATAAAAGGGCAGCCGGAGGTGGGGTTGGGGACAGAGGTCCCTGTATCCAGGACACAGCTGGCTGCTCACACCAGGGGTTGTTTTGGATTTGGGGTGCTAAGCCCGTGTGTGTTCACCCCTCAAAGATAAATCTCCTCTACTGGGTGGGGTGGCCCTTAGTTTCCCCTTCCTGGCCCACCAGTGACATCCAAGTCCTGCTCCCATACTTCCGAGCTGGGTCACCTAGGGCAGGACCTCCCCTCCCCTCCACTTCTATGTGTGCACAACAGGGATGACAGTCCCCACCTTTGACAAGTCCCCAAGACCTGTTGACCAGTTTCAGTGATAGGACACACACACAATACCAGTTTACAGTCCAGTGCCCTGTGAGGCTGCTGAGGGCTGGGACCACAAAGAGCGGTGGGTAGGAAGAGGAGGAGTCCAGAGTGACCTAGGGATGAGCCTGGGGCGTGGAGAGCAAGGTCTGTGACCTGGCCCGGCTGAGAAATGAGCCACTCCCCTCTCGGAAGGGTAGTCACAGCAGGCCACACTGTCCCAAGGGCCAGAGCAGCCAGGAGAGGCCCAGCTGCAGCATTTCCAGTGGTGGCCCTGCCCATAGCCTCAGCCTGGCTCCCCCTGGGGCAGAGATCTAGGGTCCTTGGGACTGCGAACGAACAGGGGTTGCACTCACCTCCCAGCAAAGCCCAGTCAGGGCCTGTGTCACCCAGGTGGGTAGCTGTGGGTGGCCGGGAACCTGATCATTTTGTGAGTCTCTGTAGGCTCCATGACTCAGCACCCACCCTCCTCCCCCAGCTTTCTACACAGCTGCAGGATAGGCCTGGGGACACCCCACCCCCAGTTGAGGGTGTGAGGACTGTCTCCCCTATAAGCCCTAGGGACCCTCACTGCAGGCAGGACCACGGACTCTTGGCCCACCGCTTCTGGGCCTCGGATACCTCAAAAGCCACAAGAGTGAGGTGGGCCTTCCTCCAGGTGAAGAGCTGGGGGCTGAGGGGCCTCAGGGCAGCCTGCCAGCAGGAGGAAGATCTGAGACTGTTCCTGGGAGCAGCACCGCCCCACCCCACCCCTGCCAGCACACACATTCGTACCTTCCCTCTTCCCCAGACTGCCCTGCCTGCCATTCATCAGATTCACAGTAGCAGAAGATAGAAGAGCCCTAAACTAATCAGCTGGGTGACCTTGGCCATTTACTTAGGTCTCAAAACTTCAGTTTCTTCATTTGTAAGAGCACACGCCCATGGAGCTTTTATAAGGATTAAATAAAAGAAACAGCAACAGATGGTGACCATTGTTATTAAACAGTATAGCATGCCTAGGATACACAGAAGGGAAACTGAGGCCCATCTGGGCGGCTTTGTTGATGTCACACAGGAGCATTACCCAGACCTCAACCTCAGGGACGTCAACCGTCCCTGGCACAAAGAAACTCATACACGCAGGCTGCTGGCAATGCCCTGAGACACAGCTAGGTACCCGGAGCCTGCCTGGCAGGAACGGGGAGAGCTGGCCGAGCCGAGCATGTGTGAGCACCCCCCAGTGGGGGCACTGCCAAGGCCTCGTGTCCAGCGTCCCCATTCGCTTTCCCCCCAGAGCAGCTACTGGGAGGAGGCTCCCCCATCCTGAGCACCAGCTGTCCACTTGGCCCACTGCCCACACCCATTAGGGGGGTGGCCCTGGACCAAGCTGGCCAAGTGGCCTGCAAGCCAGGTGCCGGCTCAGGGCCAGATTATGTCAATGAGGATCAGCCGGGCTACCAACTCAAGATGTAGAGTGAGTGACTGGCTGGAGGGGGCTCACCTCCAGTAAGGGGCATGGACCCTCCAGGGGGCCTCAGGCTCCCGACAGCCCTCTCCCCTGTGCTCTGGAGTCTAGAGATGGCTGGGGCGCAACTGCCCCCTCTCCCATGGCTCCCACTGGTGTGGACATTAAGCTTGGCATTCAACCCTGACTACCCTCTCCAGCCACTACTCCCTGGCTCCCAAAACACTTGCCCGGCAGCTCTCAGGAGTCCTTTGCTCTTGCACATGCTGTGCCCTCTGCCCGGACCGCCGTCTGTCCAGTCAATGACCAATGCCTCCACCGTCAGTGCCTCTCACAGCCAAGCTGGGGCTCCTTTATTCTCAGGGATGGGAGCCACAGAAAAGGCTTTATTTACATGAGGAACCCGGGCCCTAGGGCCCCGAGAACAGAACCACTGGCCTTACCCAGTGGGCCCCTTCTTAGCCCTGCAGGCTCCAAGGCCCCAGTCCAGTTTGGGCAGGCATAAGGAAGGGCTGGCCTTCCATAGCCGGCGCCCCCCTCCCTCGGAACCGGCCCAAGGCGCCCCCCAGGCAGACGAGGGCCCCCGGAGATAAGATGGCTCGGGAGAACCAGCGGCCCTGTCTTCACACGGTGACCTCTGCTTTGCTGTTGGTGCTAAGGTGCCCGGTGCCATGGCCCGCGCTGCCGTAAAGGCCGGGGGGCTGCGGGCTGAAGGCCTCGGGGAGCTTCTCCACGCTGAACTGGCGCCGGGGCGCGTGGCCGGGCCGCCGGGGTGCGGGGGAGACCTGAGCCGCCAGGTGGCCGCGGGGGGCGGGCCGGGCCTGGCGGCCAGCGATCCAGGCCTTGTAGTGGCCCGAAGGGGCAAGGCCGGCGGGGCGCGTAGCCCGGCGGGGCCCAGGGGCAGGCGTCGAGCAGCGCGGGCAAGTCCTCGCGGGGTCGCGAGGTCCGCGCCGGGAGGGTCAGCGGGGCAGGTTCAGTCGCGGGAAAACGCTGGTAGAAGTCCTGTGGGGTGGCTTCTGCGGGGACAGTGGGGGCGAGCCAGGGAGCGAGGTCAGGCCCCGGGGGCGGGGCCCCAGCGACTCCGGGGATGGGGCAGGGAGAGGGCAGGCCGCAGGGGCGGAGCCTCAGCTTTGGGCGGAACGGGGCGGGGTCAGGCTTCGGGGGCGGGGCAGGCCGGGGACCTGCCGCTGGAGACCCGGGTCTCCATGCCCCGGGCTCCGGCTGCCGTGTTGGGGCACCAGCCGGGTGGCCCGGTGAGGGGACGGAAGGCCGAGACGCGGGAGCCGATTGGCCGCGTAGGTGTGATATAGAAGTTAGCTGGAGCGCTGACCCGCAAGGCTGGGAACTGTGGAACTGGAACCGGGACCCCGAGCCTTGTAATCTAGGAGCTTTGATACCCGGCGGCGTGCAGCGCCCCGCACAGGGATCCCCGGCCACTCACCTGCGGCCTTGAGCGCGGCTGCCTTGAGGGTGGCGTACTTGGCGTAGTTGGGCTGCAGCGTCATGCTGCCACCGCCCTGCAGCCTGGGGCCACGCAGGGGTCCCGGTGTTGCTGACCCCAGGGGCACGTTGTTGGCGCGCTTCTTGTCTGGAGCGAGGGAAGGGGAAGGGAAAGGTGAGACCCAGCCTGCCGACTGGCGGACACTCTCCACCTGCACTAGCACCCTTCACTGTCCTCTCCCCAACTGCAGTTCAGTGAGAGCTTGTGGGGTGCTACCTGGGGGAGACTGAGAGACGAACCTCCAGGGCCTGGAGCAGGGCCTGGCTCCCAGTTACATGGATAACAGCAGCCAGCCCTGAGTGGATGCTAGCCCCATGGACGATGCCAGCATGTTCAGCTTGGGCCAGGCACTGCATCCCAGGACCTGCTTCTCAGGAAACGGAGTTAATGTCTGAGAATACGAACCCATATAGGGGAGGGGAGGAGAGGTTGCCTCACCAGCAAGACGCCAAGAGGGAGGCTCCAGCCTGGAGAAAAAGGCCCACAGGAGTTCACAGGCTGGTGCCAGGCAGACCCCAGAGCACTGAGCCAAGGCCTAGAACCACAGCCTGAGCCAGGGATCCCTGAATCTGGAAACTTTCTCACTGAGTGGAAGTTGCAGGACATCTCAGAGGGGCTCTCTTCACCAGGGGGAGCTGACTGGCTTACCCAGCCCCCACTCACACACCTGCAGAGGCAGGCAGCCAGCTAAGAGCCTCTTACCCCTCAGCACACACCTTCCCCTGCTCCCAGGCCCACATCAGACAAGGGAGGCCCTGTGCCGTAGCTCGCCCTATGCCAGTCCACCAGCTTACACACCTGTGTTGCTGGGGGAGCCCCGGGGCAGGCCATCACCCATCTGCACCTGGACACAACTACCCAGAGGTGGGCCCAGGGGTGGAGGCAGTGGCTCCTGGGGGTCCGGTTGTTTCAGAAGTTCGGTGAGTGTCCTGTGGGGAAAGAGTGATGAGAAGCAGCCCTCCCAACCTCCTGCTTCCCCACTGGCCAGGCCTGGCCTATCTAAGGCCAGCCTCTCCACTCTGTCACTCTTTTGACCTCTCTGGGCCTCCCTTCTGCCCTGTGGTTGACCTTACACATCTGGTTTCCCCAACCTGGTCACTTCCAGAGCAGGTCAGGAAACTCTAATGGGGTCACATATGTGTCACCAGTACTATCTTGTTTTTCAAAGATAGTCCATTCTCCAAGACCCGACGGAGTTGAGCCTCCTCTCCCAGTGAAAGCGCTGCGAGGGTAACAGGCCCCTGGACTTGGCTAGTGAAGCTCCCTGTGCCAACAGTTTTCCTCCACCTCCTTCCACAAAACTCCTACTCATTCTTCAAACCCCACCAGAATCCCTCCTCTTCCAGGACACCTTCTTTACCTGCCAACCTAACTCCCTTCCTGCAGCAGGGGCTTCTGCTGAGTCCTAGGACAAAGCTGCCACACAGGCTTGGAGGGAAGGACAGACGGATAAGGGGAGGGAGCAGCCAGGAGATCCCATAGTGGCAGCCTAGCACTCAAGACTATGTGACCTTGGGCAGCCACCTCCCTAGCACCAGGACACCCGGCCCCACCCAGGTGTGACAGCGTCTGACTGAGCCTTCCCCGAAGACAACCAGACCCAGCCTCCGGCCCAGCTGCCTTTGGTGCCCAGAATCCATGATTTTCCTCTGGCGTAGTCTGACCCTCCCTCCCCCTGGGGCTGGGGTCTCAGATGGCTGAAGCACGAGGAAGCACACTAGAGGTGGGCCCTCTGGTGTAGGTGCTGTCTGGCTGCAACGTGGCAGGATCTGGATGCCCGCCTGAGCTGATCTTCACACCCTGCGCACCCCTGCCCTGCCCACCCCTGTGGTTCCAGCTCGCACCAGCACCCAGCTGCCAGCTCTCCCAAACACCTGAGTAATTTTCATGTCTCTGGGCCTCCGCACAAACTTTCTCTAGGAATAGACTCCAGCTCCCCTCCAAGCTCAGGCTTCATCAACTTCAACATAGTGGAATTAAGGGTGAGACTCCGCGGGTGGGCAGGGGTTCAGCACACAACCACACGTGAGCTTAAGTTGGGTTCCAGATCTCCCCAGAGGAGAAAAAAGAGGCAGGGCACATGGGAGCTGAAGCCCAGACAGAGGAAAGGACTGGCCAAGGCCACACAGCACATCACGGGTGGCCCAGCTCTTCCTGAAGCATCACCAACCAGACCTGCTTCCCCGTCCCCTATGGATGAAGTGGGCTCTATATATGGTGAATATATCAGCTAGGGGGCTCAGCCACCCCCTCTAAACTCCAGCTGTCCCACTCTAGTCAAGGACATGCCCTGTCTCCTCCTCCGTGCCCCACATGAGGGACTCAGGACCTGCCCCTACAGCATCCAGGACCAGGATGAGGGCCTCCACATCGCCAAGGCAGCACAGTAGCTGAGGCCAGGGCTCCACTCCCAGCTCTGCCCTGCAGCTGTGGGAGACAGCGGTGCCATGGAGTGCCCAGGAAGCCCTCATCCCCTGCCCCTGAAGTCTAGGAGGCGGGAAGCATCCATACCTGGCCTACCCAGGCATGGGGGTGTCTCTCTATTGTCACCTCTAAATACCAGTGTGAAACACACCCAAGGGAGCCCAGTCCTGGGTGAGGAGGACACAGGCCCCAACACATGGGGGTGATTGGGGGCAAGTGAGCGTGCGAGGGTGGGGGTGAGAGTTCCAGGATGAGGACACAGAATCCCAGAGTCCCCATTAGAGCTGAGACCCCACTTGTAGACCCCACTTCACACAAACCTGAGACTCAGCTAGCACCTGTCCTGGCCTCAGCGACAATGAACCTGTGTCCTCCACATTTCCAGCATCTTCCTACATAGGGAGAGACCCTGACCCCTGTCTGCAATGGGGGGATGTACTGAGTGGAGTGGGTGGGGGAGGCCTTCTCCCCAGGGAAAGAAGGTCAGGCCTGAGTCATAGCTATGGGCGTGAGGTGGAAGGGAAGTGGAAGGGCAGGGAGAGTGGGGAGAGAAGCAGGAGGGGAGAGACCCAAGAGAGCTACAGAAAATGCCCCTTCCCCTTCCCTTCCCTTCCCTTCCCTTCCCTTCCCTTTCCCTTCCCTTCCCTTCCCTTCCCTT
>NC_048232.1:84363392-84371827 GCF_002007445.2 Ailuropoda melanoleuca
GGGCGGGCGGGAGGCAGAGCCGGGGGAGGAGCGCGGCCGCCGCGAAGGGAGGGAGGGGGCGCGGCAGGGCCCCGCACCGCCGGGGCGCCCCACCGGGGACCCACCCCGAAGGCCTCCCCGAAACATTCCTCGGAACTGGGAGCTCCAGGGCCTTCAGTTTATGGCTCTCAAGACTGCTGCTTCGGACACAGGCCCGCGTGAGTGCGCCTGTTTTACAGGTGCGGGGACTTAGGGGACAGAGAGGCCCGGGGAGGGTCGTTGCCGCCCCCACCCCTCCTTCCTCCTTCCCATCCTCTCCGTCAGTTCTGACCAAGACATAAGTGTGACAGGTGGCAGGCCCTTTCCCCGCTCTGCGCCTCAATTTTCCCGCCTCTCAAATGGGAAGGAAACCTAGGGCAGAGCCGCCGCAGAGGGCCAAGCACTGGTCCTCTCCGCGCCGCGTGGAGCTCAGCGTTAGCACCGGGGCGCACGCCCTGGTCCCAAAACCTCTTGGACCCCGGACTGGGGCCCTGGGGTGTCCCCACTTCTATGGCGATGGGCACGGCCTGGTCCGCGTCCTCCCGGGAGCTCTTCGCTAACCCAGGTGTGAGGGGGAGGAGATTGGGCTGGACCCGGACCCAGATGAGGGAGGTGGGGCCGGGCCAGGGGGCGGGGGCGTCGACGGACCCTCCGCCCCGCCCCCCCGAAGGACGTCCCGGTCCTCTTGCCCGCCCGGGGGAGAAGGGGGCGGAAGGCGGTTCGGAACTTGGGCCCAGCGCGGAGCCCTTCTATTGTGTTTTCGAAGCTGGCTTTAACTAGAAAATGTGACCGAGCCGTGGCGCCTTGCTTCTCTCTGCCTCGGTTTCTCATCTTTACATCAAAAACTCTTCGGGGAGGAGGACGGTGGGCAGATTCATAATCCCCTCCTTCCAGGAGGCAGGGGCCAATATGGTGCCTCCCACTGTCCAGATGGGAGCACCGGGAGAGCAAGGGCTGGGTGTCCACTTCGCCCCAGTGTCCCCACACAGCGTCGCATCTGCTGCATGAAGGAATGAATGATGTGACTTTAGCCTCTAGTTTTTGTAAAATTTGGGCTCCTAGGGTTCTCCCTGCTCCCCCTTTGCATCGTGTCTTCACTCGGTGGCCCCTGCGATCAGCTTATAAAAATGGAGGTGGAGGGAGGAAGAAGGAAAAGGATTTACATTTAAAGGAGGATCAAATCCGTGTGTTGCCGGGATGAGGGGCTGACGGGCTAATTTCAGGTATTAGTGCTGAGAGGCCCTTCCTCCTCAGGGTCGTTCCTTGTGCCCTGTCCAGGATAGCCTGCTCCCTCCTCCTTCACCCACAGCACTCTTCCCATCCTCTTAGAACTCTGCCGCGTTAGACTATCGCGATTTCAGAGACCAAGAAAATAGATGAGCAAAGCAATGAAGCGAAATCGCCTTAATCCCGTCACCAGCGACAACTGAGGCTAAAATATGCCCCACTTTACATACTGTTTTTTAGTGGCCCCTTTTTAGTTTACTTTTTGCTGTCAAACTTTCCGTTTGTTATTCTGTTTAGAACTTAGTCGCCATGTTTTCTGGTGCAGCCATTCCTGCTTCCTGGGGGGGGGGGTAGTCCTAGAAAGGGACTGCAGGTCACAAACTGTCCGATTTGTATCAGTGCCCGCACCACGGCCTGCGAAGCTGCCCTCTCGGTTACCAGGGCTCTGAGGGTGACTGCTTCTTCCCCTGTCTCACCCTAGGGCTGGGCACTAGGTTTAAAGAGGCTTGTCTCTGTTCCCCTGGGACTATGGCCTCTTCCCAGGTAGGATGACCCTACTGGGCCCAGAGCTCCCAGTGCCCCTCCCTGGGTTATGTCCCTTCCCAGGGCCCCTCTCTTACCCCACTGTCCTGATATCATTGGGTGCTCTGCTGAGATTCCACCCCATGTTGCTGCCATCAGGTCCAATAACTATGATACACACACACACACACACACACACACACACATATAATTATATAGCATATATATGTGATCACATATGTATTTTATATATATATAATGTCTCCATTTGTCCAGTAAAGGAGCTGGATCCTGAATTCCAGCCCCCTCCCCACCCCCCCGACTAAAGTCCAGCCTCCAGCTCTTCCCCACATCCATGGCTTCCTCTCCATCTCAGTCTGCCTCCGTGGTCAGACAGCAACCATAGATGCCCACATCTACCAGGCCTATGCCAGGCACTTATGCCCTCTCAATATGAACACACAGCCTGGGGGGGCCTGGGGGGGGACAAATGCAGAGACAGACCTCGGCTGACAGAGTGAACCCTGGGATCTGGCCATTCATTCAGCTGCCACTGCCCCTCAGGTGCCTGACCATTTGCTGGGCAAGGGGATCTCGAAATGGAGTAGCACAGTTGAGGAGTGACCCCTTGGCCCAGGCTACCCTCCCTGGACCCTGGGGTCTTTGTCCACAGCAAGGTACCAGAGCACCCGCCTCTTGTCTCCTCTGCCTGCCCCCCCGCAAGCCTGTGTCACCAAAAATCGCCTATTGATCCAGGCTTAAAATAACCCCTGGCATCTGCAGCGAGCCCCAGGGGCAGGCAGAGGAGCCGTGTCTCTGTGCCTGAAGGGCACCTGCCCTGCCCCCAGCTCTGAGTGCTGGCAGCTTGAGTGTGAGGGTGCCCACGTGTGCTCCTGAATGTGAGCGAGAGTGCATGCCTGGGGCCAGCCTGGGTATGAGGGCCTTCCTTCCACCGTGGACATGTGCGTGCACACATGTGTCGGTGTGGATGTGCCTGTGTACACA
Organism: Ailuropoda melanoleuca; assembly: GCF_002007445.2. Lineage (NCBI taxonomy): Eukaryota > Metazoa > Chordata > Mammalia > Carnivora > Ursidae > Ailuropoda > Ailuropoda melanoleuca. Next base: position 84,366,165 of record NC_048232.1, read on the forward strand.
CGTTCTTCCTCCACTGTTGAGCCCTTGCCTGGTGCCCAGCTCTGGCTGTGCAAGGCTCAGGGTCCTGAGAGGTCATGGACATTAGGGAAAGCCAGGATAGGCCTCAGTGTCCCCATTTTATTTTTTTAAATTTTTTAAAAAGATTTTTTATTATTTGTTTATTTGACAGAGAGACAGCCAGCAAGAGAGGGAACACAAGCAGTGGGGAGTGGGAGAGGAAGAAGCAGGCTCCCAGCGGAGCAGGGAGCCTGATGTGGGACTGATCCCAGGACTCTGGGATCATGCCCTGAGCTGAAGGCAGACGCTTAACGACTGAGCCACCCATGCGCCCCTCAGTGTCCCCATTTTAGATTGTGGGTCAGTGACCAGCCTGCCCAGCCCTGGGCCCGGGAATTGGGGATTTCCTAGAGACAAACCCGAGACACAGAGAGCGGAAATGATTTGCTGTCACTGGCACACAGCCAGGAAGAACCAGGGTCCGCCTTGGGACCTGCACTGTGAGTCCCAAACCTTTCTGGCCAGTTTCATACAAAAAGAGAGAGCAGTTGGAGGGTCCCAGCCCAGAGCCCAGCGAAGTGTTCCTACACCCTGATAAGACCCTTAATGCCTGACGATCCCCAATGCACCCTGACTCCTACAGGAGCCCCTTGGCCTTCCACAGGCTGTTCTCTGCTCCTGGAATACCTTTCCAGCCCCTCACACTGACAGCTCCTACTTATCCTTCATTTTGGAGCCAGACTAAGGTGGGCTGGAATTCCTGCCCTAATAGGACCAGTCAACCTTTCCAGGCCTGTTTCCTTTCAGCTAGCGTCTCTTTGGCCAGGCTGCAGAGAGAAGCCAACGGGGCCCCCACGGAGAAACATGCTGTCTAGTGGGAGGTCCCCCCACCGAGGCGCTGAGATGGTGATTGCCACTATGGGTGCCACCCGTAAGCCTCAACAGTCACATTCCCAAGCCCATTTTGCTTCCATTTCTTCCATGATGGAAGGTTACCCAAAAAGCAGAGATTCTAGAGAACGATGGACTCCCTGCTCGCACAGATAGATGCCTATGCCAGTACCGGGAGCAGGTCGGGAGGGGAGGGCCCGCGGCTCCATTGTCTCCCCAAGAGGCAGCTCGTGACTCAGGCTCCAGCTGCCTGTGGGAGGGAGGGGGCACCCAGGCTGAGGTCATGAGGGAGCAGCATGGGGGGAAGTGGTGCTGGGAGCTGGGGCTGAGCCTCCAGTCCCAATTCTTCGGGCACCCTCTCCCCAGAGCTTCCCTCCCCTGCCTCAGGGAGTCGCGCTGCAGACATCACAGCTGGAATTCCCTGATTACCCTCAGGAGTCTCCCCCTTCGGGACCCTCCAAAGGCCTCAGTGAACAAGCAAATCTGGAGCTGGCCCCTAAGTCCCTACGACAGGAATAGATTCAGAGAGGACAGGGCTCAGCGGAGGCCACACAGCGCGTCCACCCTCCCGGAACAGGCCCTCCCTGTTCCGCCCGCCTGCCCGTTCCTGGACACGATTCTGAGGTCAGCTCCGAGCCCACAGCCCGGGGGTGGGGGGGAGGCGTTTTCTGCGTCCCTCGACATAGACACGTCGCTCCAAAGCCGGGGACATGCCCTGCATCCAAGCCTCTTCTGGAACGAAGGAACCCCGCGTGAGGGTGGAGGTCCAGGGTTTGGAGAAGGTACTGGTGGTGTTGGTCCCGCCGCTCACCAGGTGCCGCGCTTTCTCCTCGCCCCTGCGCGTTGAACCCACTCCTTCGGCAGGTCCTGGCCCCGCCCCTTTCCTACTCCCGGGAGGCTTGGGGTCCTTCAGCCCCGCCTCCCTCCCTGACCCCGCCCCCAGCCGTGCCTTTCGCCCTGTCCCCACCCCCTCCGTCCTGCAGCCCAGGCTCCCCGCGCTGGGCGGCCGCAGGTCTAGGTGCCACCTGCTGGGCCGACCGCAGAAGCTGCGGAGATGGACTTTCGCCTGCCCCGGAGTCATCTTCGGGATCACTGATTCTCCGCAGCTCAGGGGAGGGAGAGGGCGGTTCAGCGGCCCTCTGGGCCCCGGGATCCCTATAGCGTTGCCTGGGCAGCCGCCCCGCCCTACAGAGTCCCGGGAAAGAGGGTGGGCCGGGAACACGGACATCTGTGTCTTCCCCGCCCCTCCCTCCGCGGGACCCTGGGCAGTCGTTCCTCTCCCACCCCCATCTCCAGTCCCGGGTCCGGACCAGGCAGCTGGGGAGCTGGCACAGATTGGAGCTGGCACCCAGTTCAGCTCTGGGTGAGGAAGAATGTGGCCTGAGCCGCCCAAAAAAGAGCAAATGGGTGTGAGTTTCCCCCCCGCCCCGCCCCGTGCCCAGAGGAGCGCCAGAGGGGTCCGGTGAGACACTAAATGGTGGGGCTGGAGAAGCACCCCGGGGTTCCTGAGGAGGGATGCCCGCCCTGTGCCGAGGGGTAAGGCGTGAGCACAGGAAAGGTTCTGACACAGCCTCACCGGGCACTCCGAGGCCAGCGTACCCACCTCTCCAGCTCCCCTGCCCGCGCACCCTGCTTCTTGACCCTTTTGCGCCCTGTCCTCTGCACCTGTGCACACAGTCCCCTGGGCCAAGAATGCCTGTTCTCTGCTCCTTTCAGCGGGAGAACTGGGCAAGACTCAGGGCATACTTCCTACTGTTTGAAGCACTCCTGAGATGCTGGATCAGTCAACCCTCTGCTTGGGGAGTTCCCTGACCCTGGCAGGGATCACCCTGTCCTGTCATTGCGTCCCATTCCTTTTCTCCCACTGGACCAGGACCTAATGGCAGGGCCTGGGGCTGACCTCCAAGCATTGCCCAGAATGGCCCTGGCCCAGAACGGGTGTGTTAGGATCTGGTGTGATCAATGGGACAGTAAATAAATGGATGAGTGGTAGGAGTGGCAGACCAGCTCTGGGAAACTCACTTTCCAGAGGAATTTCTGCAGGTTGGTGACTCTGGGTGGGAAGTGTCTGCATCCCAGGGAAAGGAGGTGGAGGCACTCCAGGGTAAGACCCTACTTGCCACATGACCTCTTTAATCTCCGAAAGCTGCTTGGCCCTTGGGCTCCATCTTGAAGATGAGGAGACAGGCTCAGAGAGAGATGCCAGCAGCTTCTAAAGGGAAGGGCTGCTTGGGGCCATCCTTGCCGAGACAGCGGGAGGTAAGGGGTCAGGTCTTTCCTCCCTGGCCTCCCCAGCTGGGTCTCCCCACCCCCACCCTGAGCCCAGAGCCAGGGGCTGCTGGGCAGGAAGTGAAAGGTGCCTGCAGGAAGCCCCAGGAGGAACTGAGACTAGGCCAGCCCCGCCTCCACCTGCCTGGGCCCTGGGGACCTCCGGGAAACCAGACCCTCCTTCAGGAAAAACTGACCAGAAACACAGGCTGAGGGGAGGGGAACTGCTTCCCTAGGTTCCCACCCCAACCAGCAGTTCTTCCAAAGTCTATCTTGGGTCCCTTTTACAGTAGGAAGAGACAGGTTGGGGAGAGAAATCTTTGAGGAGTGATGAAAGCAAGGAGTAAAGCCTGGAATAGATCCCCTGAGTCAGTCGCCCCCAAGGAGGGCACCTGGGCCCGATGACCTTCTGGACAGGCACTCCGGGCAGCGGCAGGCGCCTCTGTCTAGCCCAGCTCCACCCTGGCAAATGGGAGTACGGCGGCTCGGACCAGATCCTTTCATCTCCTGGGCCTCTTTTTTCCTACCTGTAAAATGGGACATCTAATCCCTGTTCATGGACATGAGTTGGTCCAGATTTTCGGGAAATCAAGTCAACCAATAGCGGCCATAACAAACTCAGGCAAAGATTTACGTCAAGGAGGTGCCGCTGCTTCAGCCACGATAGTAAAAGCCAGAAACAGCCAATGCCCAAGTGGAAAACTTTACAAATGTTGAAAACCTTGTTAGCGAAGTGTTGAAAGACAGGAGAAAACTCACCAAATATGACAGCCAAGATCTGAATTTATGTGTGTAGAATGATTACAATTGCTCGGGAGAACCCACCCAGGATTATGGGTCATTATTTCATAGACTCCACCCTGGGTTACTGCCCTGAACTTTCCAAAGTGTCTACGAAATATATGTCTCGATTTTTTTCTAACAAAAAAACTTTTTTAAAAGCAAACAAGGGGTGCCTGGGTGGCTCAGTTGGTTAAGCATCTGACTTGGGCTCAGGTCAGGATCTCAGGGTCCTGGGACGGAGCTCTGTGTCGGGGCTCCTTGCGCAGTGGGGAGTCTGCTTCTCCCTCTCCCTCTGCCCCTCCCCCCACTCATTCTCTCAGTCTCTCTCTCCAGTGAATAAATAAAACCTTAACCCCCACCCCTGCAGGTGCTGTCATTAAGATCAAATGCAGTAACGTGAAGGCGTCTTAGAAAACACTTCCTGGGACACAGAGCCAGAGACTGGAGGCCCTTGAGTGGGGAGGTGCTTTCCCTGGGGGGCTGGGGGAGACCTCTCCTTGCCCATGTCTCCCCCCTCCCCTCAGCTCCTGGTTCTTCCCCAGGGAACCTCCCTTCTCTTATTTGCTGGATGGCAATGATGCCAAGTCTTATCCCTCTCTGGGTCTCACTTTTCTTATCTGTAAAATGGAGCGGTGCAGACAAGGATCCTTTAAGGTTCTTTCAAGTCCTTCTCCTCCACAGGTCCAGAGAAGCACTTTGCATCCAACCCCCCCCCCATTTTTCAGAAATGGAAACCGAGACCAGAGGGGAAGCTGGGGTTTGGCTGGGACACAGCGGTGCCGCATGTCTGGACCCAAGAGGGGTCCCACTTTTTTTCTTTTTTTATCCACTTGTTTTACCTCCAGGGCCCAGCCCCTGGCTGTGGTGGAAAAGGTAAGTGGGAGTGAGAGGTGGCCAGGAACAGCACAGACTCCCCAATCCTGAGATGAAGTGGAATGGAGGTCTGGGCCCATTCTGGGCCTGCTGCCCACCCTCCTGCCGACTGCCAGTCACTTGACCTCGCCCCAGCCACCTGGCAGTTTGCAGGGAGGGGCACCTGGGATGAATTCAGGGAGAGAGTGGCTAGGAAGACTTAAAAGTGGATGTCAGTGTCCTGGGGGCTCCAGACCATCTTCTGGACTGAGAAGAGAGTGGGCAGGAGGGGTGGGCATCTGCCAGGCAGCTCTGCTAGGCAGGTCAGGGAGAGGTTGGCAGAAAGGCATGTCATTCATGGAACAGAACACGGCCAAGGCCCTACAGTGGGACAAGATGGTCCCCAAAACTCCGTCTTCTGGCTCCTAGTCCATGTTCCTTCAGAAGGTGCTAACCTGTGACAAGTTCCAAGGACTGTCCAGGACAGAGTCCGGGTCAGGACATTCTAACTCTGTGTAGGAGGGTCGGCAGGAGAGGCAGTGCCTGACCGAGTATGGCGTGGTCCACAACTCGAGGAGATGGTCTCGGTCCCAAGCCCCAGAGCAAGGGGCCCTGCTGTCAGAGGAGCGATTCCACTGGGATGATGGGTGACCCCAGGGGCTTGCACAGAATGGCCAAGTGACCACAGCTCTCAGGGCCTAGTGCTTCAGGAGGGCAAGCCATAGAGAGAGGGAGCTCAAGGGACATCAGGTCCAGCTGGTTCAAGGCCACAAGACTGCTCTGGCCTCTGAACAAAGGAGCCCTTTGAAGGTCCTGGGCCTTTCCCTATGTACAGCTGAGTGTGCCTCGGAGGCAGCTGGGACCCCAGGAGG
>NC_048232.1:84371927-84396073 GCF_002007445.2 Ailuropoda melanoleuca
CCTTTGAAGGTCCTGGGCCTTTCCCTATGTACAGCTGAGTGTGCCTCGGAGGCAGCTGGGACCCCAGGAGGACTCTAAGAGAGATGCTTGGCAGGGTGCCTTCAGTGTGAGTGTGCAGTCCAGCCCCACAGGGGCTGTAGACTTCCTCCCAAGTGCAAGCCCAGGGCTCTGGAAGCTGCTATGAGGGTGAAAATGGCATCGTAGGTCCTAGAAGATTGGGCCAAGCTCAGGGTTGACCCTAGGGTACAGATACCTGAGAATTAGCACAATCCAGGCTCTTTGTTAAAATCAAAATCATCTTGTATTAAATCCTGAAGCAAACCAGTCAGTTGGTTACTCATTGCTGCCATTTGCATCAGGTAAAGCAGGACAGCTCTGAGAGCAAGTATTAAAGAAATACAACACCCAGCTATAAATTAAGCATCCTCCCACTTCATCCTTTTCCTAGATTCATTCTGGTCGATGGTGGCTTCCCTGCACTTAAAGGAAAGCTCCCTACGCGGTGTGCCCCAGCCGCTCAAAAGCACAGGAGCTCAGCCACAACCTTCGAGGGCTGCCAAAGATGGTCTGATTTTAAGCCAAATGCTAANGGGGAAGGGGAAGAGAGGGAGCGGTAAGGGCCACGTGGGGACCGTGGTCCCCATCCAGGCCCCTGCTAACAGCCCCCCGCACCCCCGCATCAAACCAGTCACCGCATCCCCTCCCCATCCTGGGGCAGGTGGGGGCCATGCCTGCAACTCCAGCTTCCAGCAGTGGCAGCGGGACCATCCTCCTCCCCGGGGCTGCCCCGCTGACCGGCGGGCGGAGTGGGTGGACTCTTACCCGGTCTAGGTTCTGACGTCCGGAAGAGCTTGCAGGCCACGCAGTTTCGAACCAGAGGGTCAAAGCACTCGGCCTGGACGCACTGAGTGGGGGCCGGCCCGTCCCTGCCCCGCAGGCTCCTGGCACCTCTCCTCTTGCGGCCCATGCTGCCTTACACACGGCGGGGACTGAGTCTGGCTTCAGCTGCCAGAGGAGGAAACCGGGAGGGGCCACCACCCACTGGGCCCCGCCCCACCCTCCTGCCTGCTGGGGTGGGTCCACTCTCAGCCAGGGCCCCAAGGCCCTGCACCCCACACCTTCTCTTTCTACCTGCGGTTCCTCCACTCGACCACTCAACCATCACCCCCAGACGCTGGCTGGGCGGGCCCTGTGCTGAGCGCCCGGACGGTGCTGGGGTGCAGACCTGGACCTGCTCTTGGGCAATAGAGGATGGGTGCCCTAGTCACGACACAGACCTCTGGGTGGCCTCCTCTGTCCTGCTCCCCAAGGCCAGCCCACAGCCCCAGACAATTCCCACCAGCCATGTCCTCCTCATCTCACCTGCGTCCTCCTCTGGGGGCCCTTCGTGCCCTTCCCAAGCAGAGCTCGTTCAGTTCATCAAAAGCTTCCTGAGAGCCCACTGTCCTAGGGAAAGACAATGCCTTGTGGTGGCAGCAGCCACAGAGGGGCCAGGAAGGCTTTGTACAGGAGGTGATGATAAGAAGGTTTGCCAGATGGAGTGAGGTGTAGGGGAGCATGACAGAGGAGACCAGACAGTGCTGGGTCAGAGGGCCGGGCTGGGTCCTCAGCTGAGGGTTAAAAAGCTTGGACTCGGCTGAAGGCACCAGGGAGCTGTGCAGGACTTTAAGCAGACCTTGCTGTAGACTGAGCAACCTCTGGCTGGAGTAGAGGGCACAGCAGGGGAGGGGGGTGGGTGGCCGAGGGTCGAAGGACAGACAACTCAGTCTCCAGATTCTAGGCAGGAGGGAGACTCAGACCAGCAGATGAAAAGACAGACCGAGACCCAGTGGGCAGCCTGCCCACCCCAACTCCTTTTCCCCAGGGCCGTGTGTGTCCTGGCCTGCTTGCCTCTGCGTCGCACTGAGGTCCCCTCTGTCTGTCTTGCCAACGTTTGGGTTCCCCCACCTGTCACCTGTGTCTCTCAGGTTGAGTCTCAGACACACACACAGGCCCCTTCTGCCTTTCTTGACATCTGCTTCCCCCTCCCCAGGGGCCCCTGACATGGTGGCCATACCAGACCACTACGCGCTCAGGGCTGGGGAGCACAGAGGTGGGAGTCCCTGTCCAGGGCACAGGGCAGGGCCTCGGGCACAGGAATAGATCTTTAGTATCTGCAGGGGGAGAGAAAGCTTCCAGGCAGAGAGACTGGCAAGGGCCAAGGCAAAGAGAGCTAAGAGGGGAAGCTTACTCTGGGGACAGGCATGGCTATGCCTCAGGGACGCTGGGGTGGCAGGGAGCCTGAGGGTGCAGATCCGCTGGGCCTCAAGCCTCAGGCTCCTGGCAGTGGGGAGCCCCCAGGAGGTACCTGAATGCAGGGAGAGACTCTCTGAGCTGTGCTTCAGAAGCGACCCTCTCTGGCTGCTGGGAGTTGGAAACAGGACACCATGGTCCACGGCAGGGGAACCATCTAGAAGTTGTTTAGGAGGAAAGAGTGATGTTGTGGAGGGAGGGGAGCAAAGCTGGGCCCCAGGTTTCTGGCTCAGGGGACTCTGAAGACCCACACGGACTCCTGAGTTGGCTGGCCTCGAGGAGCCCTGGCCCACTGCCTCTCCGTCCCCTGCCCACGGGCCACCAACTCCCTGGCAGGAAAGTGTAGGCGTCAGGGCAGCTGCAAAGGAGAAGTGGGTCTGGGGTGGTGGGTGTGGGTGTGAGTGTGGGTGTGTGTGGTGAGGGGGTGGGGGGCCAGGAGCCTGGAGAGGAGTGGGGGCGGAATCCTCACCCCCATCGCTAGTGGTGCTGTTACTACCCGTCTCCCTCAGGACTCCCTCAGGACCTCAGAGCCCTTACATCAGACCAGGCACCGCATCAACCCTCCTTCCATCGGGCAGAGCAGACGGAGTCTTGTGGGAACCTGGAGTGAGGAACCCGTCCCTGGGAGAAGGTGGCCCAGTGGGAGCAGTCTGGGGTCACTTACACAGGCCTTCAGGGGTGCAAGTCAGAGGGGGAGAGTGACTGTCTACCCGGGGCCCTCTCGGTGCCACACGGGACATGCACCCAGGACAAAGCGGGCAATGGTGAAAGGCGTGTGCGATTCGTGTCAGTGGCGTGTGCAGGTGCAGGTGCCTGACCTGGGACAGACCTTTTCACTTGCGACTCCCAAATGGGAAGCGGAGGGAGGCCCTGAATGCTGACTTCACAGTTAAGAGAAATTTCCCCAACAGACCAGCGTGATAAATGTTAGGTTAGATCCTCAGTGTATTCCTTATTTTGGTTCACAACTCTAAATGTCAAGATTATTAATTTCTTTATTCATGTTTTCTCCATCACTTTTTTTTTTAAATTTTATATATTTATTTGTCATCGACAGAGCACAGGCAGGGGGAATGGCAGGCAGAGGGAGAAGCAGGCTCGCTGCTGAGCAGAGCCCCATCCGGGACTTGATCCTAGTACCCGGGGGTCTTGACCTGAGCCAAGGCAGACGCCNTTTCCCCAACAGACCAGCGTGATAAATGTTAGGTTAGATCCTCAGTGTATTCCTTATTTTGGTTCACAACTCTAAATGTCAAGATTATTAATTTCTTTATTCATGTTTTCTCCATCACTTTTTTTTTTAAATTTTATATATTTATTTGTCATCGACAGAGCACAGGCAGGGGGAATGGCAGGCAGAGGGAGAAGCAGGCTCGCTGCTGAGCAGAGCCCCATCCGGGACTTGATCCTAGTACCCGGGGGTCTTGACCTGAGCCAAGGCAGACGCTCAACCGACTAAGCCACCCAGGCGANCCCAGCAGAGGAGCCTGATGTGGGGCTCGATCCCAGAACGCTGGGATCACGCCCTGAGCCAAAGGCAGACGCTTAAGGACTGCGCCACCCAGGCGCCCCCTCTCCATCACTTCTTGACTGAGATGTGACTGAGAGAAGAGTTAAAACTTTCTAAAATCAGTGTAGTTCTTGCAAATTTTCCTTGTTCTTTTGATAGTATTTATTTATGATTTTATTTATTTCATTATTTTTAAAGATTTTCTTTATTTGAGAGAGAAAGAGAGAGAGAGAGCACAAGCAGGGGGAGGGGGAGAGAGGGGCAGAGGGAGAAGCAGGCTCCCCACTGAGCAGGGAGGACCCTAGGATCATGACCTGAGCTGAAGGCAGACCGCTTAACTGAGCCACCCAGGCGCCTCATGATTTTATTTTTTTTAACGTGATCTCTACATCCAACGTGGGGCTCGAACTCACAAACCGAGATCAAGAGTCTCACACTCCACTGACTGCGCCAGCCGGGCGCCTGATAGTTTTTAAATATTCTGATATCATCGCCTTAAAGGTACTGAGTAGAAAAGAAGGGACTTTGTTGCTGAAAAACCCATCCAACGGAACGGAACGTCTCTCAGTGTTCTCACATTTTCACTCACTGATGCATTGCTTTACAAAGATAATTAATTTGGGGTCTGTCAGGGAAAAGGGAGCCTCCCATGATCTTTGTCCCTCAAATTCCCCTCAAAACACCCTCCCAATGGCTCTGACACAGGCCGTATTATGACGTCTGGTTTCCAGATGGCGAAGCAAGGGCTCTGAGGGGCAAATGGATGACCCAGCGCATCGGGGAGCCCGGCCAGGGTCTGTGCCCGCCGGCCGTGAAGCGTGGCCTGCGCCCTTCATGCCTCGGGGACGGGGACGGGGACCGGGTGGGGGGAAGGAGGAACCACTGCCAGTGGGACAAGAGCGGTGTTAAGCGGAGGGGGGCCATCCCCGGGGGACAGAGGGGCCCAGGCCCCAGATCTAGATGTGAAAGCGCTCGGGGACCCAGGGCGCGCTCCTTACGTAAACATTATTTTTACTTGTAATTCTGTGAGTAATACCTGAACACATTCTCATAAAAAAACCCTCAAACAACACAGAAGTCTGTGAGTAAGAAGGGGCATTTCCCTGCTGTCCCCAGAGGAAGCCTGTGTCCCTTTGGACTTTTTCATCCCCCCCCCCCCCCCCCCNTTCATCCCCCCCCCCCCCGTTTTGTGCCTTTCCATGCTCAGGTAAGTGCCTGACACAAAAACGGGTTTTGTGATTCATAAAAGGGACCACGCAGTGTGAGCTGCTCGGCTTCCCTGCCCTCCTCAGCGGGTGGGCCGTCTCCTTCGAATTCTGTCGCATTTTGTCACGGGCCCCGGAGCAGGGACTCCCTTTGCCTTTCTCCTGCATGTAGCGCTGACACACAGGACACTGCTACGAAGCCCCTCTCCCCGGGGACAGTGGGAAGAATGTGGGGACACCGGGACGAGGGGCAGGAGAAGCGGAGGATCCACACAGAGACCCTGTGAGGCCGGAGAGCCCCCAGCTCCTCTCCCCTTGACGCCAAACTCTGCCAGGGCCGGAGGTGGCCTCCGTGACGCAGCTCCGAGCTCCTTGTCCGGGTTTTCACAGGCCCAGGCTGCCTAGCCGCAGGTCCTCGTCTCCCACTTCCCCACTACACACAGGGACACACTCGTGTGCACTCACATGCACGACGCGTGCACGCGCACACAGTCCAGCACGCCTCAGGGCTGCTGCCCAGGGCAGCCCAGCAGTTCTCGGCACGACCCTGGGATGGGGGACACAGGCCCTCCATGTGAGGTCAGAAAGGAGAGCCCAGCCCCTTAGCGTCTCAGCCTCCTGGGGGCCGGGCCTTCAGGTGGAAGGTGGAAGGCTGTGAGGCTGGGGCAGGGAGGCAAGAGAGCGGGGGAGACTCCCCAGGGGCTGCCCTTCCCTCAGGCCTCGTTCAAGGCACCACACGGGCAGGGACAAGGTCCCAGGCTCTGGGCCTCCCTGCAGGCTTCTGGCCCTGTAGGAATGATGCACAGGCCAACCCCGTGAGCAGACACCTCCATTCATTCACCAAATACTTACTGAGACTTACTCTGCACCAGGCACTATTCTAGAGAGGAGAGAGGACAGGGAGCCACAGAGACAAAAGCCAAATGGGCAAACCCTACAGTAGGCGAGGGGCTGAGAAGTGCTGGGGAGAAAATTTCGGGAGGGAAGGGTGTCAGGGAGGGCCTGGGAGTCAAGGCAGGCCTGGTGAGGTTTCAGAACAGAGGGATGGAGGCCAGAGTGATCCCCCAGGATGTCTGGTGGGGAGCAGACAAGGCCCAGGGAATGGCACAGTAACCAGGAAAACAGCTGTGCCCAGTGCCGACTCAACCCCTGCCCGGCCCTGTGCCCTGCATGAGCCCACACCCCTTGCCTCAGGCCTGTGAGGGAACCGGCATCGGGACTCCCACTTTACAAAAAAGAAAGCAGGCCCAGGAGGGTCAGAGACGAGCCAGGCAGCCCCAGTCCCTGAGCCCTCCCACCACTGCTCCCAAGACACACACACCAGTGCAGGCCCCCGCTGGTCAGCCGGTGGAAGGGGAGGTCAGGTGCAGCCTTCGAGGAGCCTGTGGCCACACACAGCAGAGGACGACCGGGTGCTGGGAGCCCTCTGGCCTTGCAGGGCCGTTATGCAGCCAGACCAGGCAGCCACCCCGTGTCAGCTCCCAGGGGCTCCGAGAGGCCTTTGGCTTTCCTCCTGATTTAAGAGGGTGGCCCCAAGGAAGCCTGCCTCCTGGTCCCCTGTCTGGGGCAAGGGCACTGCAACTCCGCACCCTCTCTCCCTCCCAGAGTTGGTCCTCAGCAGCCCTCCGTCCTTAGGGTCACACTCAGGTGGGACAAAGATGTGGGCAGGTCCTGACAACCCACCACATTGTCCCCACTCTCCACCCCTTGAGTCTCCAGGTGTCTATGAGAAGTCTTTCCACACTGATTCTCTGCTGCACCCTCAGGGCCCCAGGGGAGACGGAGGGAAGGAGGGTAAGCCAGCAGGTGCCTCGGGGAGAGGGACCCTTGCTGCTGGAGTTCTGTCAGGTGGGCCTGGCCCAGTGCCAGGTGTGTGAGGGGAGGGCAAGCTGTGCAGGCCTTTGTCTCAAGAACTCCCCAGCGCTCAACCTTGCCCACCACACCCCAGGCACAGGCAGCCAGCCCTGTCCGTGCAGGGCACGCACGGGGCAGGCGCAACGTCAGGCTCTTTGGTTTCTCTGAGGCTTACGAACCTCAAGAGGCTGTGGGGCCAGGAAGACAGGAAGTGAGCTGCCCCAGGTCACGCTGCAGGTTGGCCACAGACCCCAAGTCAGTGAGACTCAAAGGCTGGGTCCTTTCCCACTGCATCACTTCCCCTCTGTGACCAGCTCGCCCTGTCGGAGCCCCAGCCCGAGGCTGCCCCTGACTCTGCTCACTGAGGGGTGGAGGAGACACAGGTGCCCTGTGGCTGAGCCCCTTCCTCACTGGGGAGGCTGCCTCCTTGGCCAGGACGGGAAACAGCATTAGATCGGGCATAGGCCCCGGCCATCTGCTTCGAAGACCGTGAGCTCCCTGGGGTGTGGCCAACGAACAAAAGAGCCTGTGACCTGAACAAGCCTTGCCCGAGAGCCCTGGACACCTCACCTGTACAGCGGGGCCCAAACCCCACTCTTTCCTCCGTGTATTCAGACAGCATGGACCCTGTGGCTCCCAGGTCCAGTAGAAAGGCATCTCCTTCAGGAGCCTCAGGCCGCCCCCCCCATTCAGACTGGTAGCCCACCCACCATGACTGCCTCCCATGTGGCCATCTTGTAACCAAGGCCAGCCAGAGAGTTCTGACATTTGCTTGAAGCTTTACCTTTAAAATAATGGCTTCTTGGGGCGCCTGGGTGGCTCAGTCGTTAAGCGTTTGCCTTCGGTTTAGGTCATGATCCCAGAGTCCTGGGATCGAGTCCGGCATTGGGCTCCCCGCTCAGTAGAGGGGTCTGCTTCTCCCTCTGCCACTCCCCCTGCTTGTGCGCTGTGTCAAATACATGCATAAAATCTTAAAAAAATAATAAATAAATAAAATAAAACAAAATAATGGCTTCTCCTCAGTCCTGAGACCAGGTGGGGAGAAAGGCATTAATTAGCCTGATCTCACTCTATAGACAAGGCAACTGCGGCTCATGGAGGATAAGGTGACCTAAGGTCATGAGATCCGTAGGAAGCCAAGCACGGGCTCTCCTAGCTCCCTCGGCCCCACCACAGCACCAAGCACCCATTCCAGGCACCACTGGGGCATCAAGACTGGTCTTCCATTACTTCCCTTGGTCGAACTGCCTCCCAGCGTCCCTGGCCTCCAGACCGCGCAGAGCAGCAGCTGTCCCTGGCCGGGGGCGACAGGCCTGGGAGGGCTGCTGCCTGCTGTTCAGGGCTGCTGGGCTCTGCCGTGAGGCAGAGGCGGCCTCTGGGTTCCTGGGCCCCTGCCAAGCTCGCTGGAGCTGGCAGCAGGGACAGCAGCGAGTTCCCCCGGCACTTGGAAGGCTCTCAGATCCTCGGCTGGAGTGTGATGCCACTTCTCTTGTTAAATGGCACCAGGTGGCAAGGAAAACATGGCACCGGGACCAGAAAGAGAGAAGTGCGCCCCATGCCAGCTAGGGGGAGGCTGAGGGTATGGGGAGGACCTCCCCTCGTCTCCAACAAAGGGACATGCCCAGCAGAGGCAGGCAGGCTGTGTCCACGCTACCTTCCTCTCCTGCTTGGATACCTGCTCCATCAGCTCCCAGAGACCTACCCTACTTCCCCCTCTCCCCACTGCCCTGCAAAGCCCCACCCTTCCCAGCCCAGGATGCTGAGGAGCTGAAGACATGGCTGGTTCCTAGGAGGCAGCAGGCCTCTGCTGATCCTGCCCATCCCCGCGGAGACTGAGGCACACTTCTTCTCACCTCAGCCTCTTCCTTCAACCCTGGACACAGCAACCTTACCACGGAAGCTGGCTTCCCTTCCCCGGTGCCACGGAGCCCCATGTGTGCAGTCGTCCTCTTCCTGGTTCAGGCAGCGCTCCTACCCTGCTCCTTGCCCTCTCCTCCCCCAGGCCTGCCCCTGTCCTGAGGTGCAGACCCCAGCACGTGGGAGTGGCTCCTTGAGACTGCCTTTCCTGACGGCTGTTTTCTCAGGCACAAGGCCTGTGTTCCACCACTTCTGTGTGGACAGTTCGGGCCTGCCCAGCAGACACGCCCGAACCTTTGTTCAACCATTAGGTGCCTAAGAAAACAACTGGAGGGAAGAGCAGAGGAGGGGCTGGAGGTCGGAGGCCTGAGTAGCTGTGGGATGTGGACATGCCTCTGGCCGCAGCAGTCCCGGCTCCATGAGCAGAAGTAGGGAAACAGTACCAACCTCGCAGTTCGGCAGGGGGCACAGGAGAGGCTGGTGAGGAGACTGAAAAGCGTGCAGTGCGTTGTGGACACTGGGGACCTCAACTGGAATCTTTGCAGCTGAGGTTCTTGATGGGCCCCGCGGGGCAGCCTCCAATCAGCCAGGTGTCTGGCTGCCAATGCTTACTGAACACTGGGGGTGCGGCGCTGGGCCAAGCTCGGGCAGAAGCCCGTAGAAAGGAGAAAGGGAGGCCCCACCCTCATGACGCCTGCCATGAGTTTCAAGTTGGCCCCACTTCATGGGGAGCATGGGCTCCGGCTGTGACCGCAAAATCAAAGCAGAGGCCCCACAGGGCCAGCCCTGCCCAGGGCACCAGGCAGGGCCGTCCTGCTGCCCAAAGATGGAGGCAGGTCCTGGCATGAGTCAGGTGGGGGCGGGCGGCACTGTCCCGGTCCAAGGGAGCCCAGACCCGGCTCTCCTCCTGAGGTCTCGTCCACCAGCCCCCATGTGCCCAGCTGGCCACAGGACGGCGGCAGGGGCCCTGAGCTGGCTGATTCCTGGATTCCAACCCTGGCACTTCTGCAAATTCTCATTAGACCCAAAGGAGACGGGGAGCCCTAGTCACGGCACCGCCTCTGGCCGCCAAGCCGGGAGCCAGCCCTCCAGCCTCTCTCACGTAATTCCCACAAACGTATCCGTTCATAAAATTCCCACAAACGTATCAATTCATAAACAGTGTAATTCCTGGGTTTGCAACAGCTTTTGAACCCAGCTCTGTGGGATTTCATACGACAGTTACTTCTCCCTGAGCGCTTAGCTGGTACCCTGCAAGGCCTTACTGCAAGGGATCATGGGATACACGCGATACAAGTGGAGGGAAAAATACAGCGGCAGGCCTGGCATTTCATTCGGTCCTCGCGATGCAACAGGGCCAGTAGAAGGATCTCCATTACACACCTAAGGAAACTGGGGCTCTGTGACGCCACAGCAGGCTCTATAAGGATGGCGGGGCTAGGACGAGGAGTCAGGTTGGGTCGCAGAGTCCAAGCTCCCCTGCCCGACCTTCCTAACTGTTCGGAGTCCGTGTCCTCATCTGCACAATCAAGGTGGTGGAGGAGAGCAGGGGTTTTCAAACTTATTTTTGAGCCATGGACGTTCTGTTCGAATGAAGCCTGAGGTGGAGAGGCAGCCGGGCAGGTGGATGAAGACACGGGGCTCTGCTAGAGTGAGCGTGGCGCGGAGGGGGCTGCAGTCCCACCAGCGGGGCGCCGGGGTGCAGTGCGGACGAGTCTGGGCCGTGCAGGGAACCCACCGCTGACCCAGCGCCCGGCAGGCCCGGGCCTGGTCTGCGGCCACCGCGAAGCCGCCCGCCGGGCACCGGGCCGTGGGGAGGGGAGGCGCGGGGGCGGCGGCTCTCACAGGTCCTCCAGCGCCGGGTTCTCAGAGCTCCTCAGCAGGGACAGCAGGTTCAGGGCCGAGACACCGGGCACGTGGCCAGCGCAGATCTGCAGCATACGCACCAGGCGCTGCGCCACGGTGGCTCGAAAGCCTTCCACCTGCAGCGGGAGAGNCACGGTGGCTCGAAAGCCTTCCACCTGCAGCGGGAGAGCGAGGGGGGTGGGGGGGGCAGGGGTGAGGCGGACCGGGGCAGAGCAGCTGCACAGGCTGCGGAAGGAGAGCGGAAGCCGAGAGCGGGGCCGGACTCGGGCAGCACTGCGCATCACGGCCTGGCCCCTGTCCACAGCACGCGGCGCCCGGCCGCTTCCCATGGCTGAGGCTCACGGATCCTTCCCACGCCCTCCAGGGAGCCACGGACGACGACTGTCCTCCAGAGGAAACAGCGTTAGGGCTGGAGGCGGTAGGCGAAGTGGCTAGTGGCCGCAGAGTCGGGATTCGAACCAGAGCTAGTTCCAACCGAGGCCCAGGAGGCAGATGCGAGCAAGGAAGATACTCCCAGGCATGGAAAAGAGCAGTGAACAGAGTGGCCCTCAAAGGGACAGGGAGGTGCCATCAACACAGTTCTTTTATCAGGGCTTTTGAAGGCAGGGGCCCAGAGGCACCCTGGGGTGCGGTCAGGCAGGGCGGGCCACTCTGTCCCTGGGCCTGGCACCAGCGAGCGCGGCAAAGGGGTCGCCACTTCAGTGCCTGGTGAAGTACGAATGACGAAGCTCGGCCGCCCGCCCCCGCCAACGGGCCATCGCAGCAGCATCTCGTCCTCCCCCGCTTCCCCTCTAACTGGGGAAGGGGGCATCGCCGTCCAACCAGTCATCCTCACTAGGGACGAGGCACCCTCAGTCCTGCTCTTGCTCCTGCCTTTGTCACCGGTGACTCCTCGTTCCAAAACCAGAGGCAATTGTCATTCTCACCGAGTCTCCGAGTCTCCGCTCAGCAGACCCTGGTCTGCCACAGTGCTCCCCCTCCCCCGAATGCTATCCACCTGCCCCCCCCCCACAACACACTCACCCCCACCAACACACACCTCCTCCCGCCTCACAGGCTGCTCCCTCCTGTCACACATTTAAGTTCTAACTAAGTGCTGCCCCCGCCCCCGGCCTTGGCCTTTGCAGGGCTTCTCCCCACACACACTCCCTGGTGACCTCATTCAGTTCCGTGATCTAAAACCATCTCATGGCCCACGATGCCCAAATTACATCTCTAGACCCTTCCTCTGAACATCAGACATACATGTGCAGCTGCCTACTCGATTTCTGGGTAGATGTCTGACCAACACCCTGATCTTATTAGTATGCCCCCAGTGGAGTCCCTAAGGGTCCTCCCCACCCCTGCAATTGCCCCATCTCAGCCAAAGTCACTTCCATCCTAACACCGGCTAAGCTGAAAACTTCAAGGCCATCCTGACTCTCCTTTCTCCCATGTCTCACTCATACCCAGGCCACAGGCACAGCCTGTTAGCTCCACCCTGGAAAACCCCCAGTATTGCGACCATCCTGCCCCCCCCCGCCCCCCGGACACCACGGAGCCCAGGCCACTCCTAACTCTTCCAGAACCAGCCACTGGGGCCCATTTCCTCATTTCTGCCCCTGCTTCCCTTCCCCGTACTCTCCTCCCAACAGCTGGAGAGATCCATTTAAACCCGTATCACATAAATAGAAAAGAAAAACAAATAAAGCCCACGTCAGGCCGCATCCCTCCCTCCCCCGCACCCTCCATGCGCAGCTCCTGCCTTACTCAGAGACACGGCCACCGCCCTTATTAGGGCCACAAGGCCCCCTGCTCTGACGCCACGGTCACTCTGCCCTCTGTTTGCTGCGCTCGGGCCCTTGGCCTCCCCAGTGGGAACCTGGACACACCAGGCAAGCCCTCCGAAGCCAGGCCATCATATTGTTCCTCAGGCCTCCTGTGCTTCTCCAGGAGTCTCCACGGCCTGCGCTCCCGCCATCTTCAAGTCTTTAAAGGTCTCATTAACGGTCACTCCTGTCTATCCCACTAAACCTTAACCCCTTTACCACCTGACGTGCCACATACTCACTTTCTAGCACGTTACACATTTTACTTCCTTACTTTGTTCGCTCCATGAACACAGAGCTGGGATTTCTTCTTTTTCTGTTTTGTTCTATGCTGCATCCCTAGTGCCTAGAACAGTGCTTGGCACACTAGAGGTACCTAGGAAGTATTTGTTGACGGAATCCTCTCCCTCTGAGTTCTGTGGCCTTTGCCCCCGAAATACACCTCCGAGCTGCTGCTGCAGCTCTCACTCAGGCTCCCCAGCTGGCCTCCTGCCCAGCCTCGACCCCCAAGCCTCGTCCCTGGCTGGGCCTCCTGCAATCTACACACCACGCTCTGGAGATGTGGCCTCCAAACCCAAGTCCGACCACATCAGGCTGCTCCCGTCCCCTGCAGGAAGGAACGGCTGCATTCTCCCGCCAGGCTTCCAGGCCTCCCCAAGTCCTTCTGCTGCAGCACGCCGTGCCTGCTGGTCTAGCGCGATTTGGAGGGCGCAAGCGCGGTGCCCGGCTCATTTGTGTGCTCAGGGAACAGCACAGGACCCTATCAGCATCGGTCGGAAATATGTTCACTGGGCCAACCTTCCAGCTTCTTGAACGTGTTTCTTCATGCGCAAAAGGGGGCTGAAAATTCCTGCCCGGCAAGGCCTTAAAATACAGCGAGGCTCAAACTCAGGTATGTGGAGGAGTGTGCCCTGCAAAGAACAACACCGGTACGAGGAGCAGTGACTGTCCAGACACCGGGTGCTTCGCCTGAGGGAATGCCAGCTTCAGCTGTGGGCAGGCCAGCTGCTGCCTGGAAACAGGCGGCCACAGGCCTTTTCCTGGAATGCTCAGGCTCGCCGAGACCCCAGGATCTGGTGTGGCCTGCCACCTACTGGCCACAAAGAAAACTGCGCCACCCAGAGCAAGGTTGAGGGCACCGCAGCCGGAACGCCCAAGGCGTGCGGTACCTGAGCTGTGCAGCAAGGATTAGGATTCCCCTTTGGAGATAATGAGATGAAGGCTGCGTGTAGGGGCAGTGACTTGCTCAAAAACGCACAGTCAGCGGGCTAAGAAGGGAAGGAGACGGCAGCTTGCAAACTCGCTGGCTCTACCACTAGCTTACGTGCTGCGTAACTGAGCAAGTTGCCTCTCCTCTCCGGGTCTTGGGTTTCTGGGGTACGTTGTGAGAAAAGCCTGGAAGGGCAGGCACTTCAGGTGTGCCCCAGGCCCCGGAGTCCTATCTGACAGCAGAGTGCTGACTAAAATAGTCATCAAATACGCAAAACGAACTTGGGACCGAGTAGCATGTACATCTGTATCAATGAATAAGGGGATCTTGGCCATCCTCCTGAGATGGAAACGTCTGCCACTTCTGCTGGTAACAGCCCAGCCCTGCTAGTACTACTGACATCTCTCGCCTATATTCATGATGCTAAATTTCACGTACAGTTCAGTGGGGGAAAAAAGTAGTATTTTTTTCCTCGTACAAGTTCACAGACCCCCTGAATTCTACCCTCAGACCAGAGGGGTCCACAGACCCGTGAATAAGAACCCCAGGTCTGGGTGGTGATAATGGACAGAGTGCTGACTCAGTTCTCTCTGTATCACCTCACTCTGCCTTTGGGAACAGGTGCCAGACTGAGAACAGAGCGGAAATGAACCTCGAAACCAATGAGCAGACCCCAAAACTAACTGAGCAGGTCTGGTACTTGGGTGGGGCGGCCCAGGCCGTGGGAGCCCCCCACAGACCACCCAGAGGAACAGCTGCTGAGCACTTTTAGCAAAAAGTCATGATTCATATGGCAGAAAGAGAAGCTAAAGAGCAAAATGTATCAGCGAGATAGAAATCTGCTCTGCTGTGCTTATAATTAGGGTCACCTATGAGAAACACCAACAGAAGTGAGTTGGGGCAGAGCGGACACCATACACATCCCTCCAACCTCCTACCTGCCCACTCCCCCACCATCCCTGCCGCCTGCTGGATGCCCTGCCCTGGGCTGGGCCTGGACCAGGCCTGCAGTCCAGGGGCATAAGGGGGACAGTGGGCATTCTGACTGCGGAGGGGACAGGAGCAGCCCTGGTTAATGAAACAGACAAGATGTGTGACCTCACAGCACTTACAGCCCAGCAGGGGAGTGAGATACTAACGAGGACCCACACAGACACACACCAGACTCAGTTATGAGAGAACACAAAGCAAAAGAAACAGCAAGGCACAAGCCATAGCACCTGGCAGCCCAGAGGCGCTCAGGCTGAATGCAAATCGCCTCCCTGCTTCACATTTGCGCACCCCAGTGCTTAGGGTGACCGATGCAGCCAAGGGACAGCCAGGGAGTGGAGAAGCCAGGATATGAATCAGGATCTTGTGTCCTCATGTCAGCAACCCTTGGTCAGGCACCTGACGACCCTCCGAGGAGCGTTCTCGACACACCCATGGTGCGCTGACTGCCCTTTCCCTGCGCCCACGTGATCCTCACCTCCAGGTCACAGAAGAGCAGAGGGCTCCGGTAGGTGTGCGCCAGCCTCACGATGGTGTTCCGGTGGACGCTGCAGTGGCTCTCCCGCCCGGCTGCAAAGAAGTCGTGAGTGTTGCAGGCTGTCCTGTCTGCCTTCGCGGCCTCCAGCCAGGAAGCACTGGGCAAACTCACTGAGCACCCCTCTCGGGGCCTCGGTTGCTTACTGCTCAGCGCGGTGACCCTCCTGTCCAACCTGCTTTTCATCAGATTAGACAATAAAGCTAGAAGGCCTTGGAGAGCCCACTCTATAAAACAGGAGTTCCCTCATCCCGAGGATGAGGATGGGAAGAGCCCCCCAGCCACTGAGGTACTACAGGGATTCAGTGAATTAATCTACAGGAATGACCTGGCATTCCTTTATTCATCAATGCTTACTGAGAATAATCTGTGCCAGGCACTCCCCCCTTCAGGAGTTCACGGCTCAGCTGGGCAGGGTGGACAGTGCAGACACACCGTCGTGTAGGAGGAAGGGCGGGGAGTCTGTGGGGTGGGCTCCCCGGGGCCCAGACTGCAGGGCTGGTCAGGGAGGCATTTCCCACAAGGTGAGAAGTAGGGGTTAGCTTGACAAAGAGGAAAAGAGCATTCAAGAGAAGCTGTAGGATATAACCATTAAGGGCCTGGCCTCTGGAATAGGACTCTCTAGGTATGAATATTGGCTCTACCACTTTTTAGCGATGGGCACGGGCAGGTTACTTAACCACACGGATAATTTCCTCAGCTACAAAACATAACAATATGTGCCTCAAAGGGCTGTGTGTAGTGCAGATGAAGTGATATAGAAACGAAGCACTTTTAGAACAGCGTCTGCTATATAGCGAGTGCTCAGGGAAGCCGAGCTACTGCTATTTCTGCTGTTAACATGACAAAGTCTCTGGAACACCAGGATTTGAGAACTAGAAGCCGAACCAAAGAATGGGAGAGTGACAGCAGACGTGCACAGACAGGAAGGTGGAAGGCCAAACTTGTGTCTTCTCAGGAGTGGGGATTTCACTCTGAAAGCCCCGGGGAGCCCCGGGTAACTCTCCACAATTATCTCAGCAAAACCATCTGCTCAGACCTGCTTTTGGAGAGATGGCCAACAGGTCGGACTCTGAAGCTCACGTTCTTTCCGTCCCCTGGGGGCACTTCGGTGGGGAGTCTCCCACAGTGCCAGGCACACAGCACCCGCGGCAGGGGCGGGCAGGATGCACTTACCACCTGTGGCGAGGAAGCCCACCTTCCCCAGGAAGAAGGTGGCGTCCACATGGCGCAGGGACTCCTCCACGTTCCGGAGGCTGGTGCGAGAAGACAAACCAGAGGATAGACATTACCATGGAGAAGACAGAAGGCCTTCCTCATCCCAGAGAGGCCGGAGAAGGAGATGAGGGTAAGAGGAAACACCCCTAGAGGAATATTTGGTCTTTCATTTTGTTTAAGTACTTTTAATTATAAAGTGACTCAAGCCAGTAAACAATCCAACAGTGAATACGGATGCATTCAGTAAAAAGTAAGGCTCCCTCTCCAGCACCACCCTTCCTTCTCAAGATCCCGGAGGTTACTGCTGCCCACAGATTGGGGTGTAATACCATTTGCATATGAATTTCTCATATGCAGATACAGGCAGTGATATGTATAAGCGTGTAGTTGGTTTTGGTTGGGTTCGACCTGTTACTTTCTTTGGAATGACCACCCCGTATCACAATCTATTTTCTAGGTGACAGACACTTACATGGTCTCCAGTTTCTCACCATTACAAAGAATGCTACATGAACATTCTTTTATCTGTATTCTCACACATGCAGGCAAATGTTTCTGTAGGAAAGATGCTAGATGCAGAATGATTGGGTCACAATATGTCCTTCTAAAATGTACCTAGGTAGGGGCACCTGGGTGGCTCAGTTGTTTGAGCGTCCGACTCTTAACTCTTGGCTTCGGCTCAGGTCAGGATCTCAGGGTCCTGAGATAAGAGCCCAATGTTGGGGCTTGAGATTCTCCCTCTCCTTCTCCCTCTGCCCACCCTCACTTGTGCATGTGCACACACACTCCCTAAAAAATAAAAAATAAAAAAAGTATACCTAGGTATTGCAAAATTGCTTTCCAATAAGGTGACAATATTTACAGTCATATCAAGTATATGAAAAGTCTTTTCCTCTAGGAAAAGGGCATTTTGACCTTCTGGGCCAAGGTTTCATTCATCGGTGTCCAAGGAGTGAAGAAATCTGTTGTCTCCTGGCCAAAAAGCCACCTTGGTCAGGTGAACCAAACCAAGATCTCAGCCTGAACAAGCAAGCCTGAGGCAAACAGTAAGGCTGGCTCTCTGCCCCTAAGTGTGACCGTAGAGCAGAATCATCCCAGAGACCGGTCAGTGTCCCTTTTGAACAGAGAGGTCTCACCCAAAGAGCAAGAGATCTGCTGAGTTAGGACCTCTGGCAATCATGGCAGATCTCAGCCCTTTTTCTGCCCCACCATGGGCTCCAGTCACTGCTCACCCCTTCCAGCTGGCTGGGCAGCAGGTCTGGATTTGATCCTGCTGCTGGGTATGTCTGGTAGCTCTATGTCCCTGGTTCTAGATGTTTCCACCACAGCCTTCCCTTAACCCCCACATGACTGGGTGTGTGCCTTGGTTTCTGTGCCGGCTGCTACACCCTGCCTACCCTCAGTCAGCCATCCCCTAAGAGGGAGAGAGCATACCTTCTTCCGTATTCTCCAGTTTGGCTGCAGTCCTGTCCCCAGGGCTGCCAGCACCACAGGGAGGCCGGGCCAGGCCCCAAGCATCACCGCCACTCATGCTCCCCTGGGTACGACCCCACACTACACTGGGCTCCTGATCCCGGACCGGCCTTCCCAGTCCTGCACACACATTATGCTCCTCCTACCCATTACATTAATCTTCTTCATCTGGAACCTTCTGCTGACTCCTATTTTTACCGGGCTAGCTTGACCTGGTCACTGCCAGAAAGTCTACCCTGCCCCGAGTCCTGAGAGTCAGAGGTCTTGTTGGGGCTCTCATAGCCCAATGCATTCTTCTTTTACAGTACTATGCTAGATATTACAATCATCTGTGCAGGAGTCTAGCTTCCTCTCCCAGTAGGCTGGGAACACTTTGGGGACAGGGGTCTGTTTCATTCATGTCTGGGCCTGTCATTAGGGATACAGAGAAGGCTGCAGAAAGCATTACATAAATGACCAATGCCACTGCTGGAGTTTATCAGTGTCTTTATTTTTTATTTTTTAAAATTTATTTATTTGAGAGAGGGAGAGATAGAAGGTGAGAGAAAGAGAAAGAAAGCAAGTGCACAGCGGGAAGGAGCAGAGAGAAAAGAGAGAATCTCAAGCAGACTCTGTGCTGAGTGTGGAGCCCAACGTGGAGCTCAATCCCAGGACCATGAGATCATGACCTGAGCTGAAATCAAGAGTCGGATGCTTTAACTGACTGAGCCACCCAGGTGCATGCCCTTTTATCAATGTCTTTTGAAATATCATGCACTTGCCATTGCTTCCCCGTCCTCGCCCTCTGGGCTAACCCCAGGCAGCCTCTCCCTTTGTCCTCTCCTTCCCATCACAAGTAAGGTCACCATTCCAGTGCACCCCTAAACCAGGTCTACCTGGCCCTGACAGTCCCCACTCTCTGGCTCTCACCTGTATTTGCTGTGAAGATTGACCACGAACACGATCAGGTCAATTCGGGGCCGATTCACATTGGAGGGTAGGGGGAGGGACCTTGCCAGGTGGCTGAAAAATGAGAAATTGCACGATAAAGATATATATACCCACATCACAGTGACCTTTCACATGCTGCCCTCCATAGGGTAAGAGGCTATCAAGGGCTCCTCACCTATTCCCCAGATGTTCTTGTGGGCTAGACTCCTCAGGTGAGCAGAGGGGCAGGGCAGAGCCAGTCCTATCTCCAAATTTGGCAGGGGTATCCCTGCCAAGTACTGCTCGAACCACTGGGGATTCAGCAGTGAACAAAAGTCAAAGTCCCTGACCTCAACGGGCTGACCTCAGAGTCCATGGGGGTGTCAGACCGGAAACAAGTAAAGAGGTGAACAAGGACATTTCCTGTGGTGACAAGGAAAACAGAAGTGTGTGACAAAGAGTGGTGAAGGATCCCTTAGCTGGGGTTCAGGCCTTGGCAGAACGATCGGACACTCCCACCCTCGGCTACTTACACCTTCAGCTCCGAGGCGCAGTCTTCTTTAAGCATCGAGTCGGCCAGCTGCTGCAGAAGAGCATCTTCCGTGCCTACCAGCTGCCCAGGGAGAGAAAGCGGCCCACTGATGCCTGGGCGCAGCAGTCCCGCCGGAGGGCCTGGGGACCAGGCCACAGCCGGAACGCCGCGCGACTCCCAGGATTCCCGCTCTCGCGCGCACTGCGCCGTTTACCGAGAGGGCTCCGCCAAGCACGGGTTGAGGGCCCAGGCTGCACCCGTTAGGGTCGCGACCGCACAGCACTTCTTACCTCCCATGACCCTCCCTCGGGCGGCATCCCCAGGAAGCACAGTACCCGCCCAGCTCTGAACTCAGCTTACGGGACCCTGCCCAGTCTCCCCGCCCAGCCGCCCCACCAATCAGAAACGGAGACAGAGCCCGCCGCGCACCTATTGGTGGGGGCGTCCTTCAGCCTCAGAGGGCGGCTACTCCGATTGGTTCAGAGTGTGACTCTCCCGCCCACCACACCCCAGCCTTTGAAAAGCCCGCTCCAGAAGTTCAGAGAGCGCAGAGGAGTGGGCAGCGGAGGCGCAGCAAAGGAGGAAAGGCGGGCGGGGGAAGCGGAGCAGCTGACGCCTACCAAGATGGTGGCCGTGTTCAGGCCAGGCTGCTTGTCCAGCGGCCGCAACACCGACATCCCAGTCACGAGCAGAACGGCCACTCGTGCAGCGCGCGCGGATCTTTCAAACCGCTAAGGCCCGCCCTTAAGTGAGGGACCGAGGGGCACGTGACCCTTATTTGGGCGGGGCCTCGCATGGGCGGGGCGGAGCCCTCTTAAAGGAACCCCTACCTCCTTTTTTGAGGCGGGGCGTTCCAGCTCTGGCCCCAGGCTCTTAAAGTGCTGTCCTTGGGACAGTCCTTTTATTTCACACCTCAGAGAAAGAAGGTATTCAGTGATTCATGCGTTCATTTTCGTTCATTCATGCGCATTCATCATACTCTTGATTCCTTCCAAATCTGCAGCTGCTCAGAACAAAACCTTGAGGTCATTCTTGGCTCCTCTTTTCAAACCCCACATCCACTCCATAAGCAAGCACTTGCCACCACCTCCACTACCACCACCAGGACAAGCTACTGTCATCTCTCAGCCCGACTAGAACAACCTCCTCACCCGCTCCCAGCTTCCACCCTGGTCGGCAGGGGGCCTCTTCTCCACACCGCAATCAGAGTCATCCTTTTAAAACAGAACCCGATCAGCACCCACCATAGTTCCCACCTTATTCAGAGTACATTGCAAATGCCTTAGACGAACTTTGAGGCTCTATGTGCTCTGATCCCCGACAATCTGCCCGACGTCATCTTCTGCTCTTATCCCTCTTACGCTCTTCTTGTCACACGGGCCACTAGGCTGTTCTTAAGATATTCCAAGTATCCTCCTACCTCCTGCCTTGTTCCTAGGGTACCCTGTGGCTGAAAGCTCTTCTTCCAAATAGTCACTTGGCTTGTTTTCTCCGTTTGTCCACGTTTCTACTGCAGCGTCACCTTATCAGAGGGGCCTTTCTTTTTGTTAAAATATTTTTTTTATTTTTAAAATTTTATCTATTTTTTATTTTTAAAAATATTTTAAATTTTTGTTAATTTTTATTTTTTTAATTAAAAAATCTTTTAGAGGGGCCTTTCTTAACAACCCTATCTAAAATAGCACGTCTTGGGGAGCCTGGCTGGCTCAGTTGGTAGAGCATGCCACTCTTGATTTTGCGGTTGTGAGTTCAAGCCCCACCTTGGGGGTAGAGTGTACTTCAAAATCATAATAATAGGGCGCCTGGCTGGCTCAGTCAGTTAGGCGTCTGCCTTTGGCTCAGGTTGTGACCTGGGATCAAGTCCTACATCAGGCTCCCTGCTCAGCAGGGAGTCTGCTTCTCCTTCTCCCTCTCTCCCACCCCCACCCCCGGCTTGTTCTCGCTCTTTCTCTGTCTCTCTGTCTCTGTCTCCTCCCCGCCCCCGCGTACTCATGCTTACCCTCTCTATCTCTCTCAAATAAATAAATAAAATCTTTAAAAAATAATAATAATAAATTATCAAAAAAACTTCATTATCTTTAAAAAACAGCAAGTCTTTCCCATACTCCCTACCTTCTTTTTTCTGCTCTATTTTTCTCTATAGCACTAATCTCCACTTCACCTGTACAGCCTCTGAGATCGTACCATATATACCAACTAATAAATTGTTACTGTTTATTATTGTTTAGTCATAGTGTGTTACTGTTTTATGGATGAAACTCTTGAGTAAGAGACAAAGGATTTTGTCTGGTTTGTTTCCTATTACTCTTGGTAAAAACAGTAGCAGGGGCTTCACTGTGTTTGTGTCAGGACCCCATGTCCCCTGAGCCCTTGCAAAGGATCTTCCATGAAGCCCTATAGACCTCGTGGATGGCAGTGTCGAAGAGGAACACGAGGATTAGAGATTCACCGATTTTATAGCAAGTGGTAGGCATGCCTGTTCTTTGTCGGGGGTAGGGAGACGTGTCACCTCCTCCCTCAAGGTTGCTTGCTACAAACACAACCGTGGGAAATAGTCTGGGTAAAGAGCTTTCCAGGCCTTGCTCTCTTGGCATTCCCAGCAGAAACCCACAGGGATGTGCAGGGCCCATGGCCCATTGCTTCTCCCAACAGCTATATGATTACTCGCTCATTGTCTGTCTCTCCAGCTACAGCATAAGACACAGGAGAGCAGAGACTTTGTCATTTTTTATGTCCAGCACTTTAAAAAGCGCCTGGCCCATGGTAGTTGCCAGGTAATTATTTGTTGAATGAATGGATTGATTTACATCCATGGATTAATTCTCAGCAGGGATTCCTTCATCATTTCCTAGGGCAGACCCTTCACCCCACCTTGAGAATACATGTGAATCAGACATTATGTATCAACTCTGGAGTGGGGGAGCCGGATCCTGATCACACAGTGTGCTCAGTGCTGTGATATCGGGGAGAGCAGAGGCACGCTCCCTGTCTAACCTACATCCTTCTCACTGTAGACTAAACTATATCTTGCTTAAAAAGAGCTGGATGGGGGCGCCTGGGTGGCACAGCGGTTAAGCGTCTGCCTTCGGCTCAGGGCGTGATCCTGGCGTTATGGGATCGAGCCCCACATCAGGCTCCTCTGCTATGAGCCTGCTTCTTCCTCTTCCACTCCCCCTGCTTGTGTTCCCGCTCTCACTGGCTGTCTCTATCTCTGTCAAATAAATAAATAAAATCTTAAAAAAAAAAAAAAAGAGCTGGACGGATATGGCTTCATGGAGTTCCTGTCCCAGCACAGATGGGCTTTGACTCCTCCTGCACGGGGTGTGGAGGGGATGCCCCAAAAGTCCAATGGTAATGAGTACTCTGCACATAAAGTAAGGCGAGCTGGGGGTTAGAGACGGACAGGAAGAAGCTACTCTAGGTCAGGGGAGGCCTCTGTAAGCAGGTGATGTTTGAGCAGATGCCTGAATTCAGCGGAGAGAAGAGCCAGTTAAGTACATTGAAGAGGCTTCAGGCAGAAGGAGCAGCAAATGCTAAGAGCCTGAGCGGGGAGCATCCCTGAGGCTTCTGAGGAGCAGCAAGGAGGCCGCTGGCTGAAGCAGATGGAGCGAGGAGAAAGTGGGGAGAGAGGAGGCTGCAGAGGTGACTGAGGACCTTGGAGTGCCCCAGAGAGACTCTGGCCCTGGTAGCACTTTCTAGAAGGGGCTGAGCTGAGACCCATTCAATCAGCATACACTGAGTGCCTGCCTCTGGCCAGGCCTGGTGCTGGGCACTAGTGACCCTGGCACCGGAGGTGCTGTCCCCGTTTCAGTGGCAGATGGACAGATTACAACAACCAAGGCAGCACAGTTGGTGAGACCACCCCAGGGAGCAGTGGGAGCCCAGATGCATGAAGGGTCCCTGGGGAGGCACCACTACACTTGGCTGGGGAGGTGACTGTCAGCCTAGATGTGAAAGTGAGTTGGTGCTTGTCACCTGGGCAGTGCAATAGAAAAGAGCTGCATGTGGGCTCCATACTGTGATGAAGTTGGGGGGGGGATGGGCAGGAAGGCCAGACCCAGACCCGAAGGTTCTTCAATCAAGAACACCTGGAGCTGGCAGGACTGTCAGACACCCTCTGGGGTAGTGTTTTTCCAATTGGCTTCTGTGGAGCCCTGGGGACATGCCTCAGGTTTATTACTGTGAGGGCCCTTGGGAAGCTGCGTGGGTAGGGTCCAGAAACGCCACTCCATTATTTAACAGAAGCAGCTCAGACTTGATCTCTACTATATATTGAGCTTCCCAAATGTTTGTGTGTGAATAAAGAATCCTGGGGCTAAAACAATATCTAAAGGCCATTGATCACCTTTTTTAGAGCTGTATCAAAGTATAATTGACAAAGGATAAGCTACACGTAAAGTCTACGGTTTGATAAGTTTTGACCAACGTGTCCACCTAGGAAGCCACCATCACAATCAATGTAATGCACATGTCCGTTATGCCTGAAAGTTTGTCTGTGCCCCTCCCCCAACTCCTCTCTGTCCTCCCCCTCCAGACTGTTGAGAAGCACTGTGGAAGCTTTGCTCGAGACAGTCCCAGACTGGAAATACCACAAATGTCCTTCAGTGGTCAACAGATAAACCAGTTGTGGTATCCTGACCAATGTAACGACATCAGTTGAGTAGCAAAAGCATTGTGCAGAGTAACAAAAGCCAGGCACAAGAGGGTGCATATTAGGGGCGCCTGGGTGGCTCAGTCGTTAAGCGTCTGCCTTCAGCTCAGGGCATGATCCCAGGGTTCTGGGATCGAGCCCCGCATGGGGCTCCCTGCTCCGCTGGGAGCCAGCTTCTTCCTCTCCCACTCCCCCTGCTTGTGCTCCCTCTCTCGCTCCTGTCTCTCTCTCTCTCT
>NC_048232.1:84396741-84413814 GCF_002007445.2 Ailuropoda melanoleuca
CCTTCCACTTATCTCAGCTGGGGTCCCTCCTCTCTAGGCTCAGCAAACACGGGACCCAGCAGCCTGCTGGGTGGTTCCCATCCCGCCCCGAATTCTCTCAACCCTGCCCTGACTGTCATTTCTGTACCACGTGCACAGTGCGAGGGATCCAGAAGTGAAGGCTGGTTGCCAGGGCAACAGAGGATAAAGCCCTTGCTCTGCCAGTCTGCTGATTGGCTGAGAGACGGCCCGCCTCCCGCCATCCTGAGGGTGAGGGGCAGAGGGAAGGGTCTCGGATGGGCAAGGAGAGGTACCAATGTGCCTTGCCAGCCCAGGACTGCCCCCTCCTGGCCCAGTCAGAGCCCCGGGGCCTGAGAAGCTCAGTCTCCCACGGGGGACATTGGCCTCACCTTTTCTCTGCCTCCAGCACCCACGGCGGCTGCAGATGGCAGAGTCTCCGGAGACAGCAGCTGCGACAGAGTCTGCAGGCCGACGTTGAGCTGCTCAGGCTGAGGTGGTGCGCTCAGCACAGAGCTCCCGGAACAGGCATCTGCTGGGCGTGAGGTGGGTCTGGGGGCCTGCGGCGGGGGAAGGGGGCACCGAGTGCTGCCAATGGTTTGGGAAGCAGGACGCGGGGCTCTACAACCCTCACACTGTCCTGGATGGGACTTTGGCTAGAATGGGGCTGGAAGATTCCTTATAGGTCATCTGGTAACCCCCTGTCCCACCTTGTCACAGTGCCAGGGGAACCCTGAAGCCCAGAAGGGGTGAGGTGCGGCCCAAGGTCACACAGAAGGCCAGCGAGTGATTTGTTTTCACGAGGCTAGTCCCCTGAGAATCCAGGAGGAGGTCTAGGGGTCCTCAGTCTGCCTCGGAATGCCTGGGGTTTTGTTCACAGGGCTGGAGAGGTTGGAGGCTCTAAACTGTGCTCCCACAGATCTACACCATTGAGCCGAAACGGCTTCGGCTTTCCCAAGTCCGTCATTCCCGTGTTCATGCGGCAAGGGGGCTGGGGTCCTGCCTGCGGCCAGGGGTGGGGCATGAATCTTTTGGCCTCAGGTTTGCTTGGAGCAGCCTTCCTGCTTGGGGGCCCCTCTTCCCAACTTCCCCTCGACCCAGCTTCACCAAAGCAATTCTGAAGTCTCTCTTAGGCTCTCCTGAAAGGCAGATGGTTAGGAGAGCTTGGCTAAGCACTCTGCATTTGATTTCTCCGTGAGTAGGCACCTTGAGACGCTGCCTGTGCTTCAGAGCAGCCAGTGGGGACCCTGGGGGGCAGGGGCAGGCATCGGGATGGATGTGGGACTGGGAAGCAGCATCTCTCTCTCCCTTGGAGTCACGGCCCACCTTGAAGACCCACCTGGAAGTAGTGGGACAAAAGGGGCTGGAGTTTGGAGACAGAGGTCTGAGAAGCTAGGGCTTCCCTTTAGCTTGTCCTGGAGTCATTCCATTCAGCCCCTTTCTTCCTTCCCCAGAATCCAAGGTGGGCCTCTGCTCATTTCATTCTGCTCAGTTGTCTTTACCCACTCAGGAGGACTCAAACTCAGGATATCTCTGGGGGTTTGGGGCCCAGCTCTTAGTCACCCTCTAATTGGGTAACCCAGGGCAAGTTAGTGAACCCATCTGGGCCCCAGTAAAAGTAGACAGTAACACCTACCCCACAGGCCTCGTGTCAGGGCTCTCCCTTGAGAGGTGGGGCTCTTCACCCTTCCCCCTTTTTTACTCCTCAGGAAGGGTTTGAGGGAGGTTAAATGGGTTCTGCTTTATCTCATTCCTGGAAGAGATGGTCTGTGATCTGGCTTTTGAAGTATGAGTAGGAGCCTGCCACACGAACACGGTACAAAGGACATCCCAGGGAAAATGAAAATGAAAAGGACATCTCCATCCTATGAAAGATGGAGATTGTATGACATGCAGGGACACACAGGTGACTAATGAGCTGTTTCATATGATGGCACGAGGGCAGGGAGATGGGCTGGGGAGGTTGGCAGAGCGCAGCCGTGGGTAACTTTGGGC
The DNA here is from genome assembly GCF_002007445.2 of Ailuropoda melanoleuca. NCBI lineage: Eukaryota > Metazoa > Chordata > Mammalia > Carnivora > Ursidae > Ailuropoda > Ailuropoda melanoleuca. The sequence goes on from NC_048232.1 coordinate 84,398,734, forward strand.
CGTTCTAAGGAGTCTGGGTATATGTAACGTTCGGGAAGCACCTTATACCTGCTACCTTCCATTTTTCTGCCTTCCTGCCTCTGGTTGGCTGGAAATAACAACAGATTAGACGAGGGCTGGTTCTGGGCAGTGCAGCATGATACTAAATGCTCTTCAGGCCTTATCTTGTCAAACATTCACAGTGACCTTAAGAAATGGATCCCATTTCTATCCCCATTTTACAGATAAGGAAAACGAGGCTCAGAGAGGAAGAACAAAGAACTACGTAGCCCGAATTATGGGCCAGGCACTAATTCCGAGTATTTTACATAAATTCACCCATTTAACGGTCACAACAGCCCTGCAGTTCGGGTGCTGTCTTCATTCTCACTCTACAGATGTGGAAGCCCAAGGCCCAAGTTGTTTGGGCTGGTGCTTGTGTTCACAGTCTTATAATTATGAAATTGGGCGTGGGCCTGAATTCGGGAACCTGTGTAGACCCTGTTGACATCAACCCGTTCCCCTGGGGATGGGTGTTTGTTCAGACCACTTTCACCAAGCCACACCCAGCCAGGATGTGGTGGCGGCTGGGGACCCACTCATCTGTGAGGGTCTGGCAAGTGGCAGCATCCACAACTCCGAGGTCAGGCCTGGGGGGGGCGGGGCTCAGAGCAGGCATGGCCCCAGCCGTCCTTTATGGTGCTCTGAATCCCCACTGGGCTCTGTTAGTGTCCGCGATGCTGAGAGCAGAGGGTTTAGGCAACTTGCCTGAGGGCACCTGTGCCTGCGAGGGATTGAGCCAGGCCCGCCCTCAGCTGTAAGCTGCCTTCTTGAAGGGTGAGTAGGAGCCAGGTGGGCCCCTGTGGTGGGGGCAGCTCTGTTCTTCGGCCGGGGCAGGGGGCGGGCTTCCGAGTCTCTGCGCTCCACTCTCCTGGGGCTCAGCCTTCCCATCTGCAAGGCGATGCTCCGACCTCCTGGTTCAGTGAAGCCCGCGCGTGTCCCTCCGGGCTGGCAGGTGGGACAAGGGGCGCCTCCGCCAGCACTCACCGCCCGTGTCTCGGCAGCTGAGGCCGCCGCGATGCCGCACTTCCTGGACTGGTTCGTGCCCGTGTACCTGGTCATCTCCGTGCTCATCCTGGTGGGTTTCGGCGCCTGCATCTACTACTTCGAGCCTGGCCTGCAGGAGGCGCACAAGTGGCGCATGCAGCGCCCCCTGGTGGACCGTGACCTCCGCAAGACCCTGATGGTTCGCGACAACTTGGCATTTGGAGGGCCAGAGGTCTGAGGGCACCCGGCGGGCACCGGGCGCCTCCCCCCTCGCCCAGCCTGGAGACCCTGGGGCAGAGAAAGGACAACCCGTGGTCCTTCGGGCCATCCCTCTGCAGCCTGGACCCTCCCCGCAGAGGCTTCCAGGTGCTCGGGGTGGACCCTGGCTGCACCCGTTGAGATGGGGCACCTGGGTAACTTAAGGTGTCACTGCTGCTGGCCCAGGGCTTGCTTTCCACATCAAGCCAGCTCACCCCACACCTGCCCTCCCCAGCTCTGGGTTTATCCCCCACTGACCCCCAGTGCCTTTGTGCTGCCCAGCACTCTTGCCCCTCACCTGGAGCCTGGCACCGCTGCCCCTGCCTGTCCTGAGCCTCGAGATTCCCACTTCCCCACTGAATCCCTGGTGACGCTCAACGGCCCACTCCACCCAAGGCACCCACCCTGCAGCTTCACATGGCTGCCTTCAAAGCGGACCCAAGGAAAGTGTCCTCTTGGTCCAGCCCAGCCCCACCCCTCTGGACTCAGGCTTGGCATTGGTGAGACCGTGATGGGGTGGCAGAGGGGTAATATCACAGAGGAAGGAGGGGTGTGTGTGTGTGTGTGTGTGTGTGTGTGTGTGTGTGTGTGAAAGAGAGACAGAGTATGTCTCGGAGGAGTGGAGAGGCATGTGCGGAGGGGGAGATGCCGGTCTGTATGTGTGAGAGGCAGAGTGGGAGGTGGTGGGGATAGGGTGAGCTTGTCAGTAGCCCCAGGGGTGCCAGCAGCAGTTCCTCCCTCCCTCCCTCTGCCAGACTTCTCTATCTCTCCTCTTCCCCCAGGCCCCTGCTCTCCCCTCCCTCCCTCCCTGTACTGCACCTGCAGGTACTGCACCCCTCCAGCACCCTCCCTGTCCACCCTAGCCCCACCAGGGAGCCCTCCTCCTGTGTGTTTGGCAGCCTGTCTCACTCTCCTCCTCTGGAACTTCCCTCTTAGTTTCTTGCAATAATAAAGACTTTGTGACGATTTTTGCAGGACTCTCTCGTTTCCTGAAGGGAGGATCATGTCTGTCATCTCACTGGATCTTCATAAAAAACTATGATAGTGCAATATTCCCCTTTTTAGGGATGAGGACACCTGTCTCAGAGAGGGTAGGTAAAGCCGTTTCTCAGCAGCAGCACTATTGACATTTCGGACCGGATCATTCTTTGCTGTGGGAGGCTGTCCTGTGTGTTGTGGAATAGTAAGCATCTGTGGTTTCCATCCACTAGAAACCAGTAACTCTCACCCCCTCCCCCTAATCGGGACAACCGAAACCGTTAGCTGGAATTCATGAGGTAGAGTGCCAGTGAGGATATGAGTTCAGGCACAGAGATGCAAAACAACAGGGCCTTAAACCAGATAGAATGTTCTTTCTCGCCCACAGTACGGTTCATGGGGAGGTGGTTGGGAGCTGGTCTCTTGGCCAGGTCCCCGCATGTTCAGGGGCCTGAGTTGCTTCTCTGTGGCTGCTTTGCTGTGCCTGGGATGTGACCCTGGGTGGCAAAATCCAGAGGGATCATCTGCACCCAAAGCAGCAAGGTGGAGGGAAGTATGTCCCTTTCCTTGAGGGACACGCGGTTATGACTGTAGCCCCCATCCCCTTACATCCTACTGGTCAGTACTTGGTCATATGGCTACGTCTAGCTGCAACAGGGGCTGGGAAGTATATTCTTTTTTTTAAATTTTTTAAAAGATTTTATTTATTTATTTGAGACAGAGAGAGAGAGAGAGAGGGGAAAAAAATGAATGTGGGGGAGGGGCAGAGGGAGAGGGAGAAGCAGACACCCCGCTGAGCAGGGAGCCCACTATGGGCTCCATTCCAGGACCCTGAGATCATGACCTGAGCCAAAGACAGACACTTAATGACTGAGCCACCCAGGTGCCCCTGGGAAGTATATGCTTTAGCTTGGTGGCTGTGTGTCCATTTAAAAGGTCCACCTGCTTGAGAGGGAGAGAACGCAGGGACACAAGTACCATTCTGTTGTCATAGGGGTTAGCTGAGGCCGCAGAGCAGCGGGCTGAGATTTGGACCAGATCCCCTGACCCCAGAGCGGGGCTCACTCTTGCACGCCCCATCTAAGGAATGAGGGAAGGTGAGAGCTGTCTCCTCTCACTGGACGGGGGCTGGGGCTGTTCTTCCCCCATGGGGCAAACCCAGGTCTTACATCCACTGGGTGGCAGAGCCAGGCTAGGGTGACGCCAGAGAGGCACCTGAGGCTCACATCCAAGTACCTCCTTCAATTCTGTGCCCCCGGGGCCTCTCTGGCCTCACCCTAGCCTGGCCCTGCTGCGTCTGTCTCACCCGCAGAGCGCTTTGCCGCTTGCAGAGACTTTCCCACGCTCTCCTGTTCCAGGCAGCTGCCCTCCTTGTAGGCACAAGACGCCAGAGTGAAATCGGCTAAAATGAAAGGGTTTGGTTCGAGACTCAGGCTTCTCTGGACCCCCGGCGTTTAAGGATATCACCAGGATCTGCCGTCTCTCTGTCCGTCTGTCTCCCTCAGTCCTGGTTTCCTTTGTGTGGGCTGCATTCCCAGGCAGACTTTCTCCACGGGGTGGTCAAGTTCCTCCAGCAGTCCTAGCTCCCACAGCCTTTAGCACCTTGATTTCAGGGGGGAGCAGGCATCTTGTTCCAGCAAAAGCTCAGGGGGTGGACTCCCATTCCCCCCCCCACCCTGGGGCACATGACCTCAGGGCATGGAGTGCCCCAACTGCCAGGCAGCTCTGGTACCCACTGCTGGAGCCAGGGGCAGAGACAAGCCTACCGATCACATGGTCCAAGGAGGTGGGGGGTGGGCAGGGGCAGTTGTCTGAAGGAGAGAACAGGTATGGAGAGAAGTAACCCACTCAGGCCACTCAGAGGGCTCATGCCACCTGGGTTTGCCACTGGGAGCCTGAGGGAGGGGAAGGGTGGACAGGAACCCCAGAGTCTGGTGAGCTATGAGTTGGGGCTCTAAGTCCGGCTGCCAGGGCGGAGGTCAGTGGGCAGGTGAGTGGGTTCTCTGAGGACCCACCTGAGGGTGGAGCCCTTCCAGGGCCTTTCGGATCACCCCAAGCAAGAATGAAGGGGGGACCAGCACCACCCCCCAGGTAGACAGTACCGGATCTGCCTCAGTTTCTCTGGCAGTGCCACCCCCAATGTATTCTGGGCTCCCTTCCCTGAGGGGGATCAACTTATTACATTCTGAGGCTCTGTATTTCACAAGTGCCTTCAGTGCTAAGCTAAGTGAGCAGAGGTGTGAATCGGGGTGAGACCCAGGGCACCAGGACTAGAAGCTCAGTGCTGCCCATTTATCAGCAAACTGTTTCCCAGCCCCGGTCAGAGGCAGGACTGGAAAGGGTGCAAGCAGATGTTCTGTGCATGAGTTAGGACTGATGATTGCCAAACACATAGACCCCAACTCAAGTGCCTTGGGTAAGGAGGGGAAGTTACCATGAGGACACTGGGGTGTTCAGGCCCTGCAGGACAGGAAAGTAGCTGGGCTCAGGACAACTAGCTAGAGCCAGGCACTCAGACCCCCTTAGAGTTCTTTCTCGCCCCATTTTTGATTCTTCTTTCTGTGCACCCCCTTCATGAGCCACCACCTGACCCCCCCGATCATGGAAAACGTGGCAGCCAGCTGCTGGCTAAGTTTTATATTCCACTGCTCCAGCCACTGGAGAGCTAGTTTCCCGCCTCTCTCTGGCCCTAAGCACAAGGGTCTTATGGGAGGGATTCATTGGCTTATTCTAGGTCAGCTGCCTATTAAAACCCATCATCCGGGGCGCCTGGGTGGCACAGTCGTTAAGCGGCTGCCTTCAGCTCAGGGCGTGATACCGGCGTTCTGGGATCGAGTCCCACATCAGGCTCCTCCGCTAGGAGCCTGCTTCATCCTCTCACTCCCCTTGCTTGTGTTCCCTCTCTCGCTGGCAGTTTCTCTGCGTCAAATAAATAAATAAAATCTTAAAAAAAAAAAAACACCATCATCCAAGGCTCGGGCAGTGTCCTGTGTACGGTCCAGCTTGGGTCCAGGCCCCCCTGGACCAACATCACCTGGGCTAGGGTCATCTCAGAACAAGGCAGGTCTCTTGGGATGTTGGCAACGGGGCAGGGTTCAGAAGAGATTATGTAAACTGCTCCCCCTACCCCCAGTTCAAACACACCAGAAAGACCCCGTTGGAGGTGGATTGGGCTGAACTGGCTGAGCCTGCGAGGGCCTCAGGCTAGATCTGACCTGCAGTCAAGTTTGGTTTGTCCAACACAGCGTTTTGGGGAAAAAATGCAAATTAATTGGCAACATTTATAAGTCAGGAGATTTCACATGAGAAATCTCTTTTTCTTACTTGTCTTTAAAAATAAAACTTTGGGCCACACTGGATTGGAAGTGTGAATGTATTCAAGGTTATAAACACATAACCTCAGCAGAGAGGATGTTGACCGTGACCCTACCTGAGGCCTGGGCCACGGCCAGTCCCCCTCACGGGGGAGCTATCGCTGTGGGAGGACTGCAGCAGAAAGCTTCTCTGCCCAGGCTGCAGAGGACAAGCCTGGGGCTCAGAGAAGGTAAGGGGCTCTCTCCAGCCTTCTGATTAAACCTGGGCCCTTTCCCAGTTCCCACGGCTTCTCACATAAATGGGTATTTACACCTGTCCTTCCCATAAAGAACACAAGAAGGTTTCAGTTAAAGAAGCCACGTACGTGGGGGCGAGAAGGAAACTTTCTGACTCGCCCCCCCCACCCCCCGTGGTACTCTTACTTGTCTCTGAGCTTCCCGGCAGCCAGAGGGAAAGAGGACACACATTTTATTCTTGTTATGTGATAGAAGGGAGAGAGATCGACTCTTCATGAAGGACTAATTTCTGGTTCTAGATACTAAAAAGAAATGTTTCAAATGGGACGTTAACACAACAGACTGCCTCCTCGGCATTTTTTGGACAAGGGAGAGGATTGACTCAGACAGCAGAGCCTACAGAAACAGGCCAGTGCCCATGAAGAGAGATTTTTCCATCTGCCAGGGCACACCAGGGACTGTACTGGGACCTGGGGTCAGGACCTAACAACAGTAAATCCTAGAGAACTGGTCATTTATACCGCATGTCCCTGGGCAATCTTCCTTAGCTCCCAGACATACGTCGGAATTCACCCAACATTTCTGCGCGCCAGGCACTGAGAATCATAGGTGACTGAAGCCCAGATAAATGTCCCCCGCCAGTGCCTGGCGTCATGCTCAGCTCATGGTAGGTTTTCCATAGATGGTGCGTTGTTTCCACATCACTCCTGCCCTGCCTGCCCGCCCGGTTGTGGCAAATGTCGAAGGACGTAGTTGGGAAGTAAGCACCATATAAATGCTGTATGTCCTACAGCTAACCTCCTGAACCCCATGGAAGCATGTCATACACCCGCTCTACGCAGGACTAGGCCTGGCGCCAAGAATGCAATGACAAAGAAGATAGAGTCTCTGAATCAAAAGAGCTCACAAACCGGAGAGGCGACAGATGTGTAAACAAATGACATAGGGTCATTGCAGCAAGGAGCTGGGTGAGAAACAGAAAACAGAGACGAAGACTCTCGGCAAGGGTTTGTCAAGGAGACCTTCCTGGAGAACATAACTACTCAGCAGAGTTTTAAAGGCTGAATAAGAGTTTTCCCTGTAAGGAGAAGAGCAGTCAGCAGGTGCAGAGCCATGGAGGCTAGGGGGAACCTGGCCCTTTCTGAAAAGTGTGAGGGGTGTCGTGTGGTTGAAGCCTAGAATATCAGTGACTGGTGGGAGGGGAGACTGAGTGACCAGAAGGTGGTTTTTCACATAAGGCTTAGGTCCAGAGAGAGAACCTGATGACTTTCCAGTTGCTACCTCCTCCAGGAAGCCCTCTGTGACCACATCAACAGCTTTCCCCATTACAGCCCTAATCTTGTGCTGTGATTTTGTTTATGTGTCTGTGGAGAGCAGCAATGGCATCTCCTCATCTCAGCCCACAGCCTGCCTGGCACTGGGCAGGGCCTTCGTGAAAGCATGCTTGTTGGATGAATGGGCTGGTCTCTTTGGAAGACTTGCCAGGGACTACCCATCTGCTTAGACACTAAGATTTTAGAAAAGCTTAGAGGCTTCCTGGGGACCAGGAGAAAAAAAAAATGTTGTGCAGGTTTTTAAAAGCTTTGGGATGTGTTTTGCAGAATCCTGAGAGCTTCCCTTTCCCACCATCTGGGAGCCGTCAGGATATGGTGGGTGTGTCTGGTCCAGGCCCAGAACAGGACAGAAGGCGGGAATGTGCAGGGTCCCTGCGTGGGAATGGTTGCAATGTTCGGACTCTGGCCCCAGGAGGCGGCACAGGCTTCTCATTGTTCCACCCCCTCGGCTCTCCACCCTGGCGGGGCAGGGAGGCCTTGAAAAGGCCAGAGACCAGCTTTAGGAGGAGGGCAGAGGCTCCATGCTCCCTCAAAAGACCATCACACTGTCAGTCAACACTCTTACAGTGAACCCGGGTGGGCAAAGCCCCTTCTCCGCTGCCCCCTAGAGTAGGAGGGGCTCAGAATTTGGAGACCTGGATGCCCAGTGACGGGTTCCTTGTGTGAGTCTTGGCAAGTCCGCTTCCCTCTGTATCTGCAGCTGTGAACAGGTGGGGCTGATGCGTAAGTCACAGGAAATCATGAGGGCAGAGAAAAGGGCACCAGAATGACAAGGCAACAGTTTTAACGGCTAACATGGTTTGAGTTCATTGCGATTCTCACTGTATTCCTACAACCATGCAAGTGGGTCATCAGTCCTGTTCATCAGCTATTTCTGGCTCTTCAGCTCTCACACATTGTAGGCCTAACTTCCCTACCTCCTTGTGGTGGGTGGGGCCGTGCCACTAATTCTTGCCAGGGAGTTGTGATCAGAAGTGAGTCCAGGCCAGGAGTGCCTGGGAGGCTCAGTTGGTTAAGCATCTGACTCTTGATCTCAGCTCAGGTCTTGATCTCAGGTCACGAGTTGGGCCCTGCCTTGGGCTCCAAACTGGGCATGAAGCCTATTAAAAAAAAGAAGAAGAAGTTGAGTCCAAGCCAAAGCTTTTCATGGCAGTGCCCACTTCACCATTCCCTCCTTCCCTCTGCCACAATGAGCAGCGAGGCTCCATCAGCCAGGGTCCCAGAGTGAAGATGACGCGGGGCAGAGCCTCCGTGGATCCAAACCACAGTGGACATGCGAAATGAATGAGAAGTAAATCTTTGTTGTTATAAGCCCCTGGGATTTTGAAATTGTTTGCTATTGCACTATAATTTAATGCATCCCGGCTAATAAAATTCCCATTTTTACAGGTGAAGAAACTGGAGCTCGGAGACCTGGTGGCCTGTTCAAAAGCACACAGCTGTGACGAACCCAAGATGGAGGTTCTAGAGCCTGCGTCACTTGTCTGAGAGGCCACCACAGTGATTTTTTTTGCTTGGGTCAAAGTCTGTCTTCTGAGGCTACTTCCAGGCCTGAGGACCATTCCTCCGCCGAGAACAGCAGGGCAGGTGTGAGGTCATTGCCACTTTGGACCACTAGGGGGTAGCTGAACCCAGGCTGTAGTTACTGGGCAGGCAGAGTCCTCCAGGTGCCCCCCCCCCCCAACCAACCCTGGAGGACAGAGCAGGGCAGATGGGCCTGGGGGATACAGACATGAACCAGACTCATGCCTGACTCTCAAGTCCCTAACAGCCTGGCAGGGAGCCACATGGAGGAATTCTAGATCTTTAAGCTAGAAGAGACCACATGAAAGCACCTGGGACCTGTTTGCAAAGGCAACTGAGGCTCAGAAGGGCAAGTGATCTGATAGAAGCTGTATAATGACTCATTTGTCAAAGTGGGGGAGAGAATCCAGGACTCCTGACTCCTGCTCAGGGCTTCCTCATCTCAGAGATGATGCAATCCAGTGGGGCTGACCAGTAAATGCTCCCCCTACCCAATCTGTCTGGGCAGACCAGACCTGTGCTGTCCCCTCCCCCAGGCACCTGTATTCTGGCTCAAACTGGGCTGGTTCTTGGAGCAAGAAGGGAAGGGGGAGGAACTCCAGACAGCTCCCCTCCCCCACCCACGGGGCTTTCAGCAGGTGTTGCCCCGTAACCAGAGCGCAGCCAAGTTTGAAAACTTAAAGGTCAAAAAGGGAGAGAATGGATGCAGAGGGGAAGGTCGGAGGTCCACAAGGTTACCATTCACTCCATCATTTCATTCATTCATTCATTCGTTCATTCATTCATTCTACAGAAACTTATGAGGCTGATGCTTGCCAGGGCCCAGGACCCAGAGAAAATAATCCCCCCACCCCCCTCACCCCCTGTGGCTAGTGGCTGTCACATTGGATGGCACAGATGTAGAACAGCTCCATTATCGTAGAATGTTCCATTGGCCAGTACGGCTCCAGAAGCTCACTCACAAAGGAGAGCAATCCCCAGGAGAGTCGACCAGACCGCCAGCGTTGTGTGGGCAGCAGTGTGCCCATCAGCCAAAAGCAGGAGACAAGGTGAAGATTGCGGGAGATGCCGAGAGCAGGCTTCGCCTAGTTCCTGCCTCAGGGGGAGTGCTCGAAGGCTGTCCTGCACTGTCACTGCTCTATTACTGTAAGGACCTGCCCATCTTCCTGAGCAGATTGAGAGCTCCTTCCCAGCCCCGGCACAGTGTCTGGCATGTAGTAAGTGTCCAGTAAATGGTAGCTGTGATTCGCACGATCATTGTTACTACGATTGCGGTGACAGGGGCAGAAGAGGACACCCAGTCCACAGGGTGGGTCTCCTGGGCCCAGGGCTGGGTCATCTTCATGTCCTCAGGGTCTTGGGACAGGGTCCAGCTGGAGTGAGGAGGGGCTCAGGGAATCATTGCTGAAGCAGACAACCCCTGCTTTAGCTTCCAGGAACTTCAGTTTGCCCCAGAAAAGACCTCAGGTGGGTGGGCAAGATGGCTGGAGGGTCACGGAGCTAAACGGAGCGTGAGGGCAATGCAGAGGGAAATGGGGATGCTGCCAGGACCACCAGAGTATGGCTGTATTTGGAGTATCCTTAATCTTCCTGGAGACATCTCTCAGGAGTCAGAGTCTCTGGGAGACAGAGTAGATTTGGGGAGGGCAGGCAGCAGGGCAACACCACCCCCAAAAGCGGCCTTGAGTCCGGGGCAGCCCAGCCTGGCCATTAAGAGCCTCCCCTGGCCCTTCGGGATTCCAGAGGCTCAGAGCAGCCATTCACAACGCCCACTGCTGAGAAGCCAGCCCCTCCCTGCCCCAGAGCCTGGCGCAGCTGGGGATGTAGCTGGTGGGACAGTTCAGGAGAGCGCTGGGCCCTGCGCCTGGGGACGATGGCCTGGAGGCTGAGTGGAGGCTCACAAGGGGACCAGAAAGAAGAAGGCCCTGAGCTGGTCACAGTGGCCATCTCGGTGCAGAGGAGGGCTTCCCAGGCTGAGGCGCACTGGACTTTTCTTGTTCTCTGATCAAGGTAGGTGGGTATTTATATGTGTGTGTGGAGGAGGGAGTGGGTGGGATAGGACCAGGGATAGATGATGGGAGCATAGGCTCAGTGAGGGGATGGGGGACTGGTGACATTGGAACAAATGGATCTCAGAAATCCTATCCTCAGGCCTGCTGTCTCTGTGTGGACGTGCACACTAAGGGTAGATGTTTGTGAAAAAGTGCCAGGGTAAACCTGCGGGTGCCCAGGTATGTGTGGTTGTGAATAAAGCCAGGAGAGCAGGGCCATAGAGATATGCTAAATGGGGGGTGATGGAGGCTGGCACAGTTTTGGGTATAAACATGTGGCTGGAGAGGGGCTGGGGTATCACTACGAAGATCCCTTGCTTTAAGGTCAACCCCTCTCCTGAGAACCCCTCCTGTCAGCCCTGGCCTGTCCAGCCCACTGTGTTGAAAGCAACAGAGGTGACTTCAGTCCAGCGGGTGAATTACATGGAGCCCAGAGTGTGCACCAGCTGGCCATCTGGGCGCCGTGGAGTCCACCTTGGGGAACAGCCATCCACACAGACTACCAGCCAGAGTCCTTGACCCCCACTTCTCCCCACCTCCGGGTGGTCTTTTATTTCTACTGCTGTGCTGGGCAGCCTTCTCCAGCCCCACCCCCAGCCATGGAGTTTCAACAGTGTCCTTGCCTCCACTTCTGTTCCCTCCGATCCCTCTGTCACACGGCACGGGAGTCACTGCTCTCGCCAGCAGATCTGGCCGGTTCATCTTCCAGGGTCAACATCGTTGTGGCCTGGCCTGGGCCTGATCACTACACCTGTAGCCTCATGCTGCCCCACCCCCACCCCCCATACAGCCTAGGAGTCCCACAGTCGATTTTCAGGAACATACCACACCTTCACCTTTGGGTCTTCTGTGGGAACTATCCCAGTCTCCGGTCCAGCCTTCCTCCTCTGAGGCCAAACATTGAGCTAATGCTTCCTCCAACCCCACGTCCAGCTTAGCCGTTCCTGCTTCGATGCCTGGCACCACTGGGGATGGCAGGTTCCCCAGGGGCAGGGACTGGGGCTCCTTCGCTGCGAGCCCTTGTTACTTCACTTCCTGAGCCTCCCCTTCCTCGCGGCCTCTTCGCTCCAGCAAATTCTGGCTCCAGCATCAGGTCAGCCCAGGGCTCTTTCCTGGTTCCCAGCAGAAGCCCCAGCGGCAGACGCTGTTCCCAAGCCAAACTGGTCATCCCTGGGCCTCTCACCTGGATGCCTGAACTCCTATTTTGGCTGCGGTGGGTGGGAACCCAGAGCCTTCTGGCCCCTCCTGAAAAAGACAAAGGCAGACAGGCTTCCAATAACCACTGCCTTCCTGCCCACCGGGTCCCTGAACAAGGCCCCTTCCAACCTGACAGCGCTTTTTTTTTTTTTTTTTTTTTGGTTAAAGTAAGCCTCATGCCTAACGTGGGGCTCGAACTCCAAACTCTGAGATCAAGAGTTGCATGCTCTACCGACTGAGCCAGCCAGTCACCCCTGACATCTAGGCATTTGTGTTTTTCATCTAGTATAAAACTCAAGCCATTGAAGATCCCACAGTTTTATATGTTTATATGTTATAAGTTTTCTTGTAAATATATATCTTATATTTCTGGTTTCCTCATTGTTAAAAATTATGTTTAGAAATTAAGCTTTATATATATATTTAGCAATTTTTTTCCATTTCAATTATAAAGTGAACAATTTTTAAAACTCTTTTGTACCTTAGGGACTGCATAATATTAAAATGATGAATCACGCACTACACCGTAACATTTCATAGGATTTAAATATTTTGCGTTTTAAAATACTGTCTTGTTTTATAAGACCCTGGCAAACACTGACAACTAAAAATTAATTTGCTGCTTAGCAAAGAAGTTTTCATGCTTTTTATTAACTAGGAATCAAAGACATGCAAGCTGAGCACCTCACCCCCGCTTGGCCCCTTCTCTCTGTTGATTGCCTCAGGGGAAGACGGAGGACCTGGATGGACCACAGCTTTGAGATGCAGCAGCATGGCACCCCCAGCCCTGGAGCCTCCCTGTCCCAAAGCCACCTGCTGGGGCACCCTGCCCGCCCCTCAAAGCTCTCTGGTGGGGTGTCTCCCCTCATCCCTGTCCTCAGGAAAACCATCCATCTGGATGCCTTTTCTCAAAGCCATAGCCCACAGGCTTCCAGCCGACCAGGCCCTGGAACCAGGGCCCGGAGTGTGCCCCCACAGGACACCGTGCCCCGGAAGCTCAGCTCCATCTCTTTAACGCTCCGTCAGAACAGCCAGGCATGGCCCCTGGGTCCCCTACCTTCTAACTGGGAAGAGCTGCCCACCCCGGGCAGGGAGGCTGCCACCCATGGAGGAGGGAGGCTGCCCAGCCCGGGCTCACGAGCTGGGACCCTAGTGCCAGGGGGCAGAGTCCANAGGTTCACGAGCTGGGACCCTAGTGCCGGGGGGCAGAGTCCACTCTGAGGGCCCAGGGAACCCAGGTATGGCCAAACCCAGCAGGATGCCCATCGTGGAGAAGCCTCTGGTGAGTTCCTACCTGGCCCTACCGTTTCAATCCCGGTTAGCACAGAAATCACCAGGCCCTGCAGGACCAGGCTTGGTAGGTCAGAAGCATCCTGTCCCAGGGGCTGCCCATGTGACTACCAGAGCTTCTCCAGGAAGAGGCAGGCCCCGGTCCAGGGGTATCCCGAGACCCCGGCTGCATCTGCNAGCGGCACGAGTAAGTGGGGATTCGCCCAACAGCCGTCACTACGGTGCTTCTCTAGATATTCGTAGAGATCTCACCCGAGACCTTCTAAATGACGCACATTCAGCCTTTCAGGAAGGTACTCGTTGCTTGAAAGATGCCCCANCTTGACTGTCCGTCCGGCCACACCAAGCACATCCACACTGGATACAGTCCTGGAGTCGTCTGCCCTGGATACCAAGCCGCGCACAGCCGTGGACTTCGCTACCGCAGACCCAACCAAGCGGGGCATGGTCATGGATGTGGTAACCCCAGAGCCAGAGAAGCTGGGCACGGCCAGAGCTGCAGCAGGCCCAGCCAAGTCAGATCCAACCACAGACGGAACAGCTGTGGATTTGGCGGTGCCAGACACAGTCAAGCTGGGCACAGCCCGGATGGACAGAGCCATGACTTTGGCCAGAGCAAACACTGCCAAGCTGGACAGAACTACAGATTCTTTGGCTTTGGACACAAGCAAGCTGGGCACAGCCATGGGGGAGATCACACTGGACAGAGTCATTAACCTGACCATATCGGCCACCTACCCGCTGCAGCCAAGCAGCGGCACAGCCTCAGCATGGGGCCATGCTACCCCAGATGCTGCCACAGACTGGCCCGCAGAGCCCGTCATGCGGGCCCCGGCCAGAGAAGCCCTAGGTAAGTGCAAAGAGCTTGGCTGGGGGTGTACTGGGCTGGAGATGAATAGGTCGGGCAAGGGAGGTGGGACCGTAAGGTCAGAGGTGAATGTGCTGGGGGAAAAGGGAACAAGATGGAGGGGCAGAACACAGGGGATGCACCCGGAGCTGGGTCCCAACCTGCCAGTCAGAGTTGAGGTTGAGGGAAGTCACCAGAAGGAAAGTTTCCAGGGGCGACTTGTGGAGGCGCAATTATGTGCCTTTAGCATCTTCCGTGGTTGGTTCTTTGGTCCCTGAAGAGCTGGAGTAATCAGGTGGTCTACAGCTGAGTCCGGCTTTAAAAGCAAACCACGTGCATGAAAACACAGAGCGGCACGAGTAAGTGGGGATTCGCCCAACAGCCGTCACTACGGTGCTTCTCTAGATATTCGTAGAGATCTCACCCGAGACCTTCTAAATGACGCACATTCAGCCTTTCAGGAAGGTACTCGTTGCTTGAAAGATGCCCCACGTGACCTGATCTTCCTTGGTCCCCCGCCCCCAGCCCTTTAGTCTTGAGAGGTAAATTGGAGACTGTATGTATAGAAGTCCTACATAGAACTATAAATAGGTCCACATAAGGGTGAGAAGTTCATTCGGTGTCAGAGAAACCTGGGTTTCTTCCTTTTCCTCATCTTTCGCTCTCTTTCATCCCAACCAGTCTATTTCCAACTCCGTTGATCATCTCCTCTGTACTTGGCTGGCTGTCCCCTCCTCTTCCACCCCCTGCCCTTGCCATGCCACAGTCCCCGCCCTCCCCCCCCCAAGGCTCTCTGTCCTCTGCACGGCAGCTGCCGCAGGGACTCACATATTTGATGGTGGCTAACAGTCATTGGTGACTCACCCCTGGCTTCCCTTAAAGTCCAGCTCCTTAGCCCAGCTTTCAAGACTTTGATCTTCTCCAGCCTCTAGCTCTGTATTTCCATCTGGAATTTTCTCTGCTGCTGCTGCTGCATCAGGAGCTGTGAGTTGCCCACCAGCACCATGCAGCTCTCCCCTCTGAGT
>NC_048232.1:84413838-84475056 GCF_002007445.2 Ailuropoda melanoleuca
GGGGGCAGAGTCCACTCTGAGGGCCCAGGGAACCCAGGTATGGCCAAACCCAGCAGGTTGCCCATCGTGGAGAAGCCTCTGGTGAGTTCCTACCTGGCCCTACCGTTTCAATCCCGGTTAGCACAGAAATCGCCAGGCCCTGCAGGACCAGGCTTGGTAGGTCAGAAGCATCCTGTCCCAGGGGCTGCCCATGTGACTACCAGAGCTTCTCCAGGAAGAGGCAGGCCCCGGTCCAGGGGTATCCCGAGACCCCGGCTGCATCTGCAAAGGGCCACCTCTACCATGGGTCCTGTGACAGCCATGGATTTGGCTACTCTGGACACAACCAGGTTAGGCACAGCCAGACGTTTAGCCACGATGGTCACCAACAGACCTAACTTGACTGTCCGTCCGGCCACACCAAGCACATCCACACTGGATACAGTCCTGGAGTCGTCTGCCCTGGATACCAAGCCGCGCACAGCCGTGGACTTCGCTACCGCAGACCCAACCAAGCGGGGCATGGTCATGGATGTGGTAACCCCAGAGCCAGAGAAGCTGGGCACGGCCAGAGCTGCAGCAGGCCCAGCCAAGTCAGATCCAACCACAGACGGAACAGCTGTGGATTTGGCGGTGCCAGACACAGTCAAGCTGGGCACAGCCCGGATGGACAGAGCCATGACTTTGGCCAGAGCAAACACTGCCAAGCTGGACAGAACTACAGATTCTTTGGCTTTGGACACAAGCAAGCTGGGCACAGCCATGGGGGAGATCACACTGGACAGAGTCATTAACCTGACCATATCGGCCACCTACCCGCTGCAGCCAAGCAGCGGCACAGCCTCAGCATGGGGCCATGCTACCCCAGATGCTGCCACAGACTGGCCCGCAGAGCCCGTCATGCGGGCCCCGGCCAGAGAAGCCCTAGGTAAGTGCAAAGAGCTTGGCTGGGGGTGTACTGGGCTGGAGATGAATAGGTCGGGCAAGGGAGGTGGGACCGTAAGGTCAGAGGTGAATGTGCTGGGGGAAAAGGGAACAAGATGGAGGGGCAGAACACAGGGGATGCACCCGGAGCTGGGTCCCAACCTGCCAGTCAGAGTTGAGGTTGAGGGAAGTCACCAGAAGGAAAGTTTCCAGGGGCGACTTGTGGAGGCGCAATTATGTGCCTTTAGCATCTTCCGTGGTTGGTTCTTTGGTCCCTGAAGAGCTGGAGTAATCAGGTGGTCTACAGCTGAGTCCGGCTTTAAAAGCAAACCACGTGCATGAAAACACAGAGCGGCACGAGTAAGTGGGGATTCGCCCAACAGCCGTCACTACGGTGCTTCTCTAGATATTCGTAGAGATCTCACCCGAGACCTTCTAAATGACGCACATTCAGCCTTTCAGGAAGGTACTCGTTGCTTGAAAGATGCCCCACGTGACCTGATCTTCCTTGGTCCCCCGCCCCCAGCCCTTTAGTCTTGAGAGGTAAATTGGAGACTGTATGTATAGAAGTCCTACATAGAACTATAAATAGGTCCACATAAGGGTGAGAAGTTCATTCGGTGTCAGAGAAACCTGGGTTTCTTCCTTTTCCTCATCTTTCGCTCTCTTTCATCCCAACCAGTCTATTTCCAACTCCGTTGATCATCTCCTCTGTACTTGGCTGGCTGTCCCCTCCTCTTCCACCCCCTGCCCTTGCCATGCCACAGTCCCCGCCCTCCCCCCCCCAAGGCTCTCTGTCCTCTGCACGGCAGCTGCCGCAGGGACTCACATATTTGATGGTGGCTAACAGTCATTGGTGACTCACTCCTGGCTTCCCTTAAAGTCCAGCTCCTTAGCCCAGCTTTCAAGACTTTGATCTTCTCCAGCCTCTAGCTCTGTATTTCCATCTGGAATTTTCTCTGCTGCTGCTGCTGCATCAGGAGCTGTGAGTTGCCCACCAGCACCATGCAGCTCTCCCCTCTGAGTTTGCTCACCTCTGCCGCCCCTGTCTACAGTGTGGCCTTCCCCTCTTCCCTCCCACCACCGTTTGCCTTTCCGTCTTGGCCCTTAGCTTCCCCATGAACTCTTCCAAAATCCCTCTCTGCCCAGGATGCCCACCTACGAGCACTCGAGTACCCTATGCACACCCCAGGCCCCTATATTAGGACAGTCCAGCTGTCTCCCCCACGAGGCCTAGAATGGTCATCCTCATCCCTGTGCTCCCAGGGCCTGGCAATGCACTGTCCATTAATGTTGACTGAATGCATGAACATTTTTTCTGATGGGTAAATTGAGGCTCAGGAAAGTTGCTGACCAGCTCAAGGTCATAGGGCTCATCATCCAGAAGCCAGGCCTGAAAGCTGGGCTCCTGACTCAAGGCTCCGCAGGCGCCCGCGCCTGGGCAGAAGCGCGCTGAGCCCGCGCAACATCCCCACCACCGCGTGACTCGCGCACGCACAGCCGCTCGCCTCTGCCACCGGTCCCCGGCGCCCCCCGCCTCGCCCCAGCTTGGAGGGTAAGAGGCCGGGAGCAGGATGGGGGGACGGGCAGGGATCGAGACAGGGATGCGGGCACCTCCCCCGGCCCGGCATCCCGAGCTGCAGGCGCAGCGCCCCCGCGCGCCTCCTGGGCCGCCTGCACCCGGGACCCGGTACCCGCTCCCGCGTGCGGGCGGGCGGAGAACGGGTGCGGGCGCGGGCGCCGTGGGAGGGGGAGGGGCCCTCGGTGGGGCCAGCAGGCGCGCGGGTCACGTGGTGCGGTGGCAGCGGCGGCGGNAGCTCCATCTCTTTAACGCTCCGTCAGAACAGCCAGGCATGGCCCCTGGGTCCCCTACCTTCTAACTGGGAAGAGCTGCCCACCCCGGGCAGGGAGGCTGCCACCCATGGAGGAGGGAGGCTGCCCAGCCCGGGCTCACGAGCTGGGACCCTAGTGCCGGGGGGCAGAGTCCACTCTGAGGGCCCAGGGAACCCAGGTATGGCCAAACCCAGCAGGTTGCCCATCGTGGAGAAGCCTCTGGTGAGTTCCTACCTGGCCCTACCGTTTCAATCCCGGTTAGCACAGAAATCGCCAGGCCCTGCAGGACCAGGCTTGGTAGGTCAGAAGCATCCTGTCCCAGGGGCTGCCCATGTGACTACCAGAGCTTCTCCAGGAAGAGGCAGGCCCCGGTCCAGGGGTATCCCGAGACCCCGGCTGCATCTGCAAAGGGCCACCTCTACCATGGGTCCTGCGACAGCCATGGATTTGGCTACTCTGGACACAACCAGGTTAGGCACAGCCAGACGTTTAGCCACGATGGTCACCAACAGACCTAACTTGACTGTCCGTCCGGCCACACCAAGCACATCCACACTGGATACAGTCCTGGAGTCGTCTGCCCTGGATACCAAGCCGCGCACAGCCGTGGACTTCGCTACCGCAGACCCAACCAAGCGGGGCATGGTCATGGATGTGGTAACCCCAGAGCCAGAGAAGCTGGGCACGGCCAGAGCTGCAGCAGGCCCAGCCAAGTCAGATCCAACCACAGACGGAACAGCTGTGGATTTGGCGGTGCCAGACACAGTCAAGCTGGGCACAGCCCGGATGGACAGAGCCATGACTTTGGCCAGAGCAAACACTGCCAAGCTGGACAGAACTACAGATTCTTTGGCTTTGGACACAAGCAAGCTGGGCACAGCCATGGGGGAGATCACACTGGACAGAGTCATTAACCTGACCATATCGGCCACCTACCCGCTGCAGCCAAGCAGCGGCACAGCCTCAGCATGGGGCCATGCTACCCCAGATGCTGCCACAGACTGGCCCGCAGAGCCCGTCATGCGGGCCCCGGCCAGAGAAGCCCTAGGTAAGTGCAAAGAGCTTGGCTGGGGGTGTACTGGGCTGGAGATGAATAGGTCGGGCAAGGGAGGTGGGACCGTAAGGTCAGAGGTGAATGTGCTGGGGGAAAAGGGAACAAGATGGAGGGGCAGAACACAGGGGATGCACCCGGAGCTGGGTCCCAACCTGCCAGTCAGAGTTGAGGTTGAGGGAAGTCACCAGAAGGAAAGTTTCCAGGGGCGACTTGTGGAGGCGCAATTATGTGCCTTTAGCATCTTCCGTGGTTGGTTCTTTGGTCCCTGAAGAGCTGGAGTAATCAGGTGGTCTACAGCTGAGTCCGGCTTTAAAAGCAAACCACGTGCATGAAAACACAGAGCGGCACGAGTAAGTGGGGATTCGCCCAACAGCCGTCACTACGGTGCTTCTCTAGATATTCGTAGAGATCTCACCCGAGACCTTCTAAATGACGCACATTCAGCCTTTCAGGAAGGTACTCGTTGCTTGAAAGATGCCCCACGTGACCTGATCTTCCTTGGTCCCCCGCCCCCAGCCCTTTAGTCTTGAGAGGTAAATTGGAGACTGTATGTATAGAAGTCCTACATAGAACTATAAATAGGTCCACATAAGGGTGAGAAGTTCATTCGGTGTCAGAGAAACCTGGGTTTCTTCCTTTTCCTCATCTTTCGCTCTCTTTCATCCCAACCAGTCTATTTCCAACTCCGTTGATCATCTCCTCTGTACTTGGCTGGCTGTCCCCTCCTCTTCCACCCCCTGCCCTTGCCATGCCACAGTCCCCGCCCTCCCCCCCCCAAGGCTCTCTGTCCTCTGCACGGCAGCTGCCGCAGGGACTCACATATTTGATGGTGGCTAACAGTCATTGGTGACTCACCCCTGGCTTCCCTTAAAGTCCAGCTCCTTAGCCCAGCTTTCAAGACTTTGATCTTCTCCAGCCTCTAGCTCTGTATTTCCATCTGGAATTTTCTCTGCTGCTGCTGCTGCATCAGGAGCTGTGAGTTGCCCACCAGCACCATGCAGCTCTCCCCTCTGAGTTTGCTCACCTCTGCCGCCCCTGTCTACAGTGTGGCCTTCCCCTCTTCCCTCCCACCACCGTTTGCCTTTCCGTCTTGGCCCTTAGCTTCCCCATGAACTCTTCCAAAATCCCTCTCTGCCCAGGATGCCCACCTCCGAGCACTCGAGTACCCTATGCACACCCCAGGCCCCTATATTAGGACAGTCCAGCTGTCTCCCCCACTAGGCCTAGAATGGTCATCCTCATCCCTGTGCTCCCAGGGCCTGGCAATGCACTGTCCATTAATGTTGACTGAATGCATGAACATTTTTTCTGATGGGTAAATTGAGGCTCAGGAAAGTTGCTGACCAGCTCAAGGTCATAGGGCTCATCATCCAGAAGCCAGGCCTGAAAGCTGGGCTCCTGACTCAAGGCTCCGCAGGCGCCCGCGCCTGGGCAGAAGCGNGGGCTGCTCTGCCCAGGAGGAGCCCGCGCCCGGCTCAGCCTTGCAGCCCCGCGCCCTGAGCATCTCCCCGGAGGAACAGAGACAAAGGAGGATTCATGTCCAAAGGTAGGGCGGCTGGCCCGGCCACCGGCGCCCGCTGGGAGGAGGCTGCGGCCCCCAAAAGCCCGGCTGGAGGTGCTATCAGAGGGAGGGTTGCTGCGCCGAGGAGCCCACGCGCGGTGACATATGCATGGACACACGCACACACCCCAAGATATACATGCCCAGAGAAATGCACACACGGGATCGCGGGGAGTTACAGAGGCCCACGGACATACGAGCAGGGACCCAGATGTGCACAGAAAGCCCACGCTAGAGCGCACCAAGACACGCACACACATGCACACCACGCACAGGTATCAGGGCCACCTACACCCAGACAAGAGACCTGTGCGCTGACACATAGGCCCCTTCCCCCACACACAGGCGCACGCTGAGACAGGCACCAGCTGGTGGTCTCCAAGGGAACTCATTGGCCTCCAGAGGACTGGGATGGGGGAAGGGGGTGTCCCAGGGCCCTTTGCAACTGTGAATGGGAAAGGACCGAGACGTCTTCTGTGATTCGTTTTCTGAGAGCGGGGCTGGAGCTGCGGTGGTCTGGAATTGCCTCTGCCGGTGGGGGTGGGGCCTTGAAGACGGCGAGGGCTGGGAGCAGGGAAGATCTACAGCTTCTCTGCTGTAGAGACCCCTCCCAACCCTACCCCCCACTGAGCCAAGGAGGCAGGTGCTATTCTGGAAAGATCCCCTCCCCCTGCTGCCACCTTCCCAACAGAGGGGTGGGGTCCCTGGGCCAGACAAAGACAAAGCCATTCATTTTCCTGTGTAGAAGCAAGCACCGGGGTCCTTGCTGGGCATGGGGAAGGGGGTGCTGTTTCTGTGGAGGACTCAGCCAGAGCTGAGTCAGGTGGACAGTACCTCTCCCTAGAGCATTGATGGGACAGGTGGCCCCTGGTTGGGGGTGCTGCTGACAGATCCCCCTCCCCTCCAGAAACCCTGGGAGAGCTGGGAGCTTAGGAGGACCCCCAAGGACCACCCTAGGCAGGATGGCACTTGAGCTATATCCTGCTGTGACCTTCATCCTTAGCTCTTCCACCCTTGGGGAACCCCCATCCAATCCCTGTTGCAGGGGAGGGAGAGGGTCTCTCTTAACAGTCTACTCCCTTGACTGTGGCCTACACAGGAGCCATTTGCTGGCTGGGGGTCGGCTGCTCTGCAAAGGGAGCAGCCTGTGAGGGAGAAGAAAGGTGACATCTGCTTCCCTGCGAGGCATCCCTCCATCCCTCCATCNACCATCCCTCCATCCCTCCATCCCTCCTTCCCTCCATTCATTGCTAGTGCCTGTGTTATACTAGGTTCAATGGGGCACAGAGATCAATGAGACATGACCTCTTCCCTGAAGAAGGGTGGCCGTATGTTCAGTGCCAGGTAATTTATGTCCATGCTTTTGTATAACCTTCACAGCAACCCAGCAACGTAGGTACTGTGCCCATTTTCCTGAGGAGAAAACTGAGGCTCACAGGGGTCATCCAGCTAGGAGTTAAGCCTGGGCCACCTGCTCATCCGGGGTCGGCCTGGAAGAACCAGGGATGCTGTCTGGGCAGAGGATGGAGCTACGGAATTCACTCTAGAGCTGCTTCGTCCTGTGCCCTGGGAATTGTCGTGTACTTGTCNGACAGGTGGCCCCTGGTTGGGGGTGCTGCTGACAGATCCCCCTCCCCTCCAGAAACCCTGGGAGAGCTGGGAGCTTAGGAGGACCCCCAAGGACCACCCTAGGCAGGATGGCACTTGAGCTATATCCTGCTGTGACCTTCATCCTTAGCTCTTCCACCCTTGGGGAACCCCCATCCAATCCCTGTTGCAGGGGAGGGAGAGGGTCTCTCTTAACAGTCTACTCCCTTGACTGTGGCCTACACAGGAGCCATTTGCTGGCTGGGGGTCGGCTGCTCTGCAAAGGGAGCAGCCTGTGAGGGAGAAGAAAGGTGACATCTGCTTCCCTGCGAGGCATCCCTCCATCCCTCCATCCCTCCATTCATTGCTAGTGCCTGTGTTATACTAGGTTCAATGGGGCACAGAGATCAATGAGACATGGCCTCTTCCCTGAAGAAGGGTGGGCGTATGTTCAGTGCCAGGTAATTTATGTCCATGCTTTTGTATAACCTTCACAGCAACCCAGCAACGTAGGTACTGTGCCCATTTTCCTGAGGAGAAAACTGAGGCTCACAGGGGTCATCCAGCTAGGAGTTAAGCCTGGGCCACCTGCTCATCCGGGGTCGGCCTGGAAGAACCAGGGATGCTGTCTGGGCAGAGGATGGAGCTACGGAATTCACTCTAGAGCTGCTTCGTCCTGTGCCCTGGGAATTGTCGTGTACTTGTCAGGCACCCTCACTGCATAGTGGACCCTTGGGGGCAAGGACCTTGTTTGGGGTTCAAAAGTATCTTTGGCCTCAAGTCTGGGGTTGGCTAGAGTAGGTTCCCATTTGGCAGCACATGAATGTCCTAGAAGGGATGGAGTGAGGGAATGAATGTGATGGGTACAAGGTACTCAGGGGGCCAAGGAAACACAGAAGAGGGGCACCCATCTCAGGTAGGAAACCAGAGGCTTTTCCAGAGGTAGGCCTTGAGCTGAATGGTGAAGAAGGAGTAGGTGTCAGCCAGGGGCCGGAGTGGGCAGGGGTTGTCCAGCAGAGGTTGTGACATGGTGACCTGCCACGTTTGCAGTGCTCGTGGCTGACGGGTGGTTGCTGTTAGCGTGTGCCTGGCGTGTAATTGGCATAGGGTCGGGAGAGGTGACTTGCCAGCAGGTGCTCCACACAGTGTGTGCATGGGTGCTAGGAGCTGCTTGCTGGTCCTAGAAGTTGCCTGGGAATCTGGTGGGCAGCCCCCTTCTTGCAACCAGGGTCCGTCTTTTGGGAATGGTCTTTTTGGATGCTGCTGTTAGCGGGCTAGAGCTGAGCCGGCCATAGTGACACCACACCCTTTACAAGGATACTAACAAAATGTCCCGAAAATGAATACAACACTCACTTTTCAGGTCCGTAAAATAGGATAAGACACCCCCTCCCCATGGATCTATCTCACAACGCGGCTTGTGAGAACAAGTGGCCTTGGCTGTGGAGGCATGAGGGAAGTGGCCTGGGCCAGCCGTGGCAGCAGCTGGGCAGAGAAAATGGGGCACGGCCCCCGGTGCAGGTGTGCTGAGTGGGGCCCGGGAGCCACGTGCAGAGAGTGGAGGAGCAGGCCAGGCTGTGAGAGTCAGCTGCTGCAGGGCTGAGCCAATCTTGGGGCCGCCTGGAGCCGCCTGGCTGGCAACAGCTTCCTGGGAAGCAGGAGGGAGCCACGCCAGGCCCTGGGGAGGTCCCGAGGCTTTGTCAGATTTGGCTGTGCCTGGGAGTGACAAGGAAAGAACAGTTTCCCATTGGGAGAGAGAGAGTCTTGCCAGCACTGGTGGCAGGACCAGGTGGTGGGGGTACAAGAGCAGACTCCTGGCTGAGTCTGGGGGTGGGGGAGGGAGGCACTCCTGTCCCCTCCCCCTCTGGCCCATCTGCTGCTCCCTCCATCAGTTCTCCCTGTGAGCCTGACACTCTGCAGGAACCACAGGATTCCAGAACGGCAAAGCGGGAAGGGGTCCTCGAGAGAGCGTGGAGTCCAGTAACTCTGCTGTGTAATTAGCATCGCTTGCACATGCCCCACATCATTTGGCCTCCGGACAAGCTGGTGAACTTGAAAGGGGCACGGGGCAAGAGGGTCTGGAAGTGGGAGGAGTATGGCGGGTACTTCTAGGCATCCTACCACAGCCTTAATCATGATCCTAGCCAGTTTACAGATGAGGAAGCAGGCTCACAGTGGGGAGGTGATTTGCCCAAGTCCACACACCCAGCAAGTAGCAGGGCCAGGCCCATTCCACTTTACCACACACACACCCATTTTATGGATGGGAAAATGGAGTTGCTCTATACTGAAACCTACCCTGGGGGACATTGGCCCCATGCGGAAATGAACAGATTTCCCTTATGTGTGACCTGCCAGACCTAGAGGGATGTTGGCCTTTCCCGACCAGGGAAGGGCTCTGTCCTCAGCCTCCCCTTTCTTTTGCCACCCACCATCCCAAGAACACACTATGTCATCATAGGCAAGTGGCTGCCCCAACCTGGCTGTGTCTCATCCCCTTCCCACTGGTCTGGTCAGAAGGAGAGACATTCCTCTCACAGATTTAAAACTAGGCTAGGATGGTGTCTGGGGCTCCTTACGGCATAGACACCCCTACCTTGCAGCGGTACTCATGAAACAGAGGGGACGCTGAGGCTGAGGGCGAGGGGGGTAGCCCTGTTTGCTTCTAAAAGACAAAGCAACTGAGGTCAGTGACAGACAGTCAATAGATGTTAGGTTCAGTGTCCTAAAAGGTCTTAGCCCTTTATTTGAGGAGGTAGGACTCAGGTCAGAATAACCCCAGATATCATCTTTTAGACCAGTGGTTCTCCACTAGGGTTATGCTGCCCTTGGGGCACTGTCTGGAGATATTTTTGGTTGTCACAACTGGCCTCTAGTAGAGGTCAGGGGGGTCGCTGGACATCCAAGAGTGCACAGGACCTCCCCCTCTGGTAATTATCCAGACCCAAATGTCAACAGGGCCAAGTAGGAGAAGTTCCTGGATTAAACACACAGACATGCTTTGGAGCAGCGGGTGCACCGGAGTGCCCCAGCAGCTGGAGAGGCTGGGCACTGACCCCCGTCTGGCATCTGACTTGCTCTGTGTCCTGGGGATAGTTCTTCCCCCCCAGGTCTCTGTCTCTCCATCTGTGAAATGAGGGATCCATACTGCATGACCCCTGAGGTCCCTTCCAGTCCCAACTCTGTGTGATTCGGTATCAAGAGAATAATACTGCGGCTTCCACATGACTTCTGTTTTCCTCCAGCCCACCTCTCCCACCTTGGCTTTGCAGGGCTCCCAGAGGCCAGGACGGACGCAGCCATGTCAGAGCTGGTGCCTGAGCCCAGGCCTAAGCCGGCCGTGCCCATGAAACCCGTCAGCATCAACTCAAGCCTGCTGGGCTACATTGGCATTGACACCATCATTGAACAGATGCGCAAGAAGACCATGAAGACTGGTTTCGACTTCAACATCATGGTGGTCGGTATGGAAGGGATGGGGTCACTCAAGGCCATGCTGGTGGGCAGTACCGAGGATCCTATTTCTTTCTCTAGGATGGGCTTCAGCCCTGGCTTTCCCTAGGAGGAGCTCTTTCCAGGAGGAGAGATTTCACTGTGTTGATCACAAAAGCCTGATTCTCTTCTCCCCTGAAGACTAGCTGATCAGGGGTAGGAACCCTGGGTGGATGGTCAGCCTGGCCCCAACACCAGGGGGGTGGACACAGGCAGCCTCTTAGCAATGCTCAGCCAGTTTTTAGGTGTGTGGCGTGGAGAAATCATCAGTGTCTTTCCCCACTGGTATCAGATGGCGGGCGGTCTTCTTTCTGATCTTCTGTAGCGCTTGAAAGCGTAAAGAGAATTTTCAGGACATTGATTGGTCACTAAGTAGTGTTGCTAGGTCACAGCATATAAGAGCAGGAAGGGACCTTTGGCTGTTAGTAGTGAGATATTCACTCAGTTGCTGAAACAGGGATGTGGGCATCTTCTTCCTTTCTCCTTTATCCCCCAATTCAATCAATCAGCAAGACCTGTCAGTTTTCCCTTGTAAATCTCTCTGAACTCTGCCCACTTCTTTCCATCTCCACTGTGACCACTCTCAGCTGAGCTAGGGCTCCCACCTAGAACGCCACAGCCCCCTGACTCAGTGCTGCTCAAAGATAAGGAGGTGGCTGGAGTTGAAATCATCTAGAAAGTCTTGCTCTAAAAAAAACCCATCAGCTGAACTAAACAGTGTGTTTAGTGTTATGGTCAATTTACTTTCTGGTGCAAATTTCTTATCTCAAGAACGAGTAGCAAATGGTTCAAGGACCATGGCCCTGGGCCACACTCTGAGTGTCATTGACCCTCCTCGTCCTCTTTCTTTCTGTTTCAAACCATTGTTCATCAGTGACTGGATAATTTTTCCAACCTGCAGAACTCATCAGGTCATTCATCCTACTTAAAAGCCTTTAATAGATTTAAGGGCTTAAACTCCTAGCCTGGCCTGGTGCCCTCTCTCCGCTCACCTCCTACCACTAACCACGTAGCATTCTACTCCCTGGTGGTAAGTTCTCGGGGACTCGCTGTGCTCTTTCCTGCCTCGGAGCCTTAGACTCTAACATTCCCTCTGTCTAGACCCCATTCCAGCTTCTCAGTGGTCTTTCAAAGTTTCTCGGCAGATTTCAGCTTAGTTGTTTCTTCTTCCTAGAAGTCCTCCTTGATTCCAGACAGACTGGATTACCTTCCCTTCAGTTTGCTGCCTTAATACCCTGTGGTTCCTTTTTTCATGGCGATTATGGCGACACATCGTAACTGCCTGCTTGTGTTTCGGTCTTCCTCACACTAAATGGCTTCTGGAGGGTAAAGATGATGTCCTGTTCGCCTCCCTACCTCTAGTTCAGCACAGCACTTGGCACTCAAGAGTACTTAGTGAGCAAATGACCTCAGGAAATATCCAGACCAGAAACAGCAAGTAGAAGCCGTACAGGCTTCTTCTCTCCCCAGCAGCGCCACGGGGAGAGATATTGCTGGTCAGTCATGACTCCTGTTCGGGACTGAGCCCGCAGGTAGCCTTGTTAACATATTGGTCTAGGCGGCTACTACTGATTGCTCAGTTGGAATGAGACATGCACCTTATCTGCTATTCCCGGTCTCATCCAGTTCCCTCCCTTGCCTTCAGTTGTCAGTAAAGAAACTAGAGGAGCAAACACGGCTAGTCCCAGGTGTTCAGGGAAACAGCTCTGTTGCGTCTGGAGCCTTAGGCTTTTGCCCCCCGGGCCTGTCCTTTTTCTAATATACCACAGGAATGTTCTAGACCAGTACTTCTGACTCTACTGTGCATGTGATTCATCTGGGAGTCCTGTCAAAGTGCAGATTCTGAATCATAGGGCTGGGGCGGGGCCTGGGACCCTGCGTTTCCTACAAGGGTCCAGGTGATGCTGATGCCATTGAGCAGTTGTAGGGCCTGCTTGCACAATCGTCGTGCGTGTACAAGTTTGAGAAGCACGTCTTGGACCAGTGGTTTTCAAGTGCCTTTTAGTTGCAGAACTCCTCCTTGGAACGGAATCTTCTGTAGATTCTGTAGACCTGTGTAAAACAGGTCAAAATGGGGCACCCGGCTGGCTCAGTTGGTAGAGCATGTGACTCTTGATCTCTGGGTCCTGAGTTCAAGCCCCATGTTTGGAGCGGAGCCTACTTTAAAAACAAAAAACCAATACAACACAAAAAAAGAAAAAGACGGGTCAAAAGGGAGCGCTCGTGAGGGCAGTGGAAGTGAGGGACCGACCCTGCCTGCTTGGCTGCCCCCTCCTCTCTCAGTGCCCTCTCAGGCATTTATCTGCTTGAGGTACTAACTGCGACACTAGAATAAAGAGTGGACACGGACCAGGGGTTCCTTGGGCTCAAGTCCCTGGTCTTGCATTTATTAGTTATGTGACCTTGCACACATTTTATGTCAGGTGGGGGTCAATCTCTCTAGGACCACTTGAGCTGGGGGTAAAGAGAGCTCTGCTATGGGATTCCCAGGGCTGTGGGATTCAAAGGCAGATTTGGCTAACAGATATGAAAATCTCGAGTCCACTGAGGCAGTATCAGAGGGCAAAGTAGTTCTGTCATTCTGTTTAGTATTAGTAAAGACTAAAAGCTGAAGTCCAGCAGACACAAAACAAAAAATTGCTACACTAGCCAAAGGCAGAGATTGTCCCCTCTCCCAACGGTCCTGAGGCTCCAGGAAGGAGAGAATGTGGAATCCAGCTGATGTTTCCTCAAGTCCTTCTCTGGTACCAGGAAACCATTCGCATCTGCCTGCTCTCCCGCTCAGTCCTCTGCCCCCCGTGAGTGGGGGGCACGGCCTGGATCAAGGTTCTAGAATTCTGTAAGCTTGTGGGAAAGATGGCAGGCTCAGGAGGTGGACACGGGTCTTCCCCACCGTGTCATCCTCCTCCTGTCTTGTGGCAGGTCAGAGCGGACTGGGCAAGTCAACGCTGGTCAACACGCTCTTCAAATCCCAGGTGAGCCGCAAGGCCTCCAGCTGGAACCGGGAGGAGAAGATTCCGAAGACGGTGGAGATCAAAGCTATTGGACACGGTGAGGACCAGGCAGGGACTCCTGTGGCCACTGTGCAGAAGGCTGTCTGCCAGAGAAGGAGAGACAGGCCCACTGGGGAATGAGACAAATGAAAAGCAATCTCAAGACAGAAGATAAGGAGGCCTAAAATCTATGGAGCCAATTCCTTGGTCTAGACAAGACAGAAGGGATTAGAAATGGGGCCTGAGCTGGATGGTAGAACATGGGTGGGATTCAGGCAGCAAGAAGCAGGGAAGGCATGCTTCAACTTTTCCAGTAATTGGTCCCGAGGAAGGAAGGAGCCTGCGTCTCCCTGGCTGGTAGGCAGCAGAGTAGCCAGCATCAGCCTGACGAGTGACCTCCCTGGTGCCTTTTCTGTTCACCCCCCAGTGATAGAGGAAGGCGGGGTCAAAATGAAGCTGACCGTCATCGACACCCCGGGCTTCGGAGACCAGATCAA
Organism: Ailuropoda melanoleuca; assembly: GCF_002007445.2. Classification (NCBI taxonomy): domain Eukaryota; kingdom Metazoa; phylum Chordata; class Mammalia; order Carnivora; family Ursidae; genus Ailuropoda; species Ailuropoda melanoleuca. Next base: position 84,427,759 of record NC_048232.1, read on the forward strand.
CAATGAAAACTGGTATATGTCTGCCTGTGAGATTTCTGCCCTGACGACGCCGAACACAGTGCAGATTCATTCATATGAGAACGAGCTGCGCCCTCCATGCTGAGGGGCTATGTGGGGAGGCACGCTAAAAGATGGGAGATGGGGGCTTTGTACGGAGGCAAGGCAAGAGGCCCAGGAGGGCCAGTGCAGAGGGACTTTTGGCTGTGGCGTTGCCTGGAGGTGACAGCAGGGCCGACAGAACACGGGGAGCCGGGGCACAAATCCAGGCTGAGCGGAAGGCCGTGGCTGAGCTTGGCCTGTGGGCAGTGTCATAACCCTGCATGAAGAGAGGACGGAGGGGAATTTCCATGAGAGAGAGCCTTTGGGAATTCACAGAGCAAAGCGGCCATCAGCATCCCCCCAAGGATGTAGATGGAAAATTCCAGGCAGAGATTTGCTCCCAGATAGGGACGGAGACCACGTTTCCTCTGTGAGGGCGCTGGGGTCTGCCGCACATAGTCAGGGCCGCCAAACAACACGACTTGGAACCATCTTAGAAAAGTGACTGGTTGTCCCCTCCTCTGGTTATAGGCATGCTCCTTAAAAGGGAAAGTCACGATGGCATGGACAACTGTCATAATGATGAGTCGTTGCCGTGTTGGATACTTTCTATATGCCGTTGCAATGTGCTGTACCATACAGCTGTTCTTTGTAATCCTGAGTCCCTCCAGGCACCCTTAGTACTCAGACAGGGGCACAGCCTGCCCCAGAGCTTCCTAGCTAATAAGGAGTGGAGGAGGGGAAAGCACGTGCAGCTTTCTGGGGTGGGGCGGGGTTGTGCAGGTTTCTCTGGCCCAGCCGGAGGACTAGGTGCCCGTGGGAGTTCTGGCCTTGCTAACAAGGAAAGCCATCCATGGGGGCCTGAGGGATAAGGGTCAACGGGCCTTTCTTTCTGGGACGTCCACCTGCTTTCTCCCCTCCCAATCCCCCAGCTGGGAGCCCATTGAGAAGTACATCAACGAACAGTATGAGAAGTTCCTGAAGGAGGAGGTCAACATCGCCAGGAAGAAACGCATCCCCGACACTCGTGTCCACTGCTGCCTCTACTTCATCTCCCCCACGGGACACTCGTACGTACCGGTCCCCTCCCCCACGGCTGCGCCTCGTTCTGGTTCGTGTCAGCTGTGCCCGTTCTGTCTTGGAGAGCCAGTCTCCCCGGATGGGACTCAATGTCGTCAGGGCTCTGTGATCGCCCAGACTTTCTCCAAAAGAGTCTGACTTTCTTACCGGGAGAGTAAAGCTGACCAACCCCAGCCCCCCAGGCTGCCCGCTGGTGTTCTAGCACAGCTGTGCCAGCAGAGGGGAGTCGATATGTGAGCACAGAGGGCTCCTCGTCTATTCAGGAGATATCTGCTTTGCACGAGGCTGGGGTGGGCAGCAAGAAGACTGAAACGGGGAGGGGCAGGGCTACTGGATTAGGGCAGGTGTTTTGGGGGGTATAGGACCCAGCTGTAGGCATTTGGTGGGTGGGCAGCCCAGCATGTCTAGAGATGAAGGTGGCGATAAGCAGGTGTGCAGGGAAGTCTGGTTGTGAGTGGCAGATGGGGCTGTGTGACAGGGAGTGCCAGCGTGGGCTGGGGAGACCCAGGAGGGTAAGCAGGCGACCTTCCATAACGTATTACTATGCCTAACTGCTGGGCCAGAAGTTCATTTCTTGAGCAGATGGCATGAGTAAGGCGGGCCCCCAGTTTTGGAAGAACCAGGTATCAGCAGGTGTTTGATGGTAGGGTCCAGGAACGCAATAAAAAGATTAGCTTTACTCCTTCCTAGAATGTGGACCCAAGGTCAGAGCAAGCCAGCAGATAGCCTGACTTAGTAAGTTGCCCAGACTGGGGACCCAGAGTCTAGGGGGAGCTGGGCCTCAGATGGGGAGGGCCAAGGCCCCCAGCTGGGCCTCTGCGGGACTATGTGTGGGCTGGAAGAAGGCTCATAATGTGCTGTCCTGGGGCCCCTGGCTGGCCCAGTTGGCGAGCACGTGCCTCTTGACCAGGGGGCCGTGAGTTCAAGCCCCGCAATGGGCATGGAGATTACTTACAAAAAAGTGCTTTCCCATAGGGAGAATGAGATACATGAGTAACCATGACACAAGGACATAAAGGGACATAAAGGCAGAGACGACAGTCTGCGGCTATTCCCAGGAGAAAAAGATCCCCACATCAGGAGCGCGTCCTGAAAGAGCAGTTTGAGCAGGGCTGCAGCAGGGGCAGGATTTGAAGAGAGGGGGAGACGGTGGGCCGAGTCGGGGCAGAGAGTTGCGGGCTGTTCTGCAGGTGGTGAGATGCTGGGAGCGTGTCAGGGAGGAGGCGGAGGAGCCCCTGGGCCTCAGCCAGGCTCCCTGCTCCTTCCTTCTGTCCCAAGGGTGGCCCTGGCGTGGCGGCCGTGGTGGGGTGGGGGAGGGCAAGGTGGCTCTGACACCCCGCCATTTCTGGGCGTAGCTTGCGACCCCTCGATCTGGAGTTCATGAGGCATCTCAGCAAAGTTGTGAACATCATTCCCGTGATTGCGAAGGCTGACACCATGACCCTGGAGGAGAAGTCTGAATTCAAGCAAAGGGTGAGAAGGCCCCTCCTCCTTCTCCTGTCCCCACCGTGCCTTCCCCTTCTCTGGTCCAAGCCATGTCCTATCCTTGATTGTTGTATGAAGGATACAACAAGGATACTCCCCTTTCCCACCCAGCTCCCACTTAACCATTAAAGAGGCTGGGCTGGCGGTGTCAGAGGACCAATGGTGTGGAGAAGTTAGCAGCCTGAGGCTGCCTCCTTCCCACCCTCCAAACTGACTGGTGAAGACCACTGAACACATAAATCACCATGCGCATGAGAAGGCCCTCCTCAACGTTAGATTGCTTGAGGGGCTAGACTAATTAATCACCTGCCCTCCAGTCTTTATTAGGTCTTCTATGAGCTCCTCCCCCACTGGGTGCACAGGGATGGGAGTGGGGGCCTGCGAGGGAGATGTAAAGCCATTCTTTGCCTTTGAGAAACTTACAGGTAGACTAGTGGGGAGTTCCTGGACGGCTTCCTGGAGGAGGTGAGACTTAAGTCAAGCTTCGAGAAAGGGCAGACGGACAGACTTGGGGCCGAGCCTTGCCTCTCTTCCCTGCAAACAGGAATGTGACACATAGCAGCATGAGCGCTGTCCATGGGAGTCTGTATTCAGCCGTGCTGCTTGTTGAAACCCTAAGCTTCTGGACCCTGAGAGGAGCAAGCTGTACCCCCAGACTATTCCTCATCTCAGGCTGGGCTGTAGCAGCTTATGACTGGGGCTGCCATTTATTGGGTCTTCCTGCTGCTCAGGGCCTTGGAGTTCAGACATGACTGGATTGTGAAAGGCTGCATTCATCCCTCTGACTTCAGCACACACACATGCTCACACACGTGCGTGCACACACACACACACACACACCCCACTCCCAGTATCCTGAGACTTGGCTACCTTGCTTCTCTTCCTCGCCCCTAGGTTCGAAAGGAGCTCGAAGTAAATGGCATTGAGTTCTACCCCCAGAAGGAATTTGATGAGGATCTGGAGGACAAGACGGAGAATGACAAAATCCGGGTGGGTGCTCGGGGCTCTGTTCAGCACACAAATGCCCCCTTGGCACCAGTGGGATGTGAATCGTGTACCCTTTCTGTCTTGCCACCTGCTTTTCCCTTTTCGTACTCTCAGCCTCACCTTGCCTGACCCAGACCAGAAATGACATGGGAGAGGATGAGGAGTAGGGCCCTGGCTAGCACTGTGAACCCTGTGTACCCTGTGAGCCCAGAAAGCCAAGGTTCTTGTCCATCCCCAGGCTACCCCAAAAGCCTCTTTTCCCCCCCACAAGGCTTGGAAAAACCAGGGTGTGGTTGATGGAAGGGCATGGGCAGGAAGAACATCAGGCTGGGGTCCAAGGTGTCTATGCTCTAGTCAGAGCTTTGCCTCAGTTTCCCCTCTATAAAGTGCAGAGGTCAGTCTAGGTGAGTGGCTTATAGGCTTTTTTTTTCCCTCTAGAGGAACTCTTTTAAAAAATTAAATGTCAGACAGAACTCTTGTATATAAAACATGAAAACAGAGCTGATCTGGCTTAGGGACATGGGCACAGAGCACTGTCTTCTCACCAGTCCCTGGGGCGTCTCCTGGGGATCTTAAGGCTTCATGTGATTTCTACGATCCCTCTCAATTCCAACCTTTGATAATTCTGGGATTTTACATTACAATCCTGAGTTCCGGTCTGGGCTTTTCTACTCACCACTATGACCTGGGACAAGCCATTTACCTGCTTTGGTCTTGACTCTCTGTCGGGGGCGCATAATCTATCTGATGTAGTTGAGACAGGTAGTTGGTGAGTTAATTGAAAAAGTCCGTCCAAGTGAAGAAATCATTAAAAAAATGATGTATACAAATCTTAAATATTTTTAAAGCAATATTTCACTAAACTATGAAGTTAAAATGAATGACATCCTTCACATTCATTAAGCATTGTTTCATATACAGACAAGGCCTCTTCTTTGAGGATAAGTCCGGTCTTAGGGCAAGAGCAACTCACCTTTCTCAAGTCTTTCTGAAACACTCAGCTTGATTTTCAGAGAAACAGTTCTCCATGGTCATACATCCTTGGCTTAAATAATAGTTTTTCCAATAACAAGTACACGTGTGGCAAATAGGTTTGGCAACAAACAGCTGGCTCTTGGCGAATATATACAACCCATGGTGGGGGGAGCAGAGGAGCCTATGAAGTTCAGAAGGTGGAGGTCGGCGGACGTGGGCCTCTGCCAGTAGGTTTGATGGGAGGTAGCATAAAGCATCTCTCACTTGGCTGTCACCAGGGTGGGTATCCCTGAAGCGCGGTCGTCCCATCCTAGCTAGCTCACAGAGTCGTTCCAAACCAAACCGAATACGATAAAGCCCTATTAAAAAGTACAAAACGTTTTGTTGAAGGAAAGCTGACCTACTGAGGTTCGCCAGCCAGGCAGGGGTGCGACCAGGGCCAGACCCAGGACTTCAGACTCCCTTTTAAGAGAGTCTTTTAAGAGACAAGAGCATTGCCCTTCCCATCAGTGGGATCACTGAATGAGCAACAGAAGCATGTAGTTCAAGGCCAGGGGTCCAGGACCGTGGGGCGTCCTGTCCACGGAGGCCCAGAGGGGAAGAGGCTGACATGCAGGTGTGTGTGGTTTGTCCAGCAGGAGAGCATGCCTTTCGCTGTGGTGGGAAGCGACAAGGAGTACCAAGTGAATGGCAAGCGGGTCCTCGGCAGAAAAACTCCCTGGGGGATCATTGAAGGTAACTCAGTGCATCTTCTTGAAGAACTAGCTGCTGGTGGTCAATTACGCTGACGTATTAAGCATCTAAAGGTCAGGCACTATCCTGGCACGTCAGACACAAAACGAAAGCCGGCCAGACCCTGCCCTAAGGAGCTTCCAGTCTAATTGAGAAGCTGAGTCTTAGAGGCAGGGATCTCTGAAAGGCCGATCTAGCACCTGACTGGGAGGCCCGGACTCGTGCATGGAAGGAATGGAGAACGCGGAGAGACTAAAAAGCACGGGGAAAACCGGAGAAAGGTTTTCGCATGAAAGGGGACGTGATCTGACAAACTGCGGAGGGTGTTTCGGATGTGGCCGTTTTCGTTTGTTGTGAGCGGATGTGACCTCGAGAAGGTCAATAACGATTCTGAAAGGTTTTAAAGAACTGCTTCAGTGATCTTGTTCAAATGCGATAACCCTCTGCCGGGAGCAGGGGAGGCGAGACTCAGAACATAAGCCCGCGAGGGCCTCGAGCCTCAGACAGGTGAAGGGTCTTGTTCAAGATCACATGACTTGTTAGTGGCTGAAACTGGGATTTCAGAGCCAGAGTTCAATCCCACAACTGAGTTTATTTCAATTCAAAAGCCAAGTTCATCCCATCGGATCACATTGTCTCTCATTTGCCTATGACCCCGTGTTGGGATTTTTTTTTTTTTAATGGCATTTTCTCATCTGCCTTGAATTGGAATCATTTATGAGGACGTCTGTCCCATCCATTAGATTGTGGGACTAGAGCGTTCATGTCCTAATCCCCTTCTGCTCCCACAACGCTTGGCAGGTGGTTTGCAGATAGTAGGTACTCAATCTGTGTTGAATCAGATTCATTGTGTAGTGGGTGCCCTTTTTAAAGGGGGCTCGTTGTCACACTCTGTGTGTGTTACTGTCTTCCAATTAGATTATAAGCTCCTCAAAGATAGGAATTGTGTCATAGGCCTTGGGCCAGTTTTTAGACTCCCTGTGTATTGGTTTTCTTTCCTATAAAATGGGGAATCTAATAGTCCCGATTAGCTATTATTTCACAGAGTCTAGAATAGTATTGTGCCATTGTTCCCATGCACAGAAGTGCCCAGAGCAGCAAACCTCTGGAAGGCTTACAAGAAGTGACCTGCCCCGTGGCTCTCTCCTCAATGCCTCCGTGCCCTGAAGAGAAGTGCACCTGCTGGGTGTTGCTACATTCATGAAATGATCACCTGTTTTGTTTTGTTTTGTTCCCAGTGGAAAACCTCAACCACTGTGAGTTTGCCTTGCTTCGAGACTTTGTCATCAGGTGAGATGCACCCCTTCCCTCAGAGGGCAGGTTTATTCATTTGGGGTCAGGAGGCCATCCGTTCAGACCTACTTCCTCCATCTCCAGGTCTCTCTGACAGAGCTCTCTGCCCCCCGTCCCAGGTCCCATCATGAAGCAGCAGGGGCCGAAGAAGTAGTATTGGCTCTCTGGCATGGGTCCCAGTCCGTGGGCCCCGGTCATGGGAGTGATGCGTTGACCTCAGATGTGGGTCCGTCTCTTCCTCCTCCCACCCCTAATCACACCTGTCTCTCTGCTCACCCTTTGTCCTTCAGGACCCACCTCCAGGACCTCAAGGAAGTGACGCACAACATCCACTACGAGACCTACAGGGCCAAGCGGCTCAATGACAATGGAGGCCTCCCTCCGGTGAGCGTGGACACAGAGGAAAGCCACGACAGTAACCCCTGACGGCCCTTTCTCTGTATCATCACACACCCCCACTTTTCCACACACACATCCCAATACCACACCAACCACCTTCTTGCTTTCTACTCTGTCCCACAGGCCTGTCTGGTGTTTGTGGAGTTTGTCTACAGTGCGTGCGTGCGTGTGTGTGTGTGTGTGCGGGAAAGAGAGCGTATGTGCCTGTGTGTGTGTGTGTGTGTGTACCTGCGCAGGGGTGAGGTATTTTCACTGCCCTCCCTGGAAGGTCCCTTGTAAGTTTGGTTCCTCCATGGCTGTCCATTATCTGTCTCCTTTCCTTGTGTCCCAGAACAAAGCCGGGTGCCTCACTCAAGAGGTCTAGGGGAGGTTTCACTTAAAAATGATGGGGAACAGGTGAGCCACAGGTAACTCTTTCTTATCTCTGAATCACCCACAAACGGGGACTGCAGAGACTCTCTGAGGACAGCTTTGGAGCTGGACCTGGGGGGAGGTGAGGGGTGGCCATCTAGGGTAAGGCTAGGACTTCCTTGGAGAGGGAAGGTCAAGGGAGAGCAGAGTAGGCCGGAGCTGGGCTCCTGCAGAAAGGGTTCGTGCCCAGAAGTGGAGAAGAGAGTTCACCCTTCAGTGTGTGTCGTCTCCATTGTCCGAAACCCACCACCTGTCACCGTCTGTCCTGGTTGCAGATTCCTGCTTCCACACGCGCCTTGCCTCGCTCCCCTCTGCTCCTACCTTCTCCCCCTTCCCTCGTTCCTGCATCTTGCCCCTCTCTGACTTCTTTCACTTGCTTTGAGTCTAATTCACCTCAGCTACATTTCTATATTTAGAATTTATGCCCAGTCCACTTCCAAAAAGGACTTGAGGCCACCTTAAAATAAAATCACAGCCAAAACACGTGACAGGATACACTGGGATTACAAGAGAAATCAGACCCACAGAGATGAGTGAGAAAGAAAATTTCCACAGTGCATGGTGGACCCGTGTGGGTCCAGGCAGAGGAGGAAACACAGTGAGTTACCCAGTTTCCAGTATCTGGTTCGAGAAGCACCTGTGCTGGTCCAGTGAGACAACCTTTCTTTGGGCATTAAGTTCTAGAAGAATTAAATCTGAAGAAGTATTAAGAGCAATACACAACTTTTGCCTTTCTTAGTGGTTTGGCTTCAGAGGCAAATTTGAGACAACACCTCACTCTTCTCTATCAGGATTCTTCCTCCCGAACAAGCTGGCTTCTCTACTGCTTGCTTCTCATACATGCTTGTCCCCCTCTGGACTTCTGTTCTCTCTCACTGTGCATGTCTGTCTGTCTGTCTGTCTGTCTTTCTCTGCTTTTCCCTGATTCCCCCCTCCTCACTCCTGTAGACATTCCTAACAATACCCACAATCATACAGTCAGACTTTTCTTGCCGTTCCCTTCAGCCCTGTATTTATTAATGCATAGATTCCCCCGTTGGTTTTACAAACAAGTTATTCTTTCTCCTTTAGTCTGTAAGGTGGCTGAAACTTGGGGCTGGGGAAACAGGTTAGCCTTAGGTAAGGGAAAACACCAACTAGCTACAGTTTACAATGACCTCATAGTCTCCAGTTCCATCTTCTGGTCCAGCCCTCGGTGTTTTACTGGTCCACGACAAATCCCAGCATTTCTAGTCTCTCATCACTCAGGTGCTAGGAAAACACATAGACTTCAGTCCAGGATTCGGTGGGGCAGGGGAAAGAGGTTGATGACTCCAAAACCAGAGCCCCAAAACCTATGGTCTCAGTCTTCCTTGGAGGCTCTTTACCAATCCCATACACATCCTCCCTCACCCACAAAGCTATTGCAGGGTAAGCACCTGTCAGGATAAAATAGCAGCAGGGTTAAAGCCCAGAGGTTGCTACCTTTCAACAGGAGAGGGATCCCTGGGGTATACAGTAGGCAGTTGTGTATGCAGACCTGGGACTGGCCACCTAGGACTGGCAAGGGGAGGTCTAGCCGGGGTGGCGGGCGTTGGAGAGGTTGAGTAGAGAATGGTGCTTGGCACCCCTACCCCTTGATGTCAGCCTCCCCGGAGAAGCTGTTTTGTGTGTCTGCTGCCAGCTGCTGGTCTCCACACCCTCAACCGTTCTCACCCCCTCTGCAGGGAGAAGGCCTCCTGGGCACTGTCCTTCCACCCGTGCCAGCCACCCCCTGCCCCACTGCTGAATGAAGGCCATTTCAAGCGCTGCTTCTCCCTCCATTCCTCCCAGCTGTTATTGCTGCAGGGCTGTGCCCTTTTTAGAGCTGTGCTTGCCCAGCCCACCACCACCACAGCCCCCCTCAGCTCTCAGGAGGTCGGAGGGGCCATCTGTCTCTTTAGGACAGTTGCTTCCTCCCTGTATCCAAACCGCCCCCCTCCTCCCAGTGGAATGGAGTTCTCGCCAGCACGGCCCTCCTCCATCGTCTGTGTCAGCCGGTCCCAGCCCATCTGTAGGGGGAAAGAACTCATCAAGAGCTCCTTCTGCCCTTGCAAACCCATACCAGCTACTTGTAACCATCTTCAAGGGGAAATGGCATTGCTCCCTGTCCATTCATCTGCATGAGCTACTCTTGGCTTCCTTCAAGGGTCAAGAAAGCAACTTTTCTGCTTGTCAGATTTGTTGATGTCAGCCGTGTGAGCCCCAGTGTGGGACAAGGGTACCTCTTTCATTGCTTAAAGCTTCTTTCTAATGATGGGTCACTACAGATGTGGGGGAGCCAGGCCTAGGGTCACTTTAAAAAAAAATTGCCACTTATGGCTGGCCCAGAGTTCAGTTTCACACCCTCCCTACCCCGTAAGGCAGCCACTTAGAAAGAGTGGTTTTCCTGAAGAGACGTTTCTGGAATTGACTTCCTTACCCTCGAACTTAAAAAAAGAACCAAACACAGACACAAAACTCCAGAAACCCACGGGATGTGAACTCTAGGAAGAAAAAAAAAGCACCCTTCTGTCCACTTAGCAATAAGAGGGATCTCTTCCTACCTATCCTGATTACTCCTGCCCCCACCTCCACCCTGCTAATGTGAGTAATGAATTAGCCTGGCCACAGTTGGTCCCTGTAGGCTAGTGGAAAATACCCAGCGGAGGGCAAAGCCCCCCATCAGATGCATGAATGTTTGCGAATGTTGGCTGCCACTGCCCCACATACTGTGTCTTTATGGGATTCCCCCCCTGCCCGTCCACCCCCGCCATCTCCACCTGGACACTACTTTCTCAAAGGCTGGTGACTTGTGGGCCATTCATCTACAATTAAGTCCTGATGGAGCAAGAGGCCCAAGCCTAGGGGATGCAAGAACGACCCGTTTCTTAAATGTTACCAGTCCCAGCCAACCTTTGGGTGACATCGTGGTTAAATTTCCCAGTTGAAAACAAGCCAACAGACACTCAGACTGGTTTTGTAAATGTTGCTAGACTTTATGTGTTGTACAACTAAACACTGCTGTTTGAACAGGAGCTGTCTGGCCTGTGTCTCATTTGTGCGCCTCACTCCTTGGCCAAATCAGCCATTACATCATGGGTGGAGGGGGAGACAGGGACCGTTTTGGTAAGAAGCAGCCACAGGAATTACAGATGGAAAACATTTCATGAGATCAGTTTGTCTTCAGCTGGCTTGAGGTTGGACTTCTGTCATGATTTCACGGAGTTTTGTATTCAGAAGGAGTGATGGAGCTATCATGCTAGACCTTGAGGGATGCTGTGTTCTGTATAGCCCGTCTCCTTCAGTGAAAACAAGGATTATTTTCATTTAACTAATTTCCTAGCTTTCCTCTCCTTTCTCCAGAAGGCATAAAACCCAATTCTATGAAAGGAGTGGGCCCATCGTGCCCAGAAACCTGCCTACTGTACAGTGAATAATACTTTAAGAGTTAAGAATTTACATTTAAAGCACTAGCTTGTCTCTTGTCTTTTCAAACTTAAACCAAACTTCCTTTCAGGCTCCTAATCTCTTCTGTAGCCAGCAAATAACACGACTTTGTCTCTCTCTTTCTGAATTTGAATGGGATGATTATATGCAATTGTGTTTGGGGCCTCAATATTCTGTAGGGTGAATGCAAGCAATAGAAGGGTGGTGGGGAGTCACGCAGGTAAAATGATGCGGACCAGGACCAGGGTGGCAACGCCGCAGTGAGATGGGGAGATGGAAGATTTGAGTGATAGAGTGGTTCTGCAAACTTAAAATATCACAGCTAAAAGAAAACAGTTTTTAGTCCAATTCTTTCATACAGATATGGAAACTGAAGTCCAGAGAGTGTAGTCGTCTTGCCCAAAGTTGCACAGTAGTTACCAGTGCAAAAGGAGGACTCTTTGTCAATGCTCCTTCTGCAGCTTCACACCATTCCTATTGTATTTCATTTGTTCCAATAGTCTTGTGTTTAAAAAAAACAATCAGTTTGGGGAACCTGGCTGACTCAGTCGGTAGAGCATGCAACTCTTGATCCCCAGGTCATGAGTTCAAGCCCTATGGTGGGTGTAGAGATTACTTAAAAAACAAAAACAAGGGGCGCCTGGGTGGCTCAGTCGTTAAGCATCTGCCTTCAGCTTAGGGCCTGATCCCACGGTCCTGGAGATCGATCCTGGCGTTGGGCTCCCTGAGCCTGCTTCTTCCTCTCTGGCTCCCCCTGCTTGTGTTCCCTCTCTCTCACTGGCTGTCTCTCTCTCTGTCAAATAAATAAATACAATCTTTAAAACAAAAACACCCAGCTTACAACTGATGACATATCTTTGACCACTTTTTTTTTCTTAGTGGTACGTTTAAAAATGATGCATCTTATAACTGGCAGCATCTTAAACTTGATGAAATACGGTAATCCAGAAGATGTTACCATCCCTTTGCTTGAAGCCCTTTGGTGGTGTTTTGTGAATTCTAAAGGAAATAAGAATATGGACAACATTTTAGTCTTCAAAGTGATTCCAATATAACGTATCCCACCGGATCCTCACAATCACCGTTTGGAGGAGGCAGGGCAGGTATGATGGTTGACACTTCTCTCTCTCTCTCTCTCTCTCTCTCTCTCTCTCTCTCTCTCGATCTTGAGCAGGCACAGCTCCCTCTGACCCAGCTCATGCACCCTTTCCTGAATGCTGCCTCACAAGAAACCGGCTCAGATTTCAGGCTTTTGCTGGTGGGGGAAAAGTTCCGCTCGCGCTAGGATAATTGAGAAATCCTCTGGACCCTCTCTCCGAAGGGCATTAGCCTCCTGACCCGGGCCAGGGGGCACGCAGGAAAATCCTGCTTCTGTCTACTCCGTATGCCGGCAGCCGAGCAACCGTTCCTGGGCTACGACGCAGGGACCAAGCGGACAGGTGTGGATCCGGGAGGGCACTCACCTACCACTCAACCCTCCGCGCCCCGGAGGCGGGGTCAATTCCCCCCGCCCCCCGTCCGCTCCCTTCCGGGTCGGCGGGAGTCTCAACCCGAACTCGGTCGGGTTCTCTGACCACCGCCCCTCACGTGACCAGCCCCTTCGCCCACTCACCCCCCACCCTCCTCCTTGCGCCATAATCTCCGCCCTCCCCCTCAAAGCCCCGCCCCTGGCCTGGCGCAGGCACCGCCCCTTCCCATCTGAGGGGCGGCAGGAGGGGGCCTGAAGAAAATGGCGGTGAATCAAAGTCACACCGAGAACCGCCGCGGGGTCGTCATCCCTGTTGGCGAAAGGTGCCTGAAGGGAAGCCGGGGGGCGGGGAGGGGTGCTCTGAGAGCCGGGAGGAGACCGACGGGTGGGGCTGGCGACTTGCAAACTCTCAGCCAGTCGGGGCCTTTCCCGCTTTTTCGCGTGCCGCAGGCGGAGCCCCGCCCCCGCCCCTGGAGCGCGCGTGCCCCCGCGGGCGTTTAGGGGCTCGGAGGTGGCAGAGGCTGGAGCGCGTGGCCTCGCTCAGGTGAATAGCCGCGTGCGCGGTGCGAGGCGCTCGTCGCCTAGAAAGGCGGGAGCGCACTGGCAGTAGTGGGGTGTCGCGCCGTCCCTCCGGGTCGCGTGCTGCTGCGGTTGGGAGCGCGAGCCACAGCGGGGTGACGGCGGCCGGGGAGGGGGGAGCGGTGGGCGCGCCCCTGTCGTTCTCCCGGGAACACGGAGGGGGAAGAGGCGGGAGTGCGGAAAACTCTGAGGATCCCGCCCTGTTGGGGCCTCGCCTCGCCCTCAGGGCCTCCAGAAGACCCGTTTCTGTTCGCCCCGACGGGGATGGGGGGATGACTACTCTTACTTTACCGTAAAGACGGCCAGACGCCTAGGGAGGAGGACGCTGGCTCCGCTACGCTTCGGGGTTTGCGCGGTGGCTGTGCGCGGGGCCGCCGGGGCCCGCTGCTCGCTCCCCTTCCCACCTCATGCCTCGCCTCCACTCCGCTGCTCTCCTCGTTTCCTCCCGCCCAGCTTTCCGGTTCTTGGGCTCCCGCCTCCGCTCCGACTGGCCCTCGGTCTCCTTTGCGGCCGGGTAGCGGTGAGACTCCAACACTCAGTGCTGTGCTCCGGTGAGACTGCGCATTTGTCGGGAAGATCCGCTAAGACAGCACCGAGTGCTGATGTCCAGATCTGTTTTCTCTGTTTCCTCCCCCAGAAAATGTTCTTGACAGGTTCCTACCGGCGGTGGAGGCCGTCCGTCTTCCCTTACAGTAGGAGATGATGACCCGCCACTCTGACCGCCAGGTCTCCCTGCTCACGGGCCTAGAGCGCTTTGACCTGGGGTGCAGGTGTCGCTGTGCCCTGAAGCCACTTCTGATCTGGTGTTCGGGCACCTTCTCGCTCAGCCTCTGTGCTTTTCTGTGTGTGGGTTGGAGGCCGGGCATGAAGCATGTTTTAAAAAATTATAACAGAAACACTGATTTTATGGTACTTTGAGTTATCTTGATGGGGTCCACTCTGTGCTCTTGAATGCTTAATCATCGCCAAATGCTAGTAAGAGCTTTATACTTATCACTGCTCTATCTACAATGAGGATCAATAGTATTTCCCTTATTTCTTAGGGAATTTCTGAAACTGAAACAAAGAGAAGTAAATTGCTTAAAATCATACTGCCTGTGCATGTGGGAGAGCTTTGATTGGGGTTTGAACTTCTCAACTCCAGCTGTCCCTCAGAAAGGAAAAGGACTGCTTCTCTGCTTTCTCCTCATCAGAAAAGACCCACCCTGTCACAGCTCTGGCTTCTTGTATAGAAACTATGATATTTCTTTATTTTTATTTTATTAAATTGTTTTATTTGAGCATAGTTGACACAATGTTACATTGGTTTCAGGTGTACAACATAGTGATTGGACTGCTCTGTAAGTTATGATGTGCTCACTGTAAGTGTAGTCACCACCTGTCACTATACAATGCTATTACAGTATCCTTGACTGTGTTCCCTATGCTGTGCCTTTTATTCCTGTGACTTATTCATTCCAAAACTAGAAGCCTGTATCTCCCATTCCCCTTCACCCATCTTACCCAACACCCCAACACCATCAGTTTGTCCTCTGTGTTTATTCTGCTTTTTGTGTGTTTATTCGTTTTGTTTTTTAGATTCCACATATGAGTGAAATTATATGGTATTCGTCTTTCTCAGTTCGATTTATTCCACTTAGTGTTATACCCTCTGGGTCCATTCATGTTGTTGCAAGATCTCATCCTTTTTTATGGCTGCATAATATTCCTGCATGTGTGCGCACGCATGTGTCACATCTTCCTTATCTAATTTTCTGTGGAGGAACACTTATGTTACTTCCATATCTTGGCTACTGTAAATAATTCTGCAATAAACGTAGGGGTGCCTATATCTTTTCAAATCAGTGTTTTCATTTTCTTTAGGTAAATACCCAGTAGTGGAATCACTGGATCTTATGGTATTTCTATTTTTAATTTTTTTGAGAAAACTCCGTACTGTTTTCCACAGTGTCTGCATCAATTTACGTTCCTACAGACAGTGCACAAGGGTTCTTTTTTCTCCACAACCTCTCCAACACTTACTTGTCTTTTTGATTTTAGCCATTCTGAGAGGTGTGAAGTGATCTTTCATTGTGGTTTTGATTTGCATTTACCTGATGATGAATGATGCTGAGCATCTTTTCTTGTGTCTGTTGGCCTTCTGGATGTCTTCTTTGTAAAAATGTCTGTTCAGTTCCTCTGCCCATCTTTTAGTGGGATTGTTTGGGGTTCTTTTGGTGTTGAGAGAAACTACGTTAAAGAAATAGGTTGAGAAGGAGAAGATTGGTTGTATTTTGACTTCTTTTGCCTATTCAGAGTACACATTTGAGAAATTCATCACACTGTAGCTGTGTTCTGGGGAGGTGGTTTTTGTTCTTGTTTTTTTTACCCCCAGTGAAGTTATAATTGTGCAGATAGGACCCTATTGGTAAATAGGGAAGGCACTGAGTTTTCTTTTTTTAACCAAGATTCTAAAATTGTGCAGATAGTACCATATGTGTTTATTGTAGAAAAATTAGAAAAAAAATTAAATTACTGCAGATTCCAACATCCAGTGCTTTTTACATTTTGGTTTGTATCCTTCTGCACTTCCCTGCATGGAAATACACACAACACCCCACACACCTGAGACTGCTTTGTGATTTGTTTTCCTCACTTACCAATGTATTGGGAATGCTCTCCAGTATCAATATCTACATCATTATTTTCAATGACTGGTATTCCAGTATGCATGAATTTTTGTTCGAGCCCCTATCCGGGATGTTCAGGGTGTAATTTGTCATTGCTATAAACCTTGCCTCAGTGAACAGTTTTGACAACTTATCTTTGCCCACCTGTCAGAATGTTTCTTGCGGATATGTTCCTGGAAGTGGAACTGTGGGATCAGAGGATATAGACTTTTAAAAAAGACTAAAATGTATTTTTAAAAAATATGAAAGTTCTGTAAAAATATTTTAAATTATGCAAATGTATGGAGAAATATATATTTTTGCAAAGTCACCCTATATCAATTTATATTCCTCTCAATACTCAGAGTGCCCATTTCACCACACCCTTGACAACACCTGGTATTAAACTTTGCTATTCTGTCAGTCTGAATAATTGAATCTTTAAAAAATTTTATTGCTAGTAAGTTTATTTTTTCCTAAGGTTGTTGGCTATTTGTCTTTGATAAACTTTCTTTGTGAATTTTCTCCATTTTTACTAAGTTGTTCATGATTTTGTGTTTGTGTGTGGTAAAAAATATAAAATGAAATTTACCATATTAACTATTTTTAGAAAATAGAAATTATGTATATATATTTAATATGTACAACATGATGATATGATATACATATATATAGTGAAATGATTTCTACAGTCAAGCTAATTAATATCATCTCCTTATACAGTTACCATTTTTTTGGCGGTTTGCATGTGCCTGAAATCTACTCTCAGCATATTTCCAGTGTTCAGTATACTCATTTTTTAAAGAAGATTTTACTTATTTATTTGACAAAGAGGGCAAGGGAGCACAAGCAGGGAGAGCACAGAGGGAGAGGGAGAAGCAGGCTCCCTGCCGAGCAGGGAGCCCAATGCGGGGCTCAATCCCAGGATCCTGGGATCATGACCTGACCCAAAGGCAGAAGCCCAACCCACTGAGCCACCCAGGAATCCTTTCAATGTACTTATTAAGTGTAGTCATCATGCCTACAGTACATTGAATCTTTAAACTTACTCATCCTCCGTAACTATGAATTTGTACCCTTTGACCAGCATCTCCCCATTTCTCCCATTCCCTGAGTCCCTCCGTTGTAACCACCATTCTATTTTTTGCTTCTATGCATTTGACTTTTTTTCCCTTAAGATTCTACATATAAGTGAGATCATACAGTATTTATCTTTCTCCGGGTTATTTCAGTTAGCACAGTGTTCTCAAGGTTCATTCATGTTGTAACATGTGACAGGATTTCCTTCTTTCTCATGATTGAATGATACATTATATATATAAATACCACATCTTCTTTATCCATTGATCCATTGACCCGACGTGTAGGTTGTTTGTATACCTTGGATATTGTGAATAAGCTGCAGTGAACGTAGGAGGGCAGGTATCTCTTTGATATCCTATTTTCATTTCCTTTGGGTACACACTGAGAAGTGAGATTGCTGGATCATATGGTAGTTCCATTTTTATTACATTGATTGATATTCATATGTTGAACCATCCTATGTTCCAGGAATAAATCCGACTTGGTCATGTGTGTAATCCTTTTAATGTACTGTTATATTCAGTTTGCTAGTCTTTTGTTGAGGATTTTTGCATCAGTATTTTTCAGAGATGTTGTAGTTTTCTTGTCTTGTATCTTTTTCTAGCTTTGACATCAGGGTAATGCAGGCCTCAGAAAATGACCTTGGAAGTGTTCCCTTCTCTTCAGTTTTTGGGCAGATTTTCAGGAGGATTAGTGTTAACTATTCTTTCAGTGTTTGGTGAATTGTCCAGCGTAGCTCTCTGGTCCTGGGGTTTTCTTTGCTGGGAAGTTCTTGGCTACTGATTCAATCTTTTTACTTATTATTGGCTTATTCAGGCTTTCTATTTATTCATGAATTAGCTCCTAGGAATTTATCCATTTCTTCTAGGTTATCCAATATGTTGGCATACAATTTTTCATAGTATTCTCTTACAATCCTTTTTATTTCTGCGGCATGTGTTGTAATGTCCTTTCTTTAATTTCTGGTTTTGGTAATTTGAGTCATCTCTCTTTTTTTAATTAGTTAATCTAGCCGAGGGTTTGTCAGTTTCATTGATCTTTAAAATAACGCCTGAGTTTCACTGATTTTTTTTTCTGTTGCTTTTGTATCCTCTCTTTTGTTTATGTCAGCTTCAATCTTTATTTCCTTCCTTCTACTAGGTTTGGGTTTAGTTGTTCTTTAGTTTCTGGAGGTGTAAAGTTAGGTTGTTAACTTGAGATCTTTGTTCTCTTTTATGTACGCATGTACAGATAGAAACTTCCCTTTTAACAGCGCTTTGTTACATCCCATAGTTTTGGCTTGTTGTGTTTTCATTTTTATTTATTTCAAGGTATTTTCCAGTTTCCCTTGAGACTTTTTATTTGACCCATTGGTTATATAAAAATATCAGTTCTTTCATTTCCGCATATTTGTGGATTTTCCAGTTTTCCTCGTGCTATTGATGTCTAGTTTCATTCAATTGTAATCAGAAAAAATACTTTAGATAATTTTTATTTTCTTGCATTTGTTAAGACTTGTTTTGTGTCATAACATGTAACCCATCATGGAGAATGTTCCACGTGCACTTAAGAACATTGTTGAATCACCATATTGTACACTTGAAACTAACACAACACTACATGTTAATTATGCTTCAAAAAAAAGTAATAAAAGAAATAAAGTGAGTCTCTTGTAGATAGCATATAGTTGGATCTTAAATTGTTCATCCTGTGGAAGGTTCATATATCAGAACCATTTCGCTTTAGCTGGGAACCGACTTACAAATTATAGATAAAATTATGTAAAATCTTTGCATATTTAGTATCTGGCAGTTACTTAGAGCTCAATGCATTATAAGGACGTTAACTCAAATTCAGATGATTAGCTATTGAAGCTTGAACTTTTGCTGAAGTTCTCGTTAGTGCTGGGGACAGAATAGTATTTGATAACCTTCGCCAAACGGTGCTGTGAAATTTCATTTGCAGTTTTTACCTCTTTTTTAGAGGTTTGTTGTCTCCACATTATAACATTTACCAACATGGTGAAAAATCATTCTTTGTTTCACTGGACTATACTTTCGCTGAGGTTTTGCAGTCAATATGCCATCCTTGTAGGAGAATTGTTCTCAGCCTGGGGTGATTTTGCCCCCAGGAGACATTTTTGGTTTTCACAATTTGGGGCAGAAGTGGGCTACTGTTGATATTTGGTGGGGAGAGGCAAGGGGTGCTGCCAAACATTCTACAAAGCAGAGCCTCCAACAACAGATAATTAATAATTACCAACCCAAACAGTCAGTAGTGCCAAGATTGAGAAATCCCATGTATTAGATACTGACCCAAGGACATGACAGAATGAAGTTGCAAAGAGTACTCCTACCTCCTGAATATTTCAGCATGTCTAGAGCCAAATTTATGTCCCTACTTCCCAATAAGCTTCTTCTTCTGATTTCCCTATTTCTTTGGAGACGAAGACCACCTTTGATTTCTCATGACTTTTTTGTCTTCCATATCCAATGAATTACCAAGCTCAGGGGTTTCTTTTTTCACAGTCTTTTAAATTTGATTAATTGATTTATTGAGGTTTTACACTTAATATATAAACCCACTTTTTTACTGAGATATAATTCATATAACATAAAATTTGCCATTTTAACCATTTTAAAATGTAAAATTCAGAGGCTTTTAGTATATTCACAATACCCTGCAATCACCACCATTGTCTAATTCCAGAGCATTTTCATCATCCCAAAAGAAACTGTACCTATTAAGCAGTCGCTCCTCATTCCTCACTCAGCCCGGCTCCTAACAACCTCTGACCAAAAGTACAACCGGACAGAAGATAATAAAGCAATAGAGGGGGGCGCCTGGGTGGCACAGCGGTTGAGCGTCTGCCTTCGGCTCAGGGCGTGATCCCGGCGTTATGGGATCGAGCCCCACATCAGGCTCCTCCGCTATGAGCCTGCTTCTTCCTCTCCCACTCCCCCTGCTTGTGTTCCCTCTCTCGCTGGCTGTCTCTGTCTCTGTCAAATAAATAAATAAATAATCTTTAAAAAAAATAAAGCAATAGAGGGACTGAACAACACTATTGGGTCCAATTGGCCCTAACAGTCATATATAAAACCCTCCACCCAACAACACATAATATACATCCTGGGCTTTTTTTGTTGGAATTTTTTTGGTTGCTGATTCAATCTCTTTACTTGTTATAGGTCTATTCAGATTTTCTTTCTTCTTTAGTCCTTTTGGTTTGTCTCTAGGAAGTGATCTATTTCAGATAGATTATCTAATTTGTTGGCATATAATTGTTCATATATTTGCTCATAATCCTTTTTTTTTCCTGTAAATTCTGTGATAACATCCCCACTTTTATTTCAAATTTTAGTAATTTGAGTTTTCTTTTTTTCTTAGTCTAGGTAAAAGTTGCTCAATTTTGCTGATCTTAAGGGATTAAGTTTTGGTTTTATTGATTCTTTTGTTTCTATTCTTTATTTATGTCCACTATAATCTTTATTATTTCCTTCCTTCTGCTAGCTTTGGGTTTAATTTGGTCTTGTTTTTCTGGTTTTCTACTGTGGAAAAGTAGATTATTGATTTGCTCTTCTTAAAAAATTGCAAGCATTAAAAGCTATAAATTTCCTTCTTAAGTACTACTTTTGCTACATCTCGAAAGTTTTGATATGTGTGTTTTCATTTTTATTCATCTCAAAATTTCTAATTTCTAGTGATTCAGTTCTGTTTTTTAATTTCACTTGCAATTTTTTTTGATCCATTAGTTGTTTAAGAGCATTTTAAATTTTCACATATTTGTTAATTTGTCAGATTCCCTCTGTTATAATTTATAATTTCATTCCATTGTGGTCAGAAAAGATACTCGGTATGATGGCAATCTTCATAAATTTAGTGAGACTTGTTTTGTTGCCTAACATATGGTCTGTCTTACAGAATGTTTCATGTGTATTTGAGAAGAATGGGTATACTACGTTTGTGGGTGAAGTGTCCTCATATGCTAGGTCCAGTTGACTTTTATTAGATGCATTCATGTTTATATTTGTAATGTCTTTTTGATGATTGGCGTTTTATCATGATACAATAATGTCTCATAATAATTTTTGTTTTAAAGTCTATTTTTTTCTGATATTAGTATAGCCACTGCAGCTCTCTTTTGGCTACTGTTTGACGGAAAATCTTTTTTCATCCTTCCACTTTAAACCTATTTGTGACTTTGGATCTAAAGTAAGTCTTTTGTAGACAGTATATAGTGGTATCATGTTTTAAAAATGTCTATTTTGCCAATCTCTCTGAGTTACAATTGGAGGGTTTAATTCATTAACACTTAATGTAATTATTGATAAGGAAGGACTTAACTTCTGCTCCTTTGCTATTTGTTTCCTATATGTTTCACTTCCTTCATTAATGCTTTCCTTTGTGTTTAATAGGTATTTCCTAATATACTATCTTGATTCCCTCCTCATTTCTTTTACTATTTATATTTTAGTTATTCTCTTTGTGGTTGTCCTGAAGATTACATTTAACATGTTAATTTATAACAATCTAGTTCAAATTAATACCGATTTAATTTTTCTTTAAAGATTTTATTTATTTACTTGAGAGTGAAAGAGAGAGCAAGTGAGAGAGAGAGAGACAGAGAGCATGAGTGGGGGGGTAGAGGGAAAGGGATAAGCAGATTCCCTACTGAGCAGGGAGCCCTACACAGGGCTTGTCCCCAGGACCCTGGGATTGTGACCTGAGCCAAAGGCAGACACTTAACTGACTGAGCAAGATCAATTTAATTTTAATTGTATGCAATAGATTTGTTCCTATATAGCTCTGTCCCCTTATACTGTTATTGTCCCAGATTACATCTTTATACATTGTGTATGCATCACTGTAGATTTACAATGATTGTTTTATGCAATTGCTTTTTAATTCATATAGGAAGAAATGAAGAGTTCCAAACCAAAAATACATTAATACTGACTTTTATATTTACCTATGTAGTTAGTTTTACCAGTGTTGTATTCTCTGTTTATTTGTATGGGTTCGATTTACTGTCTGTGTCTTTTTATTTTTATTTTTTAAATTTTTTCTAGAGAGGGGTGGGGAAGGGGCAGAGGGAGAGGGGGAGAGAGAATCCCAAGCAGGCTCCACACACAGCATGGAGCCTGATGTGGGGCTCGATTTCATATCCCTGAGATCAAAACCTGAGCTGAAATCAAGAGTTGGACTCTTTTTTTTTTTTTAAGATTTTATTTATTATTTATTTGGCAGAGACAGAGACAGCCAGCGAGAGAGGGAACACAAGCAGGGAGAGTGGGAGAGGAAGAAGCAGGCTCGTAGCGGAGGAGCCTGATGTGGGGCTCGATCCCATAACGCTGGGATCACGCCCTGAGCCGAAGGCAGATGCTTAACCGCTGTGCCACCCAGGCGCCCCTCTTTTTTTTTTTTCTTAAGATTTTATTTATTTATTTGACAGAGAAACAGCCAGTGAGAGAGGGAACACAAGCAGGGGGAATGAAAGAGGAAGAAGCGGGCTCCCAGTGGAACAGGGAGCCCAACGTGTGGCTCAATCCCAGGACTCTGGGATCATGCCCTCAGCCGAAGGCATACACTTAACGACTGAGCCACCCAGGCACCCCAAGAGTTGGACCCTTAAGTGACTGAGCCATCCAGGTACCCCTCTAGTGTCTTTTTATTTCAGGCTGAAGGACTTCCTTTGACGTTTCTTACAGTTCAGACCTACTAGTGATGATCTCTCAGTTTTTGTTTACCTGGTAATATTTTAAATTCTCCTTAATTTTTGAAGGATTTTTTTGTCAGATACAGAATTTTTGATTGACAGGTTTTTCCCCCCTTTTAGCACTTTGCGTACGTCATCCCACTACCTCCTACCTCCATAGGGTTTTTTTTTTTTAAGATTTTATTTATTTAAGGGACACCTGGGTGGCTCAGTCAGTTAAGGGTCTGCCTTCTGCTCAGGTCATGGTCCCAGGGTCCTGCAATCGAGTTCCGTGTTTGGCTCCCTGCCTAGCTGGTAGTCTGCTTCTCCCTCTCCCTCTACCACTCCTCCCTGCTCATGCTCTCTCTCTCTCTCTCGCTCTCTCTCTCAAATAAATAAATAAAAATCTTAAAAAAATTTTTTTAAATAATAAAAAAAAGATTTTATCTATTTGAGAGAGTGAGAGAAAGAGCACAAGCAGGGGGAGGGGCAGAGGTAGAGGGGCAAACAGACTTCACACTGAGCAGGGAGCCCATCGTGGGGCTCGATCCCAGGACCCTGGGATCAGGACCTGAGCCAAAGGCAGCCACTTAACTGACTGAGCCACCGAGGCAACCCTGCCTCCGTCGTTTTTGATGAGAAGTCAGCTATTTGTTTTATTGAGGATTCTTTGTACATGATGATTCTTTTTTCTCGCTGCTTTGAAGAGTCTCTGTATTTGGCTTTCAGCAGTTTGATTATAATGTGTCTTGGTGTGGATCTCTTTGAATTTATCCTGGTAGGAGTTTGTTGAGCTTAGATATGTAGATTCGTTTCTTTCATTAAATTGGAGATTTTGGCCATTATTTCTTCAAATATTTTTTATGTTCCTTTTTTTCCTCTCCTCTCCTTCTGGCAGTCTCATTATGTATTTGGTTGTGAGCTGGATTTTGTTCCACAGTTTTGTTAGACTTCTGTTCATTTTTCTTCATTCTTTTTTCTTTCTGTTACTTGGGTAGTAACTGTTATTCTTAATTGACCTATCTTCAAGTTCACTGATTCTTTCCTCTGCCTCCTGAAATTTGCCGTTAAGCCCACCACTACTGAATTTTTCATTTTACTTATTGTAGTCTCCACCTTCATAATTTCTATTTAGTTCATTTTTCTATTTCTATCTCTTTATTGATATTCTCTACTTTTTGAGACATTGTTCTCATTATTTCCTTTGGTTATTTAGACATGGTTTCCGTTAACTCTTTAAGCATAATAAAGTAGTTTATTTAAAGTCTTGGTCTAGTGGGGTGCCTGGCTGTTTCAGTCAGTAGAGCATGTGACTGAATTTGAGCACCACGTTGTGGGTAGAGTTCACCTAACAAACAAATAACATCTTTGTTTAGTTAATCCAATGTGTGGGCTTCCTCAGTGCAGTTTCTATTAATTTCGTTGTCTAATGTTCACAGAAGAACATATGGGCCATACTTACTGGTTTCTTCATATGCCTCGTGATTTTTTGTTGTTGTTGAAAACTTGACATTCTGAATATTATAATTTGTCAACTCTGAAAATCAAAATTTCTCTCTTCCTCAGGGTAGTTTGTTGCTGTTTGTTGTAGTTATTGTTTGTTTGTTTAGTGGCTTTTCTGAATTATAAATTTTGTAAAGTTTGTGCTCTTTGTCACGTGTGGCCACTAAAGTCTCTTTTATGTGAACTTAGTAGCCACCTAGTGATTTGAATATTTCCTTATATATCTGAACCAAAAAAAAAAAAAAAAATCTCCCTGCCTTTGCAGATGGGGTCTGCCTGTGTGTTTGGAGCATGTTTTTGTCACTCAGCCAGGCAGTTTAGAGCTCTGTCTTAGCCTTCACTTCCTGCTTGAGCAGAGTCTTTTTGTCAACCAGAGGTAAAAGTTTTGGGCCTTCTTAGTTTTCTTCTGAGCATGAATCCAGCCCTGGGAAGATGTGCATGTGCATTTCTAGATTCCCATGAATATGTCAGAGCTTTTCAAAGCCTCTATTCCCTAAAGCATCTCATCAGCCTTTCCTCCCTAACTTTTCAGTTTTGTTTGCACTAAGTGTCATCCTTTGCACTAAGTGTCATCCTTTGCCCCAGACAGCAGCAACTAATACATTTACCTTGGGTAGTGCCTGAATTAGGCACACACCCTTTGAGCCAGCCCCTCAGAGAGCTACCAGACAAGTTAAAACAACCACAATTCTTTGAGAATAAGGTGTGTTCTGCTCCCTTTGGTACGTGGCACTTACACTAGGAATGTGGGTTATTTTTAAGGCTGTTGCCAAACTGGGAATTGGAGGATGGTACCAAGGTAGGTTAAAGTGTCACTAAGTTCTCTTACTGAGACTCAGCTATTTTTTCTTGATTAAACATTCTCTTAGTTGCTATAAGGTTTTGATTAGATTCCAGAGTTCTGAACTGAGTTTTGGAGTTCCCTAATTTTTTAAGATTTATTTGTTTATTTGAGAGAGAGAGAGAAAGAGAGAGAAGAGGTGCAGAGGGAAAGGGAGACAGTGTCCCAAGCAGAATCCTTGCTGAGTGTGGACCCTGACTTGGGACACGATCCCAGACCCTAAGACCACAACCTAAGCCCAAACCAAGAGTCCAACACTCAATTGACTGCGCCACCCATGCACCACTTGAGTTCCCTATTTTTCCTGACATTTTTGCTGGCATCTTATATTTTCATTGTATTTTAAAAAGCCCTTTTTATCAACACACCACCACCCCAGTTCCAGTTCTTATCACTGCACATCAGGAATATTTTAGGGATTCTTTTTTTTTTTTTTTAAAGTAATCACCACACCCAACATGGAACTTGAACTCAACCCCAAGATCAAGAGCTGCATACTCTACTGACTGAGCCAGGACAGCACCCCTTAGGGATTCTTAAAGTGGTGCCTCTTATATACCACCACCTCCTTGATCATGTAGCTCACAATTTCTCCTTGCCTATTAAGTGGTGTCTCCAAGCTCTAGTTCCAGCATGGCTTTCCAGCTCTATTTCACTATTCTCCCCCCTCCCACCACTTCCGTGCTGTTTGGATGAATCCACACAGGTAGGCTGCTCCCAAGTCTGCAATTTGTTTTCCACTGCATACCTCCATTAATACTGCTGTTGCATCTCTATTCATGCTGTTTGCCCCCATCTGGATTGTGCCCTACCTTCACCTTTGCCTACTGAAACACTATTCATATCTTCAGAATCAACTCACACTTCATCCTTCCTATGTCACTTTAACCAAAGCTAATCTTTCCTTCTACTAAATTGCTATGATATTTTTGTGCCATTAATATGATGTATGTCATATCATTGCTTGCATTGTTACCTATATTTATGTTTTCATTCACCCATTCTTTCCATAAATATTTAGTAACACCCACTGTTTGCTAGGGCTACAGTGGAAAGACATTGTCCTTAATGATCATTAGTTAAGACATTGAACAAACAAGCACATATCTACTATAATAATTACTTAGAAAGAGAAGAAACCCAATAGGATTCTGTGAGTGAGAATAGGATGAGTCCAAGTTTCTCAGGTTAATAGTGAGGGGAGAACATGCCAGAGGGAACAACACGCCAGAGGAATCTGGAGCACTCTGTGTGCCTTACCATCTCTGTCAGATTCAGAGAAACATTTCCATTACCACAGTGTTTTATACTTACTGCATACAAAGAATAAAAATTGGCGAGTAAACATTAAAAAGAAGGTAAATTTGATAAGAAAAAAAAAGAACCCAGGGCGCCTGGGTGGCTCAGTCAGTTAAGCCTCTGACTCTTGGTTTCAGCTCAGGTCATGATATTAGGGTCCTGAGATCAAGCCCCATGTAGGGTTCCCCACTCAGTAGGGATTCTGCTTCCCCTCTCCCTCTGCCCCTCGCCCTGCTTGTGCACTCTTTCTCTCTAAAATAAATAAATAAATCTTTAAAAGAAGGGGGAAAAAAAAGAACCCAATAATAAAAAGGGAGAAGAATAAGTGAATAGTCAGAAAATAAGATCATTTAATTTCCTTTCTGTTTCAATAAAATAATGGCAGTAGCAGCAGCAGCTAACATTTATTGAGTGCTTACTCTGGGCTAGAGACTGCTAAAAGCTTTATGTGTGTCATTTTATATAACTTCTAAATTGTGTGGTGTCTGCCCTTTCTTTTCTGCAGTGTCTTGACTCAGTGTCAGGATGTAGAGCTCTCCTTCCTACAGCAACCAGAGGGATCCAGTTACTTCAGTGGTACGAAGAAAGGAACGTTGTTTCTTACTTCATACCGGGTAATTCTGCTTCTACTTTGATTGGATTAACTGCACATTTGTTTTCCTTAAAATGGAGAGAGGTTAAACATCGACTTTCAGAGTGTTTTAAAACATTCACACTTTTATAATTTTCCATGTTGAGGAATATGGAAGAAAATGAGTGATGTTTCTCAATTAGGCCAGGACATTAAAGCAGCTTTGACCTTAGAATTGCTTTGCTGTGTCTCAATCCGTGGACAAACTGCATTCCTTCTCTGAAATTTCTTTCCTCTCCTAGGTGATCTTCGTGACTTCACACACAGTCAATGACCCCATGTTTTCTTTTATGATGCCATTTGATCTGATGAGTAACTGTACCATCGAACAACCAGTCTTTACCCCCAACTTCATTAAAGGAGTCATTCAGGCAGCTCCAAATGGTAAGAGTTCCCCCTCAGAAATATATATTTTTTTTCTCAAAAACTTCCAGAAGGCTGAAGATTCAGACTTGGCTCATGCTGGAATTCAAAGAAAGCTGCCCTGCTCCTTTGGGTAGTGCTTCTCTCTCTGTCTGGGGCAGTCCTCTCTGGCCAGTGGTGCCAGCACCTCAGTGAGTGTGTGCCATTTCTTCCCCCAGGTGGCTGGGAAGGACAGGCTACTTTTAAATTAGCCTTCAGAAAAGGAGGTGCCATCGAATTTGCCCAGTTGATGATGAAAGCTGCCTCTGCTGGTGAGCAATGCTAATAAAGATACTAACGCTTTGGGGTTTTGAGGCCTGTCACCCACCTGGTCAAGACTTTGGGCTCTGTGGTCAGGCAGTTGGTAGCTGCACATGTATTGGGCAGACATTTCCTGAGCCTCCCTACTATGGGACACGTACAGTCCTACATGCTGGGAGCAAGATTATTCAGTCCCTCCTTTTCTTAAAGGAGTTTGCAGTCTACTAGGAGCTTATACTCAGACATCTGAACGACTGATTTTTACCTGATAATCTTTTGTCCATTTAAATGCTGGTCTCATATTATTGAGTAGTCTCATTTTCAGGTCAGGGAGCCCCAGCTGCCTGAGCTCTTTTTCCTCTGTCATGCCTTTTTGTCTTTTCTCCTCTCTGGCTTTGCCTTTGCTTCTCTTAGGTTTAGTTCCCATCTTCCATGAGAAGAGGGAAGAGGTATTGTCAAGCGCTAAAGCACTGATCTAATGTATGTACCAGATAACTCTTTCAGACTTTGATACACATAATCCTTTTATGAGACGCCTGGTTGGATCAGTCGGTCGAGCATGTGACTCTTGATCTAGGGGTTGTGAGTTCAAGTCCCATGTTGGGTGTAGAGCCTACTAAAAAACCAAATCCTTTAATGATATATTTTTATTTAATCTAGCCTCATTTCATACCCCTACTCTCTCACCTTTTGTACTCTAGTCTAACTGGACTGCTTTGTGTCTTGTTCTCTCATCTCTGAGCCTTCATGCTATTTGTTCTTTCTGGGTAATTTTATTTATTTATTTGTTTGTTTGTTTTATTTTTGAAGTAAACTCTGTACCTAATATGGGGTTTGAACTCACGACCCCAGGATCAAGAGTCTCACGCTGTACTGACTGAGCCTGCCAGGTGCCCTGAAATTTGCTCTGTCTGGAATGTTCTTTCTTTTTCTCCCTTGCCTCCACCCTAACTCCAATCTAGTTGAGATGAACACAATCTAGTTGAGACAGACTTAGGCAAATATGCCATAATAGAGGCATGGACGAAGTGCTGGGGACACAGAAGGATGGAATGAATTTTCTAGCTTGGAAGACTGACTGGATCATGGTGCTATAAACCATGATTAAGAATACAAGAGGCAGTCTAAGTTGGAGAGAAAATGAGTTCAATTTTAGATATAATAATACTAACATTTATTGAATGCTTACCATTATAGTGGGCAGTGTTCCAAGCCCTTTACATGTGTCAATATTTGTAACCCTCACAAAAACTTATGATGTAGCTGCAGTCATTATCCCCAGTTGATAACAGGGAAAACTGAGGCAGTGATGGTCATATAGTTTCCCAAGGCTGTACAGGCAGACAGTGATGGGGCTAGAATCTGAACCCTAAACCTCTTCTCACTCTTTTTTTGAACTTTTTATTTTCAAAAATAATCATATCTGTGGAAAAGTTGCAAGAATATTACAACAAACTCTCATGGACCCTTCATCTAGATTCACCCATTATTAACATTTTCCCACATTTGCTTTATCTTATTCTTTTTTTGCTTTTGTTTTTACTGAACTATTTGGGAGTAAGTCACAAAGATCATTTCCTTCATTCCTAAGTATTCGAATATAAATCTCCTAGGAGCAGGGGTATTCTCTTATCTACCCTCAGTCTACTTATCAAATTCAGAAAATTTAACATTGAAACAATGCTATTATTTAATATATGGTTTATATTCATATTCAAATGATTAACCCATTGCTGTTCCTAATTCTGATAGCACACTTTTTTTTTTTTCCCCCAATCAGGATCTAATCCCAGATTACACTTTGAATTTAGTTGTCCTATGTCTTTGGTCTCCTTTAATCTGGACTCAGCCTTTCTTTGTCTTTCTTGACACTGACATTTTAAAGAGAATACAGGCTTATTGTTTTGTAGAATTCCCCTTAATTTGGATTTGTCTGTTTCCTCATGCTCAGATGCAGGTCATGCATTTTTGCAGGAATACTATATAAGTGATGTTGTATTCTTTTGATCCTATACTCTTAATTCCTACATCTTATTAAATGTGAGGTACATCGGAAAGCTAGCGGTCAGTGGTTGTGCAGCTCAGAGTTCCAAAGATGAACTGTATCTGGAGACTGATTTAGAAATCCTCAGCACACAGGTCATCTCTGGAGCCATGTGAGTGATAAGATCATTCAGTGACTTAAGGATGGTATTCCAAGGGTCCTCAACATCTCAGGGATGGGTAGGGAGGGGTGACCGTAATGAAGATTGCAAAGGGGCTGACTGAGGTAGGAGGAAATTGAGTGAGTTTATTATCCCAGAGGTCAAGGAAGGAAAGTTTCAAGCATTACTGAGTGGTCATCTGTCAGCTGCTGCAGAGATGTTTGATAAAATGAAGACTGAAAAATGTGCATTGCATGTGGAAATTTGAGTTTGTTGGTGGTCTTAGCAAGAGAGAAATGCTAAAGAAGACAGGTGGCAGAAAAGCCATATGTAGGAAATTGAGGAGTAAGAATTTTTTTTTTACTGTTACCTTTAAGATACAGAGCAAAGATATAAGGCCAAGGAGTTCACATGCTGTCCCCACCCAACAGCTCTTCGTTGTCCAAAGGGCAGATAGGATCTGGAAGCCTGACACTGGATAACAAGGTGTTGTGGCAGACAGAGCATAGCCATGTGGAACCCAGAGTCAGGGCACACTTGGAAGTCCATCTCCTCTTTGCTACAGATGTCTGTAGAACTCAGAATAATTGCATACTGGGTCTTGAATTTGCTCTTATTTTTGGCCTCACAGTACTGAGGGGGGCTTATTTTTAGGATTATGGACTAAGGATCAGGCAGCTTGAGGGGATCCTCTTTGTGCTCTCATTAAGATCTGCTTCTTGGCCCGCAAAACTACAGAGTCCCAGCAGTTACATAGCTACTTGGAAAGAGTTTAGGCAACTTATGCGAACTTGGCCCGATGTCTGGACCTACTCTGGGTCTGATTATATCATGGCTTAGGTGTGGGAGCCTACCCCCGCTCCCCCAATAAGCTTGTGAGATGGGCTCCCTTGATGCCTTTAGAATTAACTACCCATCATGCTTCGTGATATGATTTTTTGACCCTTTGCAGAAGTCCCTTCCCCTCTGCAGAGCTGACTTGTTGGGGCTCTTTGATTCTTGTTTTTAACCAAATATATATTGAGTACCTATTGTTGCCCAAACACTATATGAGATGATTGAGAACACAGCAGTGAACAAGGCATATATAGTCCCCACCTTTGTTAAACTTACAGTCTAGTGAGCGTAATATAAGAAATAAGCAAACAGGGGCGCCTGGGTGGCTCAGTCGGTGAAGCATCTACCTTTGGCTCGGGTCATGATCCTAGGGTCCTGGGATGAAGCCCTGCATCGGCTCCTTGCTCAGCGGGTAACCTGCTTCTCCCTCCTCCTCTGCCTGCTGCTCTGCCTACTTGTGTGCTCTCTCTGTCAAATAAAGAAATAAAACCTTTTTAAAAAAGAGGAAATAAGCAAACATAGAAGTTAATAAAATAATTACTTCTTCTGGAAAGGATATTAATAGGATATTGAAAAGGAGGATAATAGGGATAAAGAGGACAACTTTAGATTTATAATGAATTAGTTAAGATAATGCTAGCTATTGAAACAGGTAAACCCCAAATTATCAATAGCTTAAGACAATACATATTACTCCTTATGTAAAGGACAATCAGCAAGGGTAAAAGGGGGCTCAGAACTACATAGCCCTTTAGGGACCCAGGGTACTAGAGTCTCTGCCATCTTTAACACATGGCTTCCACAGCCTCTCTGGATAGTCAGCAGAGAGGGAAAGAGAGTAAAGGTTTCCTGGGAAGCTTGTACCAGGGAAGACCCGGAAGCGGTGTACATTACTTCTGGTTATATGCCAGAGGCCAGAAATTAGTGTGGTAGGCTGATAATGGCTCCCAAAGATATATCCATGCCCTAATCCTGAGAATCTGTGAATGTTGCCTTGTTTGGAAAAAGAATCTTTGTAGATGTGATTAATTAAAGGGTCTTGAGATGAGATTATCCTGGACTATCCAGGTGGGCCCCAAATGCCATCACAAGAGTCCTTATAAGATAGGTGCTGAAGAAGATAAACAAGTGCTTTCTTTCTTCTGTATCACGTTGCCATTACATTGGTCTTTAACGGAGGTATCTTGCCAACTTGATAGAATCCTCACTTGGAAGTGTTTTCTGAATATTTTTTATGGTGAGTGCTATGCTAGGCCCTGAATAAGCACAGGCAAATAAGACATAATCTCTGCCCCCAAGAAGCATACAGTTCAGGACAAGGGAGGTGTATATTTTTAATCTTGCATCCTGGGAGCATTGTTGGACACACATGTAAGATGGTGGTCGATACTCTGTTAATTATTTGGTTGATAGCTGCTGTACATCTGACTTAAAAGAATTAAAGAGTCCCTATTTTGCCAAACTTGTCTTCTCAGCTGCCAGAGGAGTTCCACTTGGAAGTGTAAATTGCTGGTTCAGCACTCCAGGACTGTACGTAGTTACTGGGCAGGGGGGCATGATGTACACCCAACAGATGCCTTGTCCAGGTAAGGAATAGCAGGGAAGTTCTTCTTGGGAGGTGGAAAAGTATGCCAGGGGCTCAAAGATCCATTCATTGCTAGTTTGCCTCCAACTCTGCTACAGGAGAAACAGGAGAAGTTTAGGAAATTGGAAAATGGTTGAGTCCATGACTTCATTTCTAGACTGAAGCCCAGCGGCAGGTCAGTAAGTGACTGGGCTTCAGCTTCCAGCTTACTTTTAACTATAATGTACACATATGGAACATACCTGGGCAACTCCTGTTAGCAGGAATAGTCTCTTCCTGCTTATAGCCTGAGCAGAAAAAGTGTGCTCTTCCCCACCTCCCCCTTCCCATTTCTCAGAAGTTTAGCCATCACGCTTGTGCCACACCCTTCAACCTCACTCAGGACTCCAGCTTTATGCCCTATGCCCTTCAACAATTGTGCCTCTCCACAGTGATTCTCAAACATGGTCTCCTAACAGGCTGTCAACAGGCCCCCAAGTGCAGCCCTTTCTTGGTTTCTCCTTGGAACATTACATACATGTCTACCAGCTTTTAGTTTTTTACACAACTGATGCCACAGACTTATATTTTTATAGTTGTATGACAAAAAATATAATCTAATAATTCTTTGAAATGCGTTAGTCTCTTAGAGGCTCCTGGGTGGCTCAGCTGGTTAAACCAGGTTGTGATCTCAGGGTCATGACATTGAGTCGTGTGTCAGGCTCTGTGCTCAGCTGAGAGTCTTCTTGAGATTCTTTCCCCCTCCTTCTCCCTCCCCCTCTGCTCCTTCCCCTACTTTCATGCTCTCTCTCTCTCCTTAATAAATAAATAAGATCTTTAAAATAAATAAATAATTAGTCTCTTTAATTATGTAGAAAACAAAAAGTGGAATTACAAGCCATTGTTACAAAAATATTAGTTTTTGTAATTGTCCAGTGATTCACCTTTACTGAGATCTTTATTTCTATAAAGATGGCTTTAAATTATTGCCTGGTGTCCTTTCATTTCACCCTGCAGGACTACCTTAAGGACTTCCTGCCCTGCAAGAATGAATTCCTTGAGCTTTTGTTTATCTGGGAACATCTTCATTTCTCCCTCACTCTTGAAGGAGTTTGGCCAAATAGAGGATTCTTGTTTGACAGTTTACTTCTGGCCTCTAAAGTTTCTAATGGGAAATCTGCTAATTATCTTATGGAGGACTTGTATGTGATGATTCACTTCTTTCTTGCTGCTTTCAAGATTCTCGCTTTGTCTCTGTCTTTTGAAAGTTTCACTAGAATGTATCTCAGTGTGTATTTCTTTAAGTTCATCTTACCTGAAGTTTATTGAGCTCCCTGAATGTTTATATTCATGTTTTTCATCAAATTTGGGAGGTTTACAGTCATTATTTCTTCAGATATTTGCTCTGTCCCTTTTTCTTCTCCTTCTGGGACTTTCACAGTATGTATGTTGGTCTGCTCGGTGGTGTTCCACAGGTCCCTCACGTTCTGTTCACTCTTCTTCAGTGTTTGGTTTTGTTTTTTTTTTTTCCCTATTCCTCAACCTCTACTGTTTCCATTGTCTTATCTTCAAGTTAATGGATTCATTCTTCTGCCTACTCAAATCTGAATTTCAATCCCTCTAGTGAATTTTTCATTTCAGTTACTGTACTATTCAGCACCAGAATTTCTTTTTGGTTTCTTGTTAAGTTTTCCACCTCTACTGATATTTGTGTTTGATGCATACATCATTTTCTTGACTTCCTCCACATTTTCCTTTAGTTCTTTGAGAATCTTTAACGTTTTTTCTAGTTAGTTCAAACATAAATATGACTTGACAGTTGTCCATTCATTGATTCAGTTAAACCACTTTGGAAATGTAGCCAAGAAAATAAATAAAGCCCCGGTTTATTGCAGTGTGAATTAGAAAGTTGGAAACAGGGGTGCCTGGGTGATGCAGTTAAGTGTCAGACTCTTGGTTTTGGCTTAGGTGGTGATCTCAGGGTCTTGGGATCGGGTATCACCTTGGCTCCGTGTTCAATGTGGAGTCAGCTTAAGACTTTCTCCCTCTTCCTCGCCCTCCCCCCCGGTGCTTAAGCTCAAAGATGCTCTCTCTCTCTCTCTCAAATAAATAAATAAATAAATAAATAAAATCTAAAAAAAAAAAAAGGAAAGAAACAACATGCTCTCCTATAGCAGGGAGATTAAGTAGCACCTATCCATGCGATAAAATATTGCCCAGCTTTTAATGTGTGAAATATGTTAATACTATAAAGAAATTTTTATAATGTCCAGTAAAAAGAGGCAGATAAAAAAATGTATGGGTGTTATGATTGTGATTGTATAAAAATATTAACAGAGATCCTACAAAGAAATACGCCAAAATATTAAGATTTTGTCTTTGAGAGTGGAATTATGGATGACCTTTAAAGTTCATCTTTTCTCTATTTTCCCAATACATATTCCTCATTGACATGTATTACTTTCTTCATACTCAAACAAAATTTATTAAGTAAAATATATCTTTGAGCACAACAGTAACTGTAGGGTTATTTTCATGTTAATTTGAACCCCTCCACAACAGGAAATGATAAAGCCTTCATCTGGTGGTGGCTAAAGGATCTGGCTTTAGCATTATTCTTCCCGAATTCTCTTCCCGTGTCAGTTTGCTTCTTCCTCCTTCTTACTTACTCCTTGTCCACTCTAAAAAATGAGTAACTGAATTTTTTTTCCATCTCAGGATACCCATTTGTTGTCTATGGACCCCCACAGGCGGGATATGGACCCCCGCAGGCAGGATATGGACCCTCACAGGTGGGATACGGACCCTCACCAGGGGTGTATGGAATGCCACAGG
Organism: Ailuropoda melanoleuca; assembly: GCF_002007445.2. Taxonomy (NCBI): domain Eukaryota; kingdom Metazoa; phylum Chordata; class Mammalia; order Carnivora; family Ursidae; genus Ailuropoda; species Ailuropoda melanoleuca. The sequence goes on from NC_048232.1 coordinate 84,462,376, forward strand.
TGGGATACGGACCCCCACAAGCAGGATATGGGCCCCCACCTGGGGGATACGGAACCCCACCTGCAGGATACGGACCCCTACCAGCTGGAAATGAAGCTTTACCGGCTGCAAATGAAACCCCACCAGCTGCAAATGAAGCCCTGCCTCCGGGATATGAAGTTCTACCTGCTGGAAATAGAGCTGGGTCTAGCAAAGTGATGGTAGCCCAGCCTGCTGGGTATGAGCCTTCTCTTCCCCCTGCTTCATCTTCTGAGGCCCATCCACCATCTTTTAGGAAATAACCTTTGAAGACTCACCAAGCAAAGTGGCACTCAAAAACCAAAGTCAGGATAAGAAGGCGGACTCAGGTATGTGATTAAAGGCATGTCTGCGGTAGTGTGGCACCCTGAGGGAGGGCAGTCTTAGGGGGAGGATAAAGTTTTACTTCCATGCCTAGACTTTAAAAGCTGAGTCAACTCTTGATCAGATGGGCCAAAGGAGAAATAGAATTAGAGCTAATTCCCCAATAATTCGGTTGACATTGGGCTGCATTTAACATATGTGAGGGTGGAAAAAGCTTCCTGCCTTTCTCCCTTCCCCCACTCAAGAAACATTTATTATGCTGTTTACTAGGCCCTAAAATATGTTAGAAATACCAAGTTGAACACTTAGTTGTTTTTCAGAGCATTGTTTATATTATTGAAAGGATGGACCAACCTAAATTTCCACTAGTGAGAGAGAATTTCATAAATCATGGTACATCCATACAGTAGAATATTATGTGACCATTGAAAATGATATCTGGATGTAGGAAAAACCTTCTCTAAGAAAATAAAAAACATTGAAACAATATAGGAAAGCAGTGATGAGGTTGACTATATCAAAATTTGAAACTTCTATATGACCAAAATCAAAAGATGAGAAACAGAATAGGGGAAAGTTAATCTCCAACATGTATGTTAAATAATTTATAGTCAGAATATATGAAGAACAAGTCAATCAAAAAGAAAAAATGGACAAAAGGTGTGAATTCCTAATTCCTCATTAACTGAAGCAGTAGGGCGGCTCAGAAACATTTGAAAAGATGTTCATTCAACTTGACTCGTGTTAGGGAAATGCAAATAAACATGAGAAAAAGTTGTATCTCTAAAGATTTACAAATACTGAAACGATTGAAAAACTTAAGTGTTAGGAAGGAACACATGTGGGGAAAGGTTATTTTACACGATATTGGTGAGAGTGTAAGTTGGTATGAATTTTTAGAAGGAAACTTGGCAGTACCTCTTAAAAGTTAAAAGATACGTACTCTTGATTTAGCAGTTTCACTTCTCAGTACCTATTCCTGAGAAATCTTTGCACATGTGCACAAAGATGTGTGTAGGAAGTTGTTATTACATTGTTTCTAACATCACAGAATTAAAAATAACCTATGTGTTCACTAATAGTAAATATTTACATAAACTATGGTACATCTAAGGTACATATGCAAAAATTTCTATCTTAATGTTAAACAAGAAAGGCAAGTTGTAGGGATTATGTACTACAGTGATTTTCAATCCCATCAGACTGAATGCCCCCATAACAAATAATTTGTAATGTCTCCTTTAGATCATTGGAATGAAATTTGTAGACAACTGTGTATGATTCCACACCATTTCAACCAAAATCAATATGTAATACCATAAATGTAATAAAAAGAAATAATAGAAAACTAGTTTGTAATAAAATTTTAAGTATTTTAATATATAAATTCTCAAATTCCACCATTCTAGAAGACAACGAAGTAATTACGTGCACACCCCCTATACATAGATTCACCAAATTTGTAAACGCTAAGAAGGCCAATTGATCCGTGTATGTTGTATTAGTAACTTGAGTATCATGCTGGTAATGCCATTGGCAATGTCATTTTCCAAAATGAACAATTTGTGACAAATTTCCAAATAAGAGAGTTTAGTTTTCCCTTGATTCACACAGTGGATGAGTTCCTGAAAAGTTCTGTATGTATTAAAATCATGTAAAATGGGGTGAGGCTCTAGGCTTAAATGATGACAAGCACATGTTTCACCTGTATCAATGGCCAGAGATTCACTGGAAAGTCCTGAGGACTTTCATAGGACAGTTGTTTGTGGTGAGGAGCTGCCCTATACTTTTCGGATGTCTAGTGTCCTTGACCCCTTACCTAGCAAATAGCAACAGTGGCCTCTAACTGTGATAACCTGAAATGCTCCCACTTACTTCATAATTTCCCTCTGGGGGCCAATGCCTTCCCTGCTGAGAACTATCATTCTAGACTATTCCAAGGTTTTCAGCCTCTTAAAAGCTCACTGTTCCCCCTACTTTGACCAGCTTCCTGATTTAATTGGCCTTTTCTTGCTTTCTTTCAGGCTTGTCAAGCCACCTAAAAGTGAGGTCTTAAAAATATTAAGTGTTTTTTGATATATAGCAGAAGGCTTTCAGGAGCTGTAGTGCACAATATTACCAAACCCACAAGACATTTAAACCACATATTTTTTTTCTATGTATATTTTGTATGTAGCTGAAAACACGCTGTACATACAGACACTTTACATTTTGCTAGGGTTCTTTTTAACAGCTTTGAGGTATAATTGATACATTAAAAATTGCATATATTTAATGTATATATATTTTTTAAGATTTTATTTATTTATTTGACAGAGAGCACAGTAGGGGAAGCAGTAGGCAGAGGGAGAGGAAGAAGCGGGCTCCCCAGTGAGCAGGGAGCCCTACACGGAGCTTGACCCCAGGACCTGGGGATCATGACCGGAGCCGAAGGCAGCCGCTTAACGACTGAGCCACCCAGGCGCTCCTTAATGTATAGTTTGATGAGTTTCATAGGCTTTTAAGAATTCTTCATACATATTGTTAGTGGTTACATGATATTCTGACACAGTTGCACCATTATGTATTTTCTTGATCCCTATCTTAAGATATTTTAGTTGTTTCCAAGTTTTTGCTATTACAAACAACTTTGTGACTAACTTCTCTTATATAGAGCTTTTTTTTTTCAATCTTGGATTATTTCCTTACAAGAGGTTAGAGTTACTGATTGATCTCATTGTAACAAATAGGAAACCAGATCCTTCTATGTTGTCAAGGACAGCCTTTCCTAAGGAAGTGGTGGATGTTAATGGGTCTTGAAAAAGGGGGTTATTGAGTCATATATTTGAAAAAGCCAGGTGAACAGATTTCTTTACTTCATGATTTCTCAGCATCTTGAATATACTAATGAACATAAATCTCCAGGAGGGAGAGATTTTCAAAAAATACGTATTTTTTCAAAATTATTTGACCTTAGACTATTTTATTCACTAAACATTTTGGAAAAACTATTACTCAGTGGAACAAACTTTGGGAAACACTTTATGGAATGAGGGGATACTACAATTTAAGTCCTGTAAGTGTCTGGAATATGCTAGCCCTTAAAATTTCCCAGCAATGAGATAAGTCAAGGACCATTCTTCTTTCCCTTCCAAGAAAAAAGAGCTTCATGTCCAGTTTTTAGAGAGCAGGAGATCTTCTTGAAGAAGGTATATGATAATATAGAAAGTAGCTCCAGATTCCTCTTAGAAATTACTGGCATAGAGTCATGGGTCCAGGAAGCTGGCATGTCAGTAACACAGAGACTGCCAGTATGCCCAGACAACTGTCACAAAGGGAAGACGTAAAAGGTAAAATGTAGGTAGATCCCTTTTCTGAAGGTTCCAAATAGAGAATTTAGACCATATGGATCTTAAATGTGGGTAACAAGTTCCAGATCTCTTTCTTCTCTTTCTCTTAAAATTTTTTGAGGAAAGTGATAAGAATTTTTTTTTCCTTTTCAGAGTTTCTTCTTTTCTCACTTTTATCTACATGGACAGAAGTGACAAGGAGAGGAAGAGGGAGAGATTCTACAAACCAGAGCAGTAGGGTTCCCCTCATTCAGCTTTTCAGTTTCTGCTGGAATGTGATGGTAAGTTGGGAATAGGGTCAAGGGGTGAGGCCTCTTTTATGCTGGAATGGTTCTCTAAATAACTAATGTCTGGCAGACATATTCTGGGATTAGAATTCTAAAAGAGTAGCAACTAGACTTTGTCTTCTCTTTATTCTAGGTGGATTAAAAAAAGATTATTTGAGAGAGGAAGAGAGCATGCATGAGTGGGGGAAGGAGCAGAGGGGGAGAATCCTCAAGCAGGCTCCTTGCTGAGTGCAGAGCCCGACTTGGTTGGGGCGCCTTGATCTCATGACCCTGAGATCATGACCTGAGCTGAAACCAAGAGTCAGATGCTTAACTGACAGCCACCCAGGTGCCCCTCCCTGTACCAGGTGGATTTGAAGTGAGGTCCAGTGACCTAGAAGGGTTAGTAAGTCCAAGTCTTCTGAGGGTGGAATTCCATCATGTGCTCCCCTGCAAAGGGAACCTGTCCACCTGTTTCACCAGGCTGCCCGAATACAACCAAAGGTTGTGATTGTATAGAGATGGGACCAAGCAGAGCCACAGTTTGGACCCATTTGGAGCTATGTGACACACCTACTTTTAGCTCCCACTGCCTGGTGCAGCTGTTCCCCCAAAGACTCAGTCAGATTCTTTCAATAAGAAGCACATCCTATAAGGAGAGCTTTGGGTCCTGTGTATTCAAAGGGATCTGGTTTTGCTCTACCTATCACAAGTCCAATGAGAGTTCAGCTAGGCCTGTTATGTGCTGAAAGCAATAATGCTGGGTCATTCAGATTCCCACTGACATTTTTTAAAAGATTTTATTTATTTATTTGAGAAAGGAGAGAGTACTCAAGTTGGGAGGGGGCAGAGGGAAAGGGAGAAGCAGACTCTGCTGAGCAAGGAGCCCAACATAGGGCTTGGGCTCGTAGGGCTCCATCCCAGGATCCTGAGATCATGACCTGAGCTGGAGGCAGATGCTTAACGGACTGAACCACACAGGTGCCCCTCCATTGACATTTTGGATGCTTCCTTCCTGACTCACTCCTTGAGCTGGTAGATTCTTTCTTCTTCCTGTCTCTTCCCTAGCTGCAATACAGAAACTGCTCTTGCTTTCTGTACTCTGTCTCCTCATTTCCTATTAGGAATACAAGGGGAAGGAAGAAGGCCTTTTATCTCTGCACTGTCTGGTAGAGGACCCACAAAATAAGCATCTAAATACTCTTTTTCTTGGGTGAGTGGATGCTTGTCAGCTGGTGCAGAGCCTTCCTGGCTTGACTGTCCTGTGGCATCAAGGGGAAAATGTATAGTTGGTGGGATTTTTCAATCCATAGATTAATATATGCAAGAAATATTGCATATCTTTGTTTTCCTTTAAGTTAGTTCTGTTACCAAGATCCCTACCATCATCTGCCTTGCTGGTGGGCTCCCCCAAACTCCTGAGATTATGCAAAGGTATCCAGATCTTAGGCGGCATCAAGACGCCAGGAAGACCCTTCCAGGCATCAGATTACTTCTGAAACAGCCACTGCCCAGTCCTGGTGGTCCCATTAATTCTGATATCTCGGTTGTTTCCTTATATCCCTGGAATCTTGGGTGCGGCCTGGCAGCTGGGTGTCAGAGATCCATCTCCATGTACTATGTCACCCCTGAGCCCTGGGGAGCAGGACCCCAACGCCTACTCCTAGAGAGGCTCCAGTTCCTTTCCCAGCCTCTCAGATTCTCCAGCCCCCCATCCCCTCTACTTCTTGAGCACCCATTGTAATCCTAATCTCAGGATTTGGGTTTCCACAGAAGATAATAGAGAGCCTTTGTCTTCATGTTGACTTGGCTTTTCTTGCCCACTGCCTGGCTGCTTGCTTGAAATCATGTATGTGTGACTATGTATAGAACGTAAAGACCCAATCCAAATTCATACCGCACAGGTTCCCTAGCCATCTGGTAGAAAGTGAAACATGTGGCATCCATCCCATCCTTGACCTGGAGTGCCTTTAGGAGAGAGGAGATGGTGTGGCACACTCGACCATGGACTGCTGGAGAATAAACTTTTTCGAAGATTCTTAAATGGCTCAAGAAGAAGGGTTTCTGTCTAAGGGAGAGGGTCTGTAGATTCAACCAGCCATTTGATTAGTCAAGCTATGTATTTAGTAGCTAATATTTAAAAACTTGTATAATATTTAGTAATCAGAATTTATTATTAAAAATAGAAGTTTTTTAATTGAACTCAGTGTTAATAAGTAGCTACTAATATTGAACACAGTTATTAAATTCCTTTTAAGCTCTAAGTAGTCATTTGACAAATCTTTGAGTGCCCAAGCCAAAGCCACCGGGGCTGGATTTTTGAGTTGTGAGAAAAAGCAGGGACACTTTCAGCCTCCACCTCAGAGAGGTAACACTCGTCTCCTGAGTTTGGAGAGGAGTTACCAGAATGTGCTTTTCTCTCCTCTTTCACCATGTATGTGTCTAGAATGCTTTCTATCTTCCCCTTTCCCCACTGCAATACTATAATCCTTTCGGCTGCCTGGCAAAGTTCTATTCATCTGCAAAGTCCCAACTTAAAGGCTATATGAAACCTTCCTGAACTTCCCAACCAAATTCAGATGTTATTTCTTTCTCTGTCCCACTCTATTTTGTGCACAACTCCATTAGAGAGCATTTACAGAGTAAATTGTCATTGCTGGTTTATATGTCTGTCTCTGCCCAGAACTGTGAGTTCTCTGAGGGTGCTTATTGGGCCATTACTCCTAGTGCTGTAGAGAGGGGACAGTGTTGTTTAAAATATAGTCTCTGTCTTCTAAGAACTTACTGATCAGGGCTTTAGGGCAAAAAGGGAACTAGTTGTTAGGTAATTGTTTGCCTCACTCTGCCACTCTTCTGGAGGATCCAGGGAAAAGAATTTCTGGTTATTGTTTTAATGTAGGTTTTATTACTATTTAGGTATGGTAAGGCCAACAGATCAGGAGACAGCTGCCATTGAGAAGATAATTTGTTATACTTACAGATGCAAAGGCAGGGGCATGCCACGCTACGGGCATCACACAGGAAAGCACCCGGGATAGGGGAAACTGGACCAGAGCCTTTATTGTGGTTTCCATAGGAAGGAACAGATGAGGCAGGGTAAGCAGGTTTAGGATTGCACAGTTTGAGTAATTTCAGTGGGCTCGGGCAGAGAGGCTGTCTCTGCTTGTCTAGTACCTGGCCCAGGGATGATTAGAGCAGGTAGAGCCTCATAAAAGAGGTGATAGGGGGAATGGCCCCAGACTGGGTTGCTTCCTTTTGAAAGGCACATTTACTGGCAGGTTGTTTACCATCTTTAGAAACTGGCTAACCTTGAGAGGGGCAGTCCCTTTAGAGGTAGCAAGTCCCCAGATGTCCAAGAGTCAGAATACAGAAAATAAAAGGTATGATTAATACAGTGATAAAACTAGGTCCCTGCCCTTCCTCTTTGCATTCCCTAACGCTGGGTGGAATCTCTGTAAAACAGAGTGGAAGGTTCTTTCTTCTGAGAACTTTCTCCTGAACTCCCCTTACAGAGTAATTGCCCTTCTGCTGAGCTTGTATTGTTTCTGGTGAAAAACTGTGCCAAACCTATTGGGATTGTTTGCGTGCCCATCTCCCCCATGACCTGCGAACTCCTTGAGAACAGAGGCTGTATCCCATTGCAGGTTCACCTAGCAGACGGCGCTGCACAGAATGGGTGTCCAGGAAATATTTGTTGAGGGAAAAGAGATGTGAAAAAGTGTGTTTCTTGATTTATGATGTACTCACACAACATATATATACACCACTAAGTTTTGGCCACTAGCTGAAGATTATAGCAGGATAAGTTTTATTTGGCAGGCTGTTAGAGAGGATTAGAATTTCAGATTTTAGAGAAAGCTGTCCCTTCTCTGGCTGGTTGAGTTGAACAGTCCTGAAGGCATGCTTATGTTTCACCTCTTCCTACCTCACAGCCATGGCTTATATGGTTCCTACTGGCCAAAGCCACCACTGGCAAGGTGGTTCCATAGAACTCATCTGGTGTTTAAAGGCCTTTGAAAGTGAATTAATGATCTTTAATTACTAAAGTTGAAGTGCCAGGCAATGTGCTAAGGCATCTCATAAGCATGTCTCATTTTATCCCCATAGCAATCCGGCGAGGTGGGCACTGTTCGTTTCTTCATTTTACAGCTAAGCATATTAAAGCTTGGAGACCTTAGGAAACCAAAGAATCCACACCTATTGAGTGGTGGATGCAGAATATGAACTCAGGCTGATTCCAGAGCCTGCGACCCTAACCTCTGACTGAGGAACCCCACTCCCTAGCATCATCCTCTTTTCATCCCACAGGTGCCAGGCAGTAGGAGGTGTTTCCTTGCATGTGGTGCCTCGAACCTCTCCGCACATCCTTGAGGTCCTGGTGAGCTCTGAGTCCCTTCCTGGTTCTGGGCTTGATCCCTGGTGGTCAGAGGGCGTCCAGTGTGGTCTAATAGGTCACAGAGGGCTCAGATTTCTCACAGGGCCAGAAGGTTGGTTCTAGATCCTCTGCTGCCATGTCACTGGGGTGTGGGGGTTGGAGAGCCCAAGGCTAGCTGCCCTCAAGTCAGCTAAGCTGGTACAGGAAAGAGGGAATCCTGGCATCTTTGGGTTTTTCTTGACCCACATCAATGGCCTTAGTGATGCCCCTGAATAAAGAGTATGTATAACAGACGGGAGGTGAAGAGTTTGAGACAGGCAGGAATTATGTCAATTGGCTGGCCCATTTATGAACTAACCAAGCACCCTGCTAGACTCTTTACAGGCATAATCTAGCAAGGTGAGTGCTTGGACCCCAATCTCACAGATTGAGAAACTGGGGCAGAGAGAGAAGCAAATTGCTTAAGGCACACAGCTGGCTAGTAAGTGGCAGGGCGGGATCTGAACTAGGTTTTGCTTCTCATTCACACACAGTCATTTATTTAATGCCACTTGTGTTCTGTCTCTCTGCACTTGGGACGTCAGTAACCAGACAAAAATCCCTGCTCTTACGGAGCTTACACTGTAGTGATACTAAGATGCAGTCAATACACAAGTTATATGATAGAACTAGGCATATCCTATTCAAACTGCAGAAAAAGCAAAGACAGGGAAGTTGATAAGTTATGGGAAAGTACAGAGCCAAGTGCGGGAGACTGGGAATGCCAGGGGGTTGGCAGAGAGAGCAGACTGTAGCAGAACCTTGTCGAGTAAGTAATGTGAGTGAAGACTAGAAGGATAAAGGAGGTGAGGGAGCTAGCCATGCAGATATCTGTGGAAGAGTGTTCTAGGCAGAGGAAACAGCTAGTGTGGAGGCAGCTTAATTACAGGGTGACTCAAGACATAGACGAATGTGAGAAGACTTCTATTCTCAAAGAAGGAAAATGCTTGAAAACAGATTGCAAGCCCACCGGAGTGAGAGAGATCTTAACCAGTCCACGTAATACAGCTTGGGGATGAAGACTGATTTCTAGGTTCTCGTTAGAAAACAGGCTTTCTTCCTGCCTATGTCCTGAGGAGAAAAAAGAAGCTGCCGAAGAACCGAAGTCTGGGGTCACCCTGGCTTTACACCCTCGATTAAAGTCTGCTTGCTGTCGCAACACCTCTACTGTGCCCTTGGTCTCTCTGTTCCTGAGGGCATCTGCTGGTCCCTCGGGACCACCCCGTAGGCAGCTTGGACATGCCTGGGCTCTCGGCTTCCTGGCTGGGCTCTGCACTTTTCTTTCTTCAACGGTTCATTGTCTGGTTCCGAGACAGATGGGTTTTCTTAGTGCTGATGTCTCTGAATCCCCTTGATGGAGTACTTGCCTAAGCTGGGGAAGCCTGCTCTCTGCCTCTCCATGGAGAGGAGGACCGGGATAAATTGATGCGAGAGCTGTGGGCTGACCACTTATTCATTGTGCTGCCCAATATTGTGCTCTGGGCTTCCTAAGGATTAGTTTAGGTCAAGTACTTACTGAGGCTGCCTTATGCCAGCCCTGGGCTCTGAGGAATCGGACACGTCCTGACCTTGAGGCGTACACGGGCTGCTCCAGAGATAGATAGTTTTATTATGTTTTGCAAGTTTCCACCCTGTCCTGGACCCCACCCACCCATAAAATACAGGATGGTAGCAGGTGAGCACTCTACCCTCTGCGCAGTCTCCCTGGAGAGGTTGTCTAGATCTCCTCTTAGCTCGCTCTGATGGTCTTAGTTTCCTTGGTCCTCATATCTCTGTTTGGGCATTGATGTACCTCAGTTTGGGAACTATTTTAGAAATATTTCCACTGAAGCTCGGGCTTCTCCCTTGGACCTAATTCTGCCATTAGACCTCTGGCTTTTACCTGATGATGAATGAGAGACACTCTTAATTCCTGGCAAAAGTGCAATGATAAGAGGTCTGCACAGGGTTTAGGGGAGGGGTTCTGGCCAGCCTAAGGTTGTTCTGTAGCCTTCCAGGAGAAGCGGATGCCTGCATTGTTTTGATGCCCCAACCAGGAAGCCCCTTTGTCTTAGTAAGGAGACCAGTTGTCCCCTTATGCAAATATTCTTGCCTGCAAATCCTCCTGCTTTCTTCATAGATTGATTCCTAAAAAGGAGACAAGGGTTTTCTGCTCCAGCATGTAAGGGGCTTGGAAGTCAAAACTCCCAACCTCACAAGAAAAAACTGAACAAACTGCAAATCATCTACTCTTCTTAGATCCATCAGAAAATGGAAGTCATAGGGCAGAGTGCTGCCTACAAAATTGGACAGACAGGTAGATACAGATAATCACAACTTAGAAAAGCAAAAGTTCAGGTAAGGAACGCCAGTGATGGAGCCAGTACCAGGGTGGGAGACTTAACAGTAACTGATGAATGGCTGGAGGCTCTGTGTAGACAAACTTGAGAGTTAATAATTTCAGGGGGGGCCTACTTGTAGGGGGAGCCTGACATTTTTGAGTTTTGCCTCCAGGAGTCCTGCCAGGTCCCCCACAGTAAAGAGTGAAGAAAAATCCTTTTGTGCTTCCAGCAGGAAGAAGAAAAAAGCGGCTATATTGAAAATACACCTAGAGCATTATGTTCTCCTTAACATGGACTGCCCTCAAGAGAAACTGCTTAACCAGAGCCTAACTGACCCAGGGAAGGGAAGTATCCAAGGCCAGCCCTTTAGCCTTTCTGCCTTAACTAAGGGGGTGGGGGAAACCCAGCAACTGAGAAGCACTTGTGAAGGTCGAAGCCCATGGGCTCATTAAAAGACTGACACCTAATCATAGGACTATAGAATGCTTCCCTTCCCCCAACACCTTACCACCACATTAGTAGGGCCCCTGCATAATAACGGGATTACAAATGAAGGAACTGCACATCTCAGACCTTATTTAAGATGTCTGTAGGGAAATACAAAGACAACAGGGGAGATAAAAATAACACCAGAGGAAATTTACCTCTAACAACCTGTAGCTACAGTAAACACTGAGCACAGCCTAGCTCCAAACCAGATACACATAAAGCCTCACATTGAGGCCTATTTTCTTCCATCCCTATTACAAAGTATATCATGTCTGGCTTTCAGCATAAAACTACAAGTCATACCAAAAGACAAAAAAACACAACTTGGACAGAGCAAGCATCAGAACCAGACTCATAAATGGCAAAAATATTGAAATTATCTGACTGGAAATTTAAAACAACTGATTAATATACTAAGGGCTGTAATGGCAAAAGTGGACAGCTTTCAAGAACAGGTGGGTCATGTAAGCAGAGAGATGGAAACTCCAAGAAACAATCAAAGGAGAGGCTAGAAATAAAAAAGCATTGTTACAGAAATGAAGCATACCTTTGATGAGATCATCACTGAACTGGATATGGCCTAGGAAACAATCAGTGGGTTTGAACACATGTCAACTAGGAACCTCCAAAACTGAAAAGAGAAAAAGGAATGAAAAATATGGAACAAAATACCCAAGAACTATGGGAAAATTACAAAACGTGTAGCATACATGTAAAGAAGAAGAAAAAAGATAGAAACAAAAGAAATATTTGAAATAATGACGGAATTTTCCAAAATTAATGACAGATAACAAACCACAAATCTAGGAATCTTAAAGGATACTAAAAAGGACAAATACCAAAAAAATCTACAATTGGGCATATCATATTGAAATTGTAAAATAAGGGGCGCCTGGGTGGCTCAGTCGTTAAGCATCTGCCTTTGGCTCAGGACGTGATCCCAGACTCCTGGGATCGAGCCCCACATCAGGCACCACTGCTGGGAGCCTGCTTCTTCCTCTTCCACTCCCCCTGCCTGTGTTCCCTCTCTCGCTGGCTCTCTCTTTCTGTCAAATAAATAAAATCTTAAAAAAAAAAAAAAAGAAATTGTAAAACAAAACAAAAAATCGAAGATGCAGGAAAAAGCTTACCTGTAGAGGAACAAGGATAAGAATTACATCAGACTTCTCTTCAGAAACCATACAAGTAAGAAAAGAGTGCAGTGAAATATTTAAAACATTGAAAGAAAAATAATGTAGAATTCTATATTCAGTAAAATTATCCTTCAAAAATAAAAAAGAAATACTTTGTCAAAGAAAAATTGAGGGAATTTGTCACCAACAGAGCGGCCTTGCAGTAAAATGTTAAAAGAAGCTTTTAGAGGGGCGCCTGGGTGGCTCAGTCGTTAAGCGTCTGCCTTCGGCTCAGGGCGTGATCCTGGAGTTCTGGGATCAAGCCCCACGTCAGGCTCTTCCGCTGGGAGCCTGCTTCTTCCCCTCCCACTCCCCCTGCTTGTGTTCCCTCTCTCGCTGGCTGTCTCT
>NC_048232.1:84475104-84475461 GCF_002007445.2 Ailuropoda melanoleuca
TTAAAAAAAAAATAAATAAATAAAAGAAGCTTTTAGAGAGAAAGAAAATGATATACCTTAGAAACTTGGATGTACATACAAAAAGGAAGAGTGCTAGAGGAGAAATAAATGAAGGTAAATGAAATCCTTTAGTCTTGTTGATCTGACAGATAAGAGTTCAAAGTATTAATAGCAACAGCAACAATGTATTCAGTGATTATAACTATTGGATAAGTGAAATGAATGACAGCAATGTCATAGGGAGGAATTAGAAATACTCTGTTATGGGGCGCCTGGGTGGCACAGCGGTTAAGCGTCTGCCTTCGGCTCAGGGCGTGATCCCGGCGTTATGGGATCGAGCCCCACATCAGGCTCCTC
>NC_048232.1:84475520-84499693 GCF_002007445.2 Ailuropoda melanoleuca
CTGCTTCTTCCTCTCCCACTCCCCCTGCTTGTGTTCACTCTCTCGCTGGCTGTCTCTATCTCTGTCAAATAAATAAATAAAATCTTTAAAAAAAAAAAAAAAAGAAATACTCTGTTATGAGGTATTTGTTCTGTGAAGCGGTATAATGCTATGCGAAAGTGGACTTGGATTAGTTGTAAATGTATATGGCAAACTCTAGAGGAATCACTTTAAAAAGTTTTTTTAGAAAAAAATAGCATAAATCATATTGCAAGAGAGGAGAGAAAATGGAATCATATGAAATGCTTAATTAAAACCATAGAAGGCAGAAGAAGTGTAGAAAGCAAAAAGAATAAGAAAAAAAAAAACAAAGGCAATGGATAGAGGACAGGAGGGGCGCCTGGGTGGCGCAGTCGTTGAGCGTCTGCCTTTGGCTCAGGGCATGATCCCAGCGTTGTGGGATCGAGCCCCACATCAGGCACCTCGGCTGGGAGCCTGCTTCTTCCTCTCCCTCCCCCTGCTTGTGTTCCCTCTCTCGCTGGCTGTCTCTCTCTGTCAAATAAATAAATAAAATCTTTAAAAAAAATGGATAGAGGACAGGAAAAAAATGATAGATATTGATCCAACTCTATCAGTAATCATTTTGAATACTAACAGCCTAATACACAAATCAAAAGACAGAGACTGTCAGAGTGGATTAAAAAAACAAGACCCAACTATATATTGTCTACACAAAACCCCACTCTAAATATAAAGACACAGATAGATTAAGAGGAAAGGGATAGAAAAAGTTTTGGGGAGTAGTTGCACAACAATGTGAATATATTTAACACCACTGAACTGTACACTTAAAAATGGTTGAGACAGTAAATTTAATGTGAATTTTACCACAAGTTTTTTAAAAAGAAAAAGGGATGGAGTAAGATATACTTTGCTAACACAAACCAAAAGAAAGCCAGGAAGCCATACTCATTTCAAACAAAGCTGTATTCAGAGTAAAGGAAATTATCAGAGAGAAGGAGGGGCATTATATAATGTTAAAGGGTTAATTCCCAAGAAGATATAACAACCCTGAACCAAAATGTATGAAACAAAAACAGAGAATTACAAGGAGAAATAGACAAATCCACTAATGTAGTTGGAGAATTCAACACCCCTCTATCACTAACTGACAGATCCAGCAGCCAGAAAATCAGGATGTAGTTGAACTAAATAGGCACTATCAAACAGCTAGATCTAATCGATAGTTATAGAATACTTCATTGAGTAACGATATGCATTCTTCTCAAGTTCGGAACATTCACCAAGATAGACCACATTCTGGGACTCAAAACACACCTTAACAAATTAAAAAGTATAGAAATCACACAAAGTACAGGGTGCCTGGGTGGCTCAGTTGGTTAGGTGTCTGCCTTCAGCTCGGGTGGTGATCTCAGGGTCCTGGGATCGAGCCCCATGTTGGACTCCCTGCAAGGTGGGGAGCCTGCTTCTCCCTCGCCCTCTGCTGCTCCCCCTGCTTGTGCTCTCCCTTTCTCTCTTTCTGTCAAATAAATAAGTAAATAAAATCTTTTAAAAAAATCATACAAAGCATACTCTCAAAATGCAATGAAATTAAGTCAATAAGAGAAAGATGGGGGAATCCCACAATACTTGGAGGTTAAGCAACACACTTCTAAATAACACATCGGTCAAAGAGGTTTCAAAGAAGTAAAAAACTTACATATATATATATATGCTTCTTATATATATATATATATATATAAGATATATATATATAATTTTAAAGATTTACTTATTTGAGGGAGAGAGAATCCTTAAGCAGACTCCTCACTGAGTGTGGAGCCTGATGCAGGGCTTGATCTGAGGACCCTGAGATCATGACTTGAGCTGAAATCAAGAGCCAGCCACTTAACTGACTGAGCCATCCAGGCACCCTGAAGTCAAAATGTATTTTGAACTAAATTAAACTGAATACAATGTATCAAAACTGTGGGATGTAGTAAAAGATCTAAAATCAGTAATCTAAGCTTTTACCTTAGGAAACTAGAGAAACACCAGCTTAAATCCAAAGTAAGCAGAAGAAAAGAAATTAGAACAGAAATCAATAGAATTAAAAAGAGTCAGTAGAGAAAAACAAAACCAAAATTGGTTCTTTGAAGAAAATCAATAAAATTGTAAACCTCTAGCTTGTTTAACTGAGAAAAAAAGAAGACACCAATTCCTAATATCAGAAATGAAAGGGGGGGTGGGCAAAATGGGTGAAGGGGAGAGGGAGAGACAGGTCTCCAGTTACAAAATGAGTAAGTCACAAGAATAAAAAGCAGAGCATAAGGGGGGAGGGGCATTTGGGTGACTCAGTCGGTTAGGTGTCTGCCTTCGGCTTGGGTCATGATCCCAGGGTCCTGGGTTGGAGCCCTGCACTAGGGTCTCTGCTTCTCCCTCTCCTCCCCACTTGTGCTCTCTCTCTCTCAAATAGTAAAATCTTTAAAAAATGAAAAGAGCATAAGGAATACTTAGTCAAATATTGCAATAGCAATGTAATGGGACAGATGGTAACTATATTGGCGAACATAACAAGTGTATAAAGTTGTCAAATCACTAAGTTGTACACCTGAAACTAATGTAATGTGTGTCAACTATACTCAAAAAAATAGAATAACTAAAAAAAGAAGTGGGGCAATTGCTACTGATCCCATTGGTATTAAAAGGATAATAAGGAATATTATAAACACTATTATGTCCACAAATTTGGTAAATGGACCAATCTATCAAAACAGTCTACCAAAAGGCACAGTTTACCAATCTACATAATCTACCAAAACTCACAAAGAAAAATAGATCGTTTGAATAGGCCTATATGTATTAAATAAATTGAGTCTGTAACCAATAGCCTTCCAAAAAAGAAAGCACTAGGCCCAGGGGGTTAACTGGTACATTGTACCAAACATTTAAGGAAGAATGAAATTTTCTGTTCCAGGAAATAGGAATAGAAGATATACTTTTTAAATCATTCTATGCAACCAGCATTAACCTTACATCAAAACCATATAAACATTGCCAGAAAACTACAAATTAATATCTTTCATAAACATGGATACAAAGATCCTCAAAAAATATGAGCAAGATGAATTCAACAATATATAAAAAAGAATTATACACCATGACCAAGTGGAATTTATTCCAGGTATTCAAGGGCTGGTTTAATATTCAAAAATTAATTATGTAGTCCATCATATAAATGAGCTGAGAAAGCATTTGACAAAATCCAACACTCATTCATGATAAAATATCTCAGTAAACTAGGATTAGAGTGAACTTGTCAACTTGATATAGAACATCTACCAAAAAACCTACAGCTAGGGGTGCCTCAGTGGCTCAATTGACATCCAACTCTTGATTTCAGCTCAGGTTATGATCTTGGAGTTATGAAATCGAGCCCCACATCAGGCTCTGTGCTGGGTGTGGAGTCTGCTTGAGATTATCTTTCTCCCTCTCCTGCCCCTCTCCCCCCTCAAAAAAGAAAACAAAACAAAACAAAAAATGTACAGCTAACATCAAACTCAGTAATGAACAACTAGATGCTTTTCTGCCAAGATCAGAAAGAAGGAAAAGATGTCCCCTCACCACTATTACTGCATATACTGCAAGCCCTGGCTAATGCAATAAGACAAGAGAAAGAAATAAAAGATATACAGATTGGGAAGGAAGAAATAAAACTGTGTTTGCAGATGACATAATTATCTATGTAGAGAATCCCAGAGAATTGACTAGAAAACCAAAACCAAATCAAACAAAACAAAACCCTCCTGAAACTAATAAGTGATTGTATGAAAGTTGCAGGATACAAGGTTAATATACAAGTCAGTTGTTTTCTTATATACCAGTGATAAATAACTAGAATTTGAAATGTATTTATTTTTTAAATTTTATATATTTGCGAAAGTGAGAGTATGAGTGGAAGGGCAGAGGGAGAAGCAGACTCCCCACTGAGTAGAAAGCCTGACGCAGGGCTCGATCCTAGGACCCTGGGATCATGACCTGAGCTGAAGGCAGCCGCTTAATCAACTGAGCCACGCACGTGCCCCAGGAATTTGAAATTTAAAACTCAATACCATTGTGGGGGTGCCTGGGTGGCTTAGTTGGTTGAGTGGTTGACCTTTGATTTCTGCTCAACCCATGATCTCAGGGTCCTGGGATCGAGCCCTTGTTAGGCTCTGTGCTCAACGGGGAGTCCACATCAGGATCCTGTCTCTCCCTTTGCCCCTCCCCCTACTTACTTGCTCTCTCTCTCTCTCTCTCTAAGAAATAAATGAATCTTAAATACACACACACAATACCACTGGGGCACCTGGGTGGCTCAGTCGGTTGGGTGTCCGACTCTTGGTTTTGGCCCAGGTCATGATCCCATAGGTCTTGGGATCGAGCCCTACATCAGACTTCCTGCTCGGCAATATGTGTGGGGTCTGCTTGAGGATTCCCTCCCCCTGCCCCCCTTCCCTCAAATAAAAAGTCTTTTAAAAAAAAACACAATACCGTTTACGAAAGAAAAGGAAATACTTAGGCATACATTTTACAAAACACGTACAAGATCTATATCGGATAAAACTACAAAACTCTGATGAAAGAAATTCTAAATAAATGGAGAGATACTCTATGTACAAGGATAGGAAGAATCAGTATTATTAAGATGTCAGTTCTTCCAGTTTGATCTGTAGATTCAACACAATCCTAATCAAAGTCCTAGCAACTTATTTTGTGGATATCAGCAAATTGATCCTAATTTTATATGGAGAAGCAAAAGATCATGAGTAGCCAACACAATATCGAAGGACAACAACAAATTTGGAAGACTGCCTCTATCCAACTTCCAGACCTGCTGTAAAGCTACAATAATGAAGACTGTGTGGTGTTGGCAAAAGGATGGATAGACAGACCACACGAATATAGTCAACTATATTTAAAAAGGAAACAAAGATAATTCAGTGGAGAAACGATAGTATTTTCAATGAATGGCACTGGAACACTGGATATGCACATGCAAAAAAAAAATCTAAAAACAGATCTTTCACAAAAATTAACTCAATATGCATCAAAGACTTAAATGTGAAATGTTAAGCTATGAACTCCTAGAAGATCACATAGGAGAATATCTAATGCCCTTCACTTCTGTGATGAGTTTTTAGAAACAACACCGAAAAGTACCATCCATGAAAGAAAACATTGGTAAGTTGGATTTCACTGAAATGGAAACCTTCTGCTCTTCAAAAGGCACTGTTAAGGGAATGAAAACAGAAGCCACAGACTGGGAGAAAATATTTGCAAAAGACACATCTGGTAAAGGACTGGTTTCCAAAATATACAAAGAGCTCGTACAACTGAACAATAAGAAAAAAAATGACCCAATTAAAAATGGGCAAAAGACCTGAAAAGACACCTCACTAAATAAGATGTACAGATGGCCAATAAGCATATGAAAAGATGTTCAGCATCACATATCATTAGGGAATTTCAAATTAAAACAATGAGCTACCACTACACACGTATTAAAATTAAAATTCAGAACACTGATCACACCAAATTCTGGCAAGGATGGAGCAACAGGAACTCTCATTCACTGCTGGTAGAAGTACAAAATGGACCAGCCATGTGGAAGACAATTTGACAGTTTCTTATAAAACTAAACATGTTCTTACCATGTGGCCCAGCATTGGAACTCCTTGGTATTTTTCCAAATGAGTGGAAAACCTATGTCTACACAAAAATCTGCACCTGAAGTTTTATAGCAGCTTTATTCATAATTGCCAAAATCTGGAGGCAATCAAGAGGTTCTTCTGTAGCTGAATGGATAAACAGTGATATATACATACAATGGGATATTTTCATCAATAAAAAGAAATGTTATCAAGTCATGAAAAGATATGGGGGAACCTTAAATGCATCTTGCCAAGGGAGAGAAACCAATTTGAAAAGGCTACATACTGTGGAATTCCAGCTCTATGACATTCTGGAGAAGGCAGAACTATGAAGACAATGAAAAGATTAGTGGTTGCAGTGGGGTTGGAGGTGGGTGGGAGGGATGAGTAAGTGGAGCCCAAGATTTTAGGGCAGTGACACTTCTGTACTATAATGGTGGATACATGTCATACATTGGTCAAAACCCATAAAATATACAACACAAAAAGAGAACCCTAATGTAAACTATGGACTGTAGCTAATAATAATGTTTCAATATTATCATCAGTTATAACAAATGTACCACATTAATGCAAGATGCTAATAATAGGGGACACAGTGGAGGAGGCCTGGGAGGTACAGAGGATATATGGAAACTCGACTTTCTGTTCAATTTTTCAGTAAACCTAGAACTGCCCTTTTAAAAAGGGTGGTAGCAGGCAGGAAGAGATGAAGACTGGGGTACCCCTTAAAGAGAGCCTGTTACTTCCTACAGCTTCCTGCAGAGGGCGCCCCGGCTTAGGGGCAAAAACCACGATGTAGAGAAGACCCGGCACCAAATAATTACTTATTCAGGTGCCATTCTTTTTTTTTTTTTTTAATTTTATTTTATTATATTATGTTAATCACCATACAGTACATCCCCAGATTCCGATGTAAAGTTTGATGCTTCATTAGTTGCGTATAACACCCAGTGCACCATGCAATACGTGCCCTCCTTACTACCCATCACCAGTCTATCCCATTCCCCCACCCCCTCCCCTCTGAAGTCTTCAGTTTGTTTCTCATAGTCCATAGTCTCTCATGTTTCATTCCCCCTTCTGATTACCCCCCTTTTCTTTATCCCTTTCTTCCCCTACCGATCATCCTAGTTCTTATGTTCCATAGATGAGAGAAATCATATGATAATTGTCTTTCTCTGCTTGACTTATTTCACTTAGCATTATCTCCTCCAGTGCCGTCCATGTTGCAGCAAATGTTGAGAATTCGTTCTTTCTGATAGCTGAGTAATATTCCATTGTATATATGGACCACAGCTTCTTAATCCAGTCATCTGTTGAAGGGCATCTCGGCTCCTTCCATGATTTGGCTATTGTGGACAATGCAGCTATGAACATTGGGGTGCATATGGCCCTTCTCTTTACTACGTCTGTATCTTTGGGGTAAACACCCAGTAGTGCAATGGCTGGGTCATAGGGTAGTTCAATTTTTAACTTTTTAAGGGACCTCCACACTGTTTTCCAGAGTGGCTGTACCAACTTGCATTCCCACCAACAATGTAGGAGGGATCCCCTTTCTCCACATCCTCTCCAGCAATTGTTGTTTCTTGCCTTGTCTATCTTTGCCATTCTAACTGGCGTAAGGTGGTATCTCAGTGTGGTTTTGATTTGAATTTCCCTGATGGCTAATGATTTTGAACATTTTTTCATGAAAAAATGTTCAAAATCATTAGCCATCAGGTGCCATTCTAAGTGCTTTAGATAAATTATTTCGTGTAATTCTTGAGTAACAATCCTGTGTGAACTGTTAACATCCCTACTTTAGAGAGGAGGAAGTGGAAGCACAGAGAAATTAAGTAGCTTGTTCAAGATTGCACAGTTGTTCAGTGGAGCCGAGATTTTTTTTTTAAAGATTTTATTTATTTATTCGACAGAGATAGAGACAGCCAGCGAGAGANAGGAGGAAGTGGAAGCACAGAGAAATTAAGTAGCTTGTTCAGGATTGCACAGTTGTTAAGTGGAGCCGAGATTTTTTTTTTAAAGATTTTATTTATTTATTCGACAGAGATAGAGACAGCCAGCGAGAGAGGGAACACAAGCAGGGAGTGGGAGAGGAAGAAGCAGGCTCATAGCAGAGGAGCCTGACGTGGGGCTCGATCCCATAACGCCGGGATCACGCCCTGAGCCGAAGGCAGGCGCTTAACCGCTGTGCCACCCAGGCGCCCCTCAACACTTTTATCCTAATGTATCTTGGAGAAAATCTCTTGAAGTTGGGACCTTGGGAACTCTCAGCCATTATTTTTTTAAATAAGCTTTCTCAGGGAGCCTGGGTGGCTCAGATGGTTAAGCATCTGCCTTCGGCTCAGGTCATGATCTCCAGGTCCTGGGATCGAGCCACATGTCAGGCTCCCTGCTCAGCAGAGTCTCCTTCTCCCTGTCCCCCTGCTTGTGCACTTTCTCCCTCTCTCTCTCTTTCACTCTCTCAAATGAATAAATAAAATCTTTTTAAAAAATCTTTCTCTTTCTGCTTCTCCCTCTCTTTTCCTTCTGGGCTCCAGTAATTAGCACATTGCTTCTTTTGATGGCATCATGTAGATCATATAGGCTTTCTTCACTCTCTCCTTCTTTTTCCCTTGTTAGTCTCTGACTAGATAATATCAAAGTTCCTTTGTTCTAATTCACATATTCTTTCTCCTGATTGCTTCAT
The DNA here is from genome assembly GCF_002007445.2 of Ailuropoda melanoleuca. Taxonomy (NCBI): domain Eukaryota; kingdom Metazoa; phylum Chordata; class Mammalia; order Carnivora; family Ursidae; genus Ailuropoda; species Ailuropoda melanoleuca. Next base: position 84,483,879 of record NC_048232.1, read on the forward strand.
TCTGCAGCTGATGCCCTCTGTGGCATTTTCCACCTCGTTCATTGTATTCTTCAGCTCCAGAATTCATTTGGTTCTTTTTTGGTATTATTTCTATCTATTTGTCTTTCTATCTCTATCTCATTTTATTCGTCTATTGTTTTCCTGATTTCATTGAATTGTCTTTCTGTGTTTTCTTGTAGCTCATTGGGCTTCCTTAAAACAGCTATTTTGAATTTTTAAAAAGATTTTATTTATTTATTTATTTATTAGAGAGAGAGAGAGGACAAGCAGGGGGATCAGCAGAGGGAGAGGGAGAAGCAGGCTCCCCGCTGAGCAGGGAGCCTTATGTGGGGCTCCATTCCAGGACCTTGAGATCATGACCTGAACAGAAGGCTGACGCTTAACCGACTGAGCCACCCAGGCACCCCTGACAGTCTGTTTTGTTTTCTCAAGGGTAGGGTTAAAGCTCAAGTTTGTGGTCTCTCCCAGTCTGCAGACTCCGGCTGGCTTTCTGTGCATGCTCACTAGCTATCAGCCAAAGCTCACTCTTGTCACCATCAAGACTTTGCACAGAAAACCCTTCAGAGGGTAAAGCGGTATGGGGGGATCTGCAGGCAAGATCAACTTGTGGGCAGGCTTCTTACTGGAGTCTGAAACACAGTAGGATCCATCGTCCCTTTAATGCCTTGTGAGGGTCTTATGTGTCACTCTGCCAGCCTTTTCCCACCCCCAAGTCATGCCGCTCATGACTCAGTACTCTGGTCAGAGTGAGTGAGAAATAGGTTTGTTTGGCAACATGCTGCACAACTGGGGAAGCCATGTGCTCACTCACATGCTCTCATTTTTCCCTGTGGGAGAAATCAAGGGCCAAGAAACGTCTGACTTGGCACTGAGGTGTGCTTCCTTGGGGGAGGAGTGACATGTGTAAACTCAAACTGTTCCTCTTTCCCTCTCTAGTGCGTCCAAATTTTTATTTTCTTTCTCCAGTGGTGTGCTGGAATTTCTTTCCTGGAAACCTGGACTTCCACAAAGGCTCTCTTGTCTGTGGGTGATGGTCTAAGGCAGTGTTCTCCAGGGTCTCCCAGGCTGTGGCTGAGAGGGGCTGGAGCCAGTTCTCAGGCCACTGCAGGGTTCGAGCCAGGACTGAGGTCTGCACACCTGTTACCTGCTGCGCTGGTGGTCAAGGCTCTTCCCTCCCCGGCTCCGCGGTGTGTGGTGTTGAGTCCTGCGCCTCCCACAGGCACTTTGGTCTGTGAGTGAATGCCAGCTTGGTGTTTTTGAGTTGGGCTGGGGGTACATCTCATAGCTTATTCAGCAGCCCCACTTTTAAAATTCTTACTCTTTACCCTGAATATCCACCTGACAGATCATATTCCTCTCCCTTCTCCTTGTTCACCCTTTTATGGTTGGAAATAACTTGGGGAAGAGTGAGGCTGGCTCTGTTCCTGGAACTATCTGATATTCAGGTAAGGATGGCAGAAAAGTTTGGATAACATCGAATGGGGAAAAGGAATATTACCATGTTATTTTGCATTTTACCAGGAGTCTGGAAAAAGAAGGAAGTGGAGGAGGAATCATTAGTGGGAAGTTGGCTTCTACCTGATGTGCTCGATCGCCAGTGGCAGGAGGGTGTCCATTCCTAACGACACCCGTTCCGTTCGTCATCATTCCTCCTCTTAGGCATCCTAAGGTGGGAAGATGTGCACGTCTGGATGGGACTCCCCTTTTTTTGGTGTATGTTGTTGCATTCCCGGGGAGTGCTGCTGTCCTGTTTGTGACCCACACTAAACATATTCTTCACAAGCCCATGTACTACTATTAGCCTCATTGGACCCTGCTGACCTGGGCCTCTCCACAGCCACCACCCCTAAATGCTGGACATCTCGTTGAGTCTCAGGGATATATCTTTTTTTAAAAATATGGTAAAAAACATAACATAAAGCCTATCTTAACCATATTGAAGTGTCCATTTCAGTAGTGTGAACTATAGTCACATTCTTGTGCAGTGATGTCTAGAACATTTTCGTGCAAAACTGAAACTCCATACCCATTAAACAACTCCCCATTCCCCGCTTCCCTCAAGCCCCTGGCAGCTACCATTCTACTTGTTTCTACAAAATTGACTAGATACCTCATGTAAGTGGAATCACACAGTATCCATCTTTTTGTGCCAAGTTTATTTCACTCAGTGTATCCTCAAGGTTCATCCATGTAGCATGTGACAATGTCCTTCTTTTTTAAGGCTGAATAATATGTATGTATATACTTCATTTCTTTATGTATTCATCCATTAGTGGACTTTTGGGTTACGTGTCTTAACTATTGTGCTTAATACTGCAATGGATATGGGCGTGAGTTTTGTTGTTGTTGTTTTAAAATTTTTATTTTTAAATAATCTCTACAGCCAACATGGGGCTAAACTTACAGCCTCGAGATCAAGAGTCGCACGCTCTACCAGCTGAGCCAGTCAGGCGCCCCTGGTGTGAATTTTTTTTTAAGATTTTTATTTATTTATTAGACAGAAAGAGACAGCTAGCGAGAGAGGGGGAGTGGGAGAGGAAGAAGCAGGCTCCCAACGGAAGAGCCCGACGTGGGGCTCGATCCCAGAACTCCGGGATCAAGATGCCTAACGACTGAGCCACTCAGGCACCCCTTGGTGTGAATTTTCTTTAACAGCTTTACTGAGATATAATTCACGTAACCATAGTTCATTCATTTAATATGTGCAATTCAATGGGTTTTAGTATATTCACAGATATGTGCAACCATTGCTCTAGTCAAGTCAAGAACATTTTTATCACCTCAAAAAGAAGCCTTGTACTCTTCAGTGTTATCTCTTATCCCACCATCCTCCCCACCTGGCCCTAAGCAACCACTAGTCTACTCTCTGTTTTGCACATTTCCCTGTCCTGGACTTTCAAAGGAATGGAATCATATAATATGTGGTCTTTTGTGACCAGCTTCTTTACCTTAGCATAAGGTTTTCAAGGTTCATCCATGTTGTAGCAGGTGTTAGTGCTTGACTCCATTTTGTGGCTGACTAATATTACATTGTATGGTTAACTGTATTTTGTTTATTCATTCAGGAGTTGTGGACATTTGGGTTGTTTCCACCTTTTGGCTGCTATGAATAATGTTGCTATAAACATCTGTGTGCGGGGTTTTTATGGACATATGTTTTCATTTCTTTTGCATATATACTTAGATGTGGAATTTCCAGGTCGTATAGTAATCCTATATTTAATCATTTGAGGAATTGCCAGATCATTTTCCACAGGAGCCGTACCAGTTTTACATTTCTACCAGTAGCATATGAGGGTTCTAATTTCCCCACATTCTTATCAACAATTATGAATTTTTATTCTAACCATCCTTTTAGGTGTGACGTGGTATCCTGTGGTTTTTATTTGCATTTCCCTAATGGTTAGTGATGTGGAGCACTGGCCATTTGCTTATCTTCCTTGGAAAAATGTCTGTTCAGATCCTGTGCCCATTTTGAAATTGGGTTGTCTTTTGATTGAGTTGTAAGAGTTCTTTATGTATTTTAACATAAGTCCCTTATATGACATGTCTGTTGCAGACATTTTCTTCCATTTTTTGGGTTGTCTTTTCTCTTTTTCATATAAGCAAATTATAGCTGCAGATTTCCCTCTGATCCCTACTTGCACTCCGTGAGTTTTGGTACGTCATGTTTTCATGTTTGGGGTACGTCGTATGTTCATTTTCATTCATCTCAAGTATCTTCCCTAGTATGTGCTGATTTGCTTCTGTCTTGCTGCTTTCAAAATTCTCCTTTTGTCTTTTTAGAGTTTGGGTTCTGTCTAGGGTTGAATCCCTTTAGGTTTACCCTACTTGGAGCTCGTGAATTTCTTGGATGTGTAGCTTAATTTTTGTCATCAAATAGGGGAAACTTGTAGCCATGATTTTTTCAAATATTCTTTCTGCCCTTTCTCTCTCTTCTGTGTATGTTGGTGTGCTGCATGGTGTCCTGTAGGTCTCTGAGCCTCCGTTCATTTTTCTTCATTCTGCTGTTCCTCAGACAGGTGAATTTCAATGGACCTATCTTTGAGCTTGCCGATTTCTTCTGCCTGGGCATGTCAAATTAATTGTTGTTGTTGTTTTTAAATCTCAGTTATTGTATTTTTCAACTTGTATTTGGTTCCTTTCTGTAATTTCAGTCTCTTTAGTGATATTCTCTATTTAGTGAGACATTATTCTGTTCTTTCCTCTAGCTCTTTATACATGGTTTCCTTTAGCTCTGTGAACATATTTAATATAGCCGATTTAAAATCTAGTAGTAGAGTCAACTAATGAATTACCAAGCTTGCTGTTCTTACCAAGGTTCTACTCTCTGTCTTAACTGAAGGCAGTCTGGGTTGCTGCAGGCTTTTGATTAAATTCCAGAGTTCTGTAAAAGTTGATTCTGATAACATGTGGCAAGTTTTTCATTGCTTTTATGGAGGGAACAAACATTTGGTGGTTATTACTAGACCACTTTTGTTGATTCCTTGCTTGCATTTTGATTGAAAGAAACTATAGAAAGGTATTTTGAGACAGTTGGCAAAAACTGAACACAGAATGGTTATTAGATTATTAAAAACTTTATTTTGATGGCCAGGAAAATTGTATTAAGGTCACAAATATTTTTAAAGACCTGTTAGAGCTACATAGTGCTATTCACAGTTTTCTTTGATTTGCTTTCTAATACTCCAGCTCACAAAAAGTATGTATGGGAAGACAGCTGTGAAATATTGGCACATGTTTACGGGTGTTAGAACTGGGTCATGGGTACATGAAGGTTCACCATTTTATTTTTGTGTTTGAAAATTTCTATAACAAAGTGCTTCTTAAAAGATGGGGTGTACCCTTGGGTCCAAACAAGGATGCCTTGAATTGGGAAAAAATAATTGAGCTCCTAACTGGCCTTGGGTAGAAGGGAGTAAAACAACACCTGGAAGATAGGCAGGGTGTGATATCGAGAGCATGAAGGCTAAAGAGAGAACCACAAGTGAAGACATGTAACCGTATCTCAGTCTGGAAGGCAAATGAACTGACTGGTCAAGTCCCGGCTGCTCCCTAACCATGACTCCCAAGTCCATGGTCTCAGCCACCATCCCTGCCACATCCCAGGGTTGTGGGGAAGACTTCTTTCCTAGGACTGGCCAAAGAATTGTTCCCAGCTGAGTCCATTCCATCCAGGATTGAACAGGACTGTGATCAAGATCCAAAGCTGGAGCTGTGCAGGGGTGACTGGCCTCCAAGGGCAGAGGCCTCCAAGGGAGGAGGTAGGCTTCCGACCTTCTAAGTGACCCACAGCCTTAAGACATCAGCTGGGAAAAGGGAGCTCTCTCTGATGACCCCAGACTCAATCAATGAAGCCTCAGTAATCTTAAATGACATTGTAAAATGTGCACCTGTAAGTTCTTTCTACCGTATTCCTATAAAGGAACTCAAACCCTGAGGGAGGAACCATGGAAGATCTACCCAGAAGAGTTCCCACAGGGCAAGATAGTGCAAGGCCTGGGGTACTGGGTGCTCCCACATTCAAAGCCCAAGAAAAACCTACCTAGCTTGCTCTGCTGCCAGGTTTCCAATGCTCTGCTACCAGGTTTCCAAATGGGGACAAGAGCCACCAGGGACCACAGGTCCCCTGTGGCCTTAGCTAAATGAATAGGGCTTGGGAAATAGGAACCAAAGGAGGGCAGTCAATAACCTGCCATTCTTTTACTTTGCTGAGGAGGAGGAGCAGGAAATATATTTTAAGACACAAAGAATCCCTCGACTTGTCTTTGGACACAGCTGGGGGAACTGAACCTACTCTGAAGCCAGGTTAGGAAACGAGAAACCGAGGGAGGGGCTGGGGCACTGCCGGCAGAGGCCCGGCTGTCATGGCCCTGTGGGAGAAAGGGTAGCTGACCCCCTCACTGGCACCCTGCTCCAGAGTGCCACTGAATGAAGCCCTGTCAGAAAGGGGGACATGAGCTGACAGGTGCCGAAGACAGTAATGCAAAATCCTTAGCAGATCGGGCTCTTGCAGCAGGAGGGCTGAGGAGTCTGAGTGGCGTGGGGAAGGGGTGCACAAGATAAAGGGCCTGGGAACGTTGCTACTCTGCTTCGCTGTGTCGTCGCCACCGCTGTGTGGGACAGAGCAGGATGGCTCTCTGGTGAGAGGCAAGTCTGGCAAGTCTAGGAAGTACAATCTGTAGGTCACTTCGGAAAATGACGAGCCAGAAGATGCCACACACCTTCCATGTGAGGTGAGATGTGAAACCAGCACCCTGTGTACTGCCACCCGGAGTCCCTCACTGAAGGTGCCCGTGGCCCCAGGTCCACATTGCAACCACTCGATTGAAGAACAGCTTTATTGGTAACCTGACGGAACCAAGGTTACCTAGGTGGTGTCAGCCTGCAAGGCCTTATCCAGGCAGGAAAACCAATCACACAATTCATGGGAGTTCCTGACAAGAGGTCAGATCTCCACTCCTAATCATAAGAAAAATCCCAAATCCTGATTTCAGAGTGAACAAAAGGTCAGAGGGTATCAATCCCCTGCTCGTGGGGGCTCAGGAGGCTGGCTGAGTTGCTCAGTAATATCTGTGGGGCCGCGCAGACAAAGTAGAAGCCAGGAAGGCCACAGGAAATCGCCCCAAGACAAGTTTCCAAGAAGGTGCACACTTGGGCCGGGCATGGAACCTGGCCCTGAGATTGCACTTTGGGTCTGATGGGGCCAAGTCACCGAGTGGGCCTGGGTATCAGAGAACCCCGCCTTCGGGCCTCGGCATGTGGAGGCTCCATAGTCTGGGCTCAGCGACGCCGCCACAGCCTGTCACCTGTCTCAGCTCCTCAGTGCTGGGGCGTCCCCAGCTTCCTGATGGGGTACAGGTACCACATCACCACCCCTGAGGGGTTGATGATCACTGTGAAGTTGGTTTGAGTGTGGAGGCCACTGATGACATCACCCGTGTAGACGTTCTGGGCCTGCAGTGGGAGGAGACATCACCAAAACCACTATAAGAATAGTTGCACGGAGCCCCCATCCGAGGGCAGAAAACCCTGGACTTCGGCCTGTCTGTGGTGGGCCTCCAGGATGCCCCACAGAAGTGGGAGCCCTACACCTCCCACGACTTCTCCATTGGCAAAGCCAGCAGTTGTCCAAACTAGGCAGTGGTGATAGCCCCAGCCCACGGACAACCTGAGGAACGTGCCGCCAAGGACTGACCAATAAGGGGACGCACGCAGCCTCAGTGCCCAGGCCTTAGTTATACAGAGTAGTTCTGTTTGCAGAGCTTGAAAACACCAGTGCAGAGAAGGGTACCAGCCACAGCCCTGCATGCCTGCAGCTCCCCTCGGGCTCCTGCCAGAGGACCCAGGGTCCGAGGCCTGGGGGGGCGCCACGTACAAGTGAGCACCACTCCCAGCAACCCCTCCCAGGAAAACCTGCAGCCCTGCAGGTGGCAGGTTACTCACCTCGTACGTGTTGGAGCTGTTAAAGTTCAGCTGGGCGAGGGAGGAGTGGTAGCGGTAAGGCATATCCGTCCGGCGGCTGAAGAAGACTAAGGCGCTGGCCTCATTGGCCAGGGGCCGCACGAACACTTCAATGTGGGATTTCTCCTGGGCACAGAACGTGGCTACTGGCTGGCCTCGCTGCTCAGGCAGGCCCTGAAATCCCCTCCCTAGCCCTCCTTTGAGCTCTGGGTCTCCCTAGCCCACACTTCCATGTCATGCAGAAGTTTGGGGGGATACCCTGGCCCTCCAGCATCCCAACTTATTCTTGCCTGACTCTGCAGATGCTCCCTGACACTTCCTGTGTGCCAGGCCCCATGCTAGAACACAGAGACAAATGCTGTGTAAGGTCCTGTCTCAGAGAGCTCGTAGGATAAGGGGAGGGATAGATGTGGGCAGCTGCTGGCACTGGAGTAGAGGGAACTGTCCAGTAAGAAAAATGAACTCTGCCCTGAACAGCCCAGAGGGTGAAGCCCCATCTTCCAGGAGGTCCCTGGGCCTGGTTCCACCATAAGCCCCTCCAGCAGGGATTAGTTACCTCCTCTTGGCATCACCCACTCTGTATGTGCCTTCTCTAAGTTGTGTGGATTTAACTAGAGAGGTGAGGATCTGTGCAAGCAGCACAAGCCTTGAGGCTCTACTGCTGGAGTTAAGTTCCACTGTACTATTTCCCAGTTGTGTGGCCTTGGGTAACTCAGACTCCTCAAGTCTCAATTTCCTCATTTGTAAAAGAGGGAAGGAGTATTCACCCGAGAAAAGGTACCCACAATGCCCAGCGCACAGTAGGTTCTCAATAAATAGTCAGTGCTAGTCTAGTATTAGTAGTAGTTGCATTCCTTGGCTCAGACAACTCCTAAGCTCTGGAGGGAAGCCCTGGTTCTCTGCCAGACATCACAGGATGTGCGCAAAAGTCTTGTGCTTCCAAACTGAGGGGCCCCACTGTCCTGTGTGCACTTGTGGGGTGATGTATCCCTTCCCCAGATCCCAGAAGCTGTCCTGCTCTGGCCTTGCTCTCACTCAGGCAAAGGCGGGGGACGGCTGGAGCAGCTCCCAGTAGAATCCTTGACTGAATGCAACCAGGAAGGAGGGCTGAGCAGATTTCAGAGGCCCAGCCCTCCGTGACCTCCAGGCCTCCAGCCTTGTTCTCAGGGGAGCCCAGTCCCTCAGCCTCCCCTTCTCTCCCCCCACACCCCAGTACCCTGAGAATCCTGCGTCCCTGGATGCCCAAGGGATCCTGGTTGATTTTGATCATGAGTGGATTCTGCAGAATGTCCGTGTTCTGGGCAGAGATGGTACGCAGGTCTGTGGACATGAAGAGGGGGGCTGCCAGCACCGTCCATAGGGCCATCTGGGCCCGGGCTTGCTCAAAGCTGAGGCCAAAGTTCCCTACGAGCAGCTGGGGGCAGAGAGGAGAGGAACAGTCAGCTCTGTCCTCTCCAGGGAGGTGGGCACGGGGTCCAACCCTAAACATGTAGCCAAGGCAAGAGAAGATGGAGGAGGACAGCCTGTGGGGCCTGGGTCTGTGAACATTTCCCAGCGTGTGGCCTTGGGGTGAGCTTAGCACTCTCCCTGTGAGCCTCAGCTTTTTATTTCACCAAGAATATGGGGTGATACTATGTTTTGGCCATGTCACAGGTCGTTCAGATGATCCAGTGGGATCCCGTTGCCAAAAGTGTTTATAAACCGTAACACCAAAGTCAAGAAATACAGTCAGATGGCAGCAGTAGGTAACCAGACCTGGACAGAGTCCCTGCTGCTGCCCCTAGCACCCACCTGCCCAGCCACAGGTGACAGGACCAAGGGGGGACTTCCTGACCAATCCACAGACTGGACACAAACAATTATTGCTAATGCAACATGGTTACATATTTAGCGATACCAACTGAACAGCCACTGTGCGTGTGCGCCAAGCTGTGCCGAGCGTTTTAAAGGATCATCCGTTTCAATACTCAGAACAACCCTATATGAGGTAGCTACTGTTCTCATTTTCCAATTGACAAAACTGAAGCACAGAAAAAACGGAGTCACTTTCCCAAGGATAAGTGGCAGAGAGGGAACTAGAACTCCACAGCAGGCCAATTTGTTTCTCTAGGCGTTTATCTGGCCTATGTAATAATAATATGTACAATAATGTAATTATTATAATCATCACTGGTAGTAAATGCTTGTTGGCTAAATGAAGAGGTAGCTATAAAGTCATAAGATAAATTGCAAAAAACTGTAAGTCACCAGGGCTCTGAGTGAGGTAGGTACGAGGGGCCAACTCCGCCTGTGGAGGCCTGCGGAGGGCACCAGGGCGGGGGCAGGGCGGTCCGGGGAGGGAACGGCAAGAGGGTGTGCACCCTTGGTGACCTTCACCCTCCAGAGGGACAGTGTCACACAAGATCGCTACAGACCAGTCCTCAGGTTTCAAGAAACATCAGAACTGCCTGGGGAGATGGTTAACAATAGGCATTGCCAGGCCCTCTTCTAACATTCTGGATCCAAAAGGTGGGGGTGGGGCCCTGGGAACAGACATGTAAACAAGCTCCCGTGGTGAGTCTAAGGCGGCTGGCTCTGATCTAGAACCTGGCGAGCATCCAGGGAGGCAGCACAGGGCAGTGGGGAGCAGGTCTGTCGTGGCCATCCCCCTCCACGCTGGTACCATGTCTGGGTCGTTCCAGTGCCCAGGGCCTGCCACCGGCTGCAGGATGTCCTGGTTGTCCACAAACCAGTCCAGGATGGAGAGCACGCTACTCCACGAGTCCTGGATGTCGTCGTAGTTGCGCCAGAGGTTGCAGATCTCTGCCAGCAGAGTGTAGTTCACCTGGATGTTGGCGGAAGGCAGAGTCCAGCCCCAGAGTCACGCCCTGCAGCCTCAGGCCGGCACAGGGGCTGAGGAGCCTCGGCAGCAGACACGGAGGGTGGGGGAGGGGGAAGAGAACAGGCCCTGAGCCAGATCAGGGTGAGACAGGTCTCCCCTGCCCTCTCATGCCACCTGGGGCTGAGCCCAGGGTATGGGCCGAGGCTGGTGTACCCACAACCCTCCCCACCGCACTCCTGCCCCTGTATTCTCTGAGTCCCACCACCTGCCAGCACTCTCCCTCAGGTCTGCCGGTCTGATCCCACCCTTTCTAGTGTCCTAGGTGCTGGAGGGCCCCTGGGGAGGCTCAGCTCCACCTGCCTGGCCTCACCAGCCTTCTGGATCTCCTGGCCCACTCAGTACAACCAGGATACTGCAGACTTGCTGGGTGATATATGTCAGCCCATGACATGTGGTTCCTATGCCTTGGACACCCATCCCTTCAGCCCAGCTCACAAGTGTTTCCTCTTCTCTAGACCCAGGGCTGGCTGAGGCCCCCCCGGGGCAGTTATAACCCTCTCTTAGACCCACAAATCAGCACATGGGCAGCTATGATGAGAGCAGCCCTGACTGCACAGGAGGCAAGGAGGCTCGGGTGTGGGGTGCATTGCCAGGCAGGGGCACAGAATGGCTTACCTTTGGGGGAAGGCCCCCTTCATAGGCCGGCCAACTGCAGGAGAAGGCAATGGGGCGGCCTGTGGCATTCAGGGCAGCTGCCATCTTGGGGTACCCTGGAGAAGCCCAACCCCCACATTTTAGGACTGAGAAGGCTCAGGAGGAAATCTGAGGCCTCAGTCCAAACCTCCCACCAAATGTGAGGAAACTGAGGCTCAAAAGAGGAGGTGCCTCCCCCTGTACCCAGAGCTGCACACACTTCCCTGGCGGGGCATGGTAGGAAGCCTGGGAGGCAAGAATGCCCCCAGCCTCTGGTGCGGGGAATTGGGAAATACTACCCCGTGGCGGGCACAAGGACAGATAAGCTCAAGCTTAGTCAGGTGGGCACCTGTGAGCTTTCCGTGACCGCCCCTCCCTGTCTACCTGATGGCCTCCAGCCAGCTCGAGGACCCACCCTTGGCCCGTTCCTCGGGGGTCGAAAAGCAGCCGTCCAACTTCAGCATGTCCACCTTCCACTCGGCAAAGGTCTGAGCGTCCTGAATCACCTTGTCTAGCGTGGTGCCTGGGTAGCCCATACAGGTGAAGTTGCCCATGTCCTCGTAGATGCCCAGCTTCAGGCCCAGGGAGTGAGCCTGTGGAGGGTTGAGGACACTGCGGGCTCAGGCGGGGAGCCACCTCACAGGCACAGCTGACCAGGCCCCATTATAAAACTATCCATGGCTCCCCGCTGTCCAGAGGAAAGGGTCTCAGTTTGCTGGCCTGGGCTCTGCCAACCATGGTCCTTCTCACTCCTACACACACCTCCCGTGGGCAGTTGCTGGCTTCTAGGCCGGGCTTCTGCCATCCCCTCTGCCTCGAATGCCATCTCTCTTGTATCAGCTCAAGAACTGCCTCCTCTCGTGAATTTTTCTGAAATCCCAGGCTGGATAAGATCCTTTCCTGGCTCTTACCCACCACAGTGGGCCAAAATGAGCTGTTCATTTATCTGTTTCCCCCACCAGACTGATTTCTCAAGCAGGGATTGTGGAAATGAACCCTAAGTGAAGTGGTGCCAGTTGGGACGGGAGGGAGTGTGGTCTGGACCCCCAGCTAACGGGCAGGGCTGGGGTGGGGCTCACATAGTCAGCCAGGAAGGCAATGCCGTTCGGGAAGCGCTTGGGGTCGGGCACCAGGCGGCCTTTGGCGTCACGCCCACCAATCCAGCAGTCGTCGATGTTAAGGTACGTGTAGCCTAGGTCCCGCCATCCATCCTGTGCCAGGTGGTCGGCCATCTCCATGAAGAGTCGCTCACTGGTGAGAGGCAGAGGATGGGGCAGCTCAGTGACCCCCCACCCCCTTCTTCAGAGCTTTTCAGACTTCTCAGATAATCTGAGTGTGAATCCAAGCTATAAGAACCATCATCAGGGTGGAATGAAAGGCCCAACCTGGTTGGGCCCCCAGGCTTGCAAGACTGAGCCAGCCTGGCTCTCACAATTATCTCCTTTCAGTGGCCTCAGGGGCTGGGTCCACCACAACGCCCCTGCCCCACTGGCCTGACAGTTCCCACCGAGGCCCCACGCAGGTCACGGGCTGTCTCCGATGTCCCAAAAGTCACCTCCGGCTGCATTCTCTCTGGGATGGGGCGCTCTGCCCCACCCTCTTTTCTAGCTGACCCTCCGCTCTCTGCCCCCCCTCTGCTGGGTCTTGGGCAAGGCTTGTGAGGTGTGGGCCTTCCTCACCTGATGCAGTTCTTTGGGTCCTCATCACAGTTGGTGTTGCAGCGAAAGCGTTCCCAGGCCAGCCAGCCCATGGGTGGCTTCCGCAGGAGCCCATTCTCTAGCACCAGCACCTCGGCCACCAGGGCCAGCAAGACCACTGCAGGCGGGTTGGAAGGATGACTGTCAGCGGCTCCCATAGCCCCAGCCCTCACGCTACCCCATCCATATGCTGTTTGGCTCTGCAGAGCCCTTAGGGAAACCAGACTCCTGGGCTTAAGGCAGAACTAGCTCTTCTGCGACTGCTGGCCCTGACAGTCACAGTGAGGGGGCTCACGGTGCCTGGCGCAGGGCAGTGTGTTTGAGGGCTGAGTCCCCACTCGCTGTTGCCACCGCAGTGCTGAATTTGTAAAAAAACTCACACCTGAGGTTGTATCCTTTCTATACCTTGACCAGCTCCCCCCACTGACACACAACTTAACAGAACATGGTAGTCAGACTCCAGGTCTCCTGACTCCCATCCAGAGCTCTTTGCTCTCCACCATAGATCCCCCCCAAGAGGCCTCAGAAGGGCTTAAGGGGTCAACCAGGTTGGACCTGCACCTAGCCAGCTCATCTGGATGAACCCTTGCCCCCTCAGGCCTGTTTCCTTATCTATAAGATGAAGTTACTGTACTAACTTTACAGGGCTGTTCTCTGCCATGTTGATAACACATAAAATAGGACTTCTGCATTTTGAGGGAGAGAGGATGAGAAACGAAGACGCCTCTTTGGAGGGGAACTGATTCCTAGGTGGGGAGCATCTCCTTTCTGGGCCAGCTCCAAGAATAAGAGGAACATGTCTTCCCACATACCTACATCAGGGAAGGAGGCCCAGACACCAGAGGGCTGGCACTTCCTCCAGGTAGCCCCTACCCGCAATGGGTCACCTACCCTCCCCAAACCACCCCCACCCGCGTAGGTACCTGTCTTCAGCAACATTGCTCTGGACTCAGCGTCTCAGGACCTGACCAGATCTGCTCTGCTTTTACCAGCTTTATTTGTTGGACTTTGGAAGCTAAGAAACGACAGAAAAGCACTGGGGTCACTACGGCCTCGCTAGCTCTGCCGCCCTCAGCCTTGGGCGTGGATCCCCCACTCCGTCCCAAAGTGGCCCTCAATTGCCCACCACCGTCAGCCCCCAACCCCCAGCCACCACTTCCCCAAGCCCGCGGATTCCTCAGAAATACTAAACAAGGTGTCTCAGACGTTAGACCCCACCCTCTCTGTAGTGCTGGGAACCCCGAGCGCCCACGGGCGGCCGTCCGCCGGGCCGGGGCCACAAAAAGGCACCGATCGCCTCTCGGACGCGGGAAGAACCGAGGCATCGGGCTGGGACCAGGCTTCGGACTCCTACCGGGTCTGGGTTGCCACCCCCCGCCCCCAAGGACCGCAGCCAAGCAGCCCCAGAGCGGGGATCCTCCCCCAGAGTGCCCCGCTCACGGAACTCACCCTGCGGACGACCCCCGAACGCCAACCACTTCTGCCTCTTGGGCAGCCGACTGCTGCGGTAACGTGATTTGCCTACTGCGTTCCAGGAGGGCGGAGCCTGACGGCGGCACGCCTTCCGCGGCGGAACCTATCAGAATCCCCTCAGCAACGTCGTGTCCCGCCCCCTGTGGGCCCAATAAACCCTCCTCCGACCCTCCCAAAGCCCCGCCCCCCTCGAGCTCCGGCTCCGAGCTCCCCCCCGGCATGCACCGTTCGAGCAGGTTTAAGGGCTGGGTGACCTGGCTACCACGGCTCCCGGAGAGGGTGGTCCTTTCACCTCTGCGGTGTCCCTGAAGGCAAGCATAGTGCCCGGCACAATGTAGACGCTTAATAAATAGTATGGCGTGAATATCTGCTTTGTTAAAAGGAAGTGAGGAAATGCCATGAAGCACGACCCAAAGAAAGCCACTCAAAAAACAGTAGTCGAAGTTGAATAGGCACTACGAGAAAGATGAGTGGGAGAGAGCTAACCAGGTGTAGGGCACTGTTTTTGCAAAGCCAGGAGACTCTCCTCCCTTACCTGACGCTCCAGGCCAGCCACCGGTTGGACCGGCCCAGGCAAGCAATCTGCATATTCCTTCTCTTTCATTCATCAAATATTTATTGAGCAACTACTAGGTAGGTGGCAAACACTTTATTCTTGGCACTTTCACTTGGATGGTCACTGGGCATCTCAAACATAACCGGCCCCAAACTGAACACCGGAGACCTTCCATTTCTCAGGTAATGGCAACTCTCCTTCCATGTGCTCAAGCCAAAGCTTGGAGTCCTCTTTGCCACCCCTTTCCCTCACTCCCCTCAACCAGGCTTTGGCAAACCCTGTTCCACTCTACCTTCAAAACCCACCTCTCGTCACTCTCCCAGCAACCATCACATCTTGCCTGGATTATTGGTTGCAGCACCCTCGTCACCCGTCGGCTTCCACCTGCATTTGTTCTCTCCACAGCAGGCAGAGCGCTCCTTTAAAACATAGCTCAGGTTGGGGCACCCGGGTGGCTCAGTAGGTTAAGCCTCCCATCCCTGATTTTAGCTCAGGTCATGATCTGAGGGTCGTGAGATGGAGCCCAGGGTTGGGCTCCCGCTGAGCATGGAGCCTCCTTGAGATTCTCCCTCTCCTTCTCCCTCTGCCTCCCCCGCTCCACTTGCTCATGTGCTCTCTCCCTCCCTAAAAAATAAATTAATTAAAAAAAAAAAAAAAAAACAAACCATAACTCAGATCACCACTTGCTCCAGACCCTGTGATGGCTGTTCATCTCAGTCTAGAGACTCACAGATTTACAAAGCCCCACCCACACATTCTGCCCCATCTCCTACAGCTCTCCCCCTCCTCCCTGACTCCCTGCCACACAGTCCTCCTTACAGTTCTTCAAACACACAACAGGTCTCAGGGCCCCCTGCCTGTCATGCTCTTCCTCCAGATTTTGGCATGACTGGCTCCCTTATTTCCTTCCAGTATTACTCAAAGGGCACCTTCTCAGTGAGGCCTACCCTGACCAACCTATTTGAAATTGCAACTTCCCTATTCTAGCAATTCCCAAGCTCTGTGACCCTCCTATATTTTCCACGCTGCTTACTCCCTTCTTCTTCTTCTTTTTTTTTTTTTTTTTAAGATTTTTTTTTTTTGTTTGACAGAGATAGAGACAGCCAGCGAG
>NC_048232.1:84500291-84520857 GCF_002007445.2 Ailuropoda melanoleuca
CTGCGCGGACCCGGCGACTGAGGCGGCAGCCGCTGCTCGCCGCGGGGGGGCGGTGGCGGGTCGGGGGCTCACCCGGAGGCCCCGGGCCGCTGGGTCCCACGCCCCAGCCCGCCCAGCTCCTCCCACAAGCAGAATCAGGAGACACGCGGTGTACCGGCCCCCCGCGGGCTGTGCGGTCAGGGTCCCGCACCCCTGGGAGGAGTGGGGGCCACGCCCGCCCCCAGGCTCGAGGCGGGGGCGGGGGCACTGCTTCTCCGGCCCCGGCGCCCCTCTCCGCGCCCCGGTGCCGGTACCGGGAGGACAGGGGTGAGGCCAACGCCAGGGCGGCCCTCAGTGAGCACCCCCCCCCCCCCCCCCCCCGCNAGTGAGCACCCCCCCCCGCCTCCCGCGATCGGCCACGGGCATGGCCCCGCCCCCGTGGGGCCCCCCTGTTTCTCTCCGTAGGCCTTGTCATGACCGGTCCTTACGTTACTTCTTAATTTTCTCATTCATTTATCTTTGTCTGTTTACAATGTGTCTCCCCGCTGGAATGTAGGCTCCAGGGGGAACGGATTGCTTTGTCCATTGTTGTATTCTTGGTCATTTCAGTACTTTCTGAGGTCCTCTTCCTGATGGACTGGATACCGGAGGTTACACCGGCAGCCACGGCGATTCCCGCCCGAGACATTCTGGGGCTCGGGATAGTGCTGCAAACACAAAGGAGATCATTGTGGGGGGAAGGAAAGGAAAACAGAAGTGAGGGGCTGCTGGTTGGGTCACCTTGTGATCAGGAGCACTTTAGACACGGCCTCACAGATGAGGTGACTTCAGCCCACAAATAAACCTTGTGATGTGCTAGAAGGGAAAAGCAGGAAGCTGAGGACTCTTTAACTCTGACCTTGCCTTTTGCGGGGTAGGGAACTGAGTTCTGCGAAGTGATGGTCAATTGCTCTGAAGTGCCTGGTCTGGGTGGGTGGGTGGGTAGGGAGATTATCGGGGGTCAGGGGAGGTCTCCTGGAGGAGGCGGTGGTTTAACTGGGTCTCTAAGACTGAGCAGGAGTTCTTATCCTTTAGCATGCGGTGACGGGGTTTGGCGATTGTTTTGCAGGTGCCCTAGGAACCACATAGTCAAAGGGCTAAGCCCTGTGGTTGGACAAGAGGCCCCCGCCCTCTTGCTGTGAGCTCTGCTGGTAAGTGGGTCACTGCTGAGACTCGCCCCCCGAAGGTGTGAGGGCATCAGGAGACCAAGCTCTGCTTCTCACTGGTCATGCAGTCTTGGGCCTTTGTTCATCTTCACTGCTCTGAGCCTCTGTTTTTCATGCGTCAGGAGGACAGCTGGATCAAGTGCCACTTACGATCCATGGGGCACCCACATTCAGTGGTTGAGGTTGGTCCTACCCAGCCGGGCCTTGTGTTCATGCCACGCTCTTGTTTACTGAGTGGGTCCCTGTCTAAGCCCCCATCAATGAAGGAATGGGGCTGGCCTGTCCCACCCTGCCTTCATCTGGCCCTGAAGGCTACAGATTCTTAATTAAAAGACAATGAATTTAATGAATGAGAGGCTGGCAGGGGCCCAGGAGGGTCACAGAAACCGTGGAGGTTTGGTCTCAGGGTTGGAGCTAAGGGACCCCTGGATTAAGGGATGTTTAAGCACAATGATTTCTGCGGGTTCAGAGTCCATTTCAGTCAGCTGATGCTTTTTTCTTTGGATTTTAAAAAGCTGTATCAAACTTCTCCATACCTCCTGGTCTGGGACAATCACATTATCCTTCTCTTGGAGTCCCCTGCTGTCCAGTGTTTTGTATGCCCCTCACAACCACCCTTTGAGAGAAAAGGCAGGGACACTAGCGCATTTCATAGATGAGGACACTGACAGCCTCAGGGCACACAGCAAGTGAGTAGAGGCCACAGGGCAGGGGCCCAGGTTTCCTCCAGAGCCAGCATTCTTTTCCTGACATGGGCACAGAGGCTGCCTCCCTCTCTGACCT
This sequence comes from Ailuropoda melanoleuca, assembly GCF_002007445.2. Classification (NCBI taxonomy): domain Eukaryota; kingdom Metazoa; phylum Chordata; class Mammalia; order Carnivora; family Ursidae; genus Ailuropoda; species Ailuropoda melanoleuca. The sequence goes on from NC_048232.1 coordinate 84,502,259, forward strand.
GTGGTTACCCGTCTTCCCTCACAGTTCTTATGGGAGCCATGAAGCTGAATGAGAGGAGTGTGGCGCACTACGCACTGAGCGACTCCCCGGCTGACCATACAGGCTTTCTGCGCACTTGGGGTGGGCCAGGGACTCCACCGACCCCAAGTGGCACTGGCCGAAGGTGCTGGTTTGTCCTCAAAGGCAACCTGCTGTTCTCCTTTGAGAGTCGTGAGAGCCGGGCCCCGCTGAGCCTGGTGGTGCTGGAGGGCTGCACGGTGGAGCTGGCCGAGGCTCCCATGTCTGAGGAGTTCGCCTTTGCCATCCGCTTCGACGCCCCTGGCGTGCGCCCACACCTGCTTGCGGCGGATGGGCCCGCGGCGCAGGAGGCCTGGGTGAAGGCACTGTCCAGGGCAAGCTTTGGCTACATGCGCCTGGTGGTGCGCGAGCTGGAGAGCCAATTGCGCAATGCCCGCCACAGCCTGGCCTTGCATCGCCACTCATCCTGGAAGGCCACTGGCAGCCACTGGAAGCCCCAGGCTCCTGACCGCCGGTCTTCGGGCCTGGAAAACGGTCACTCCCTCTTCAAGGATTGCAGCCCCATGGACTTGGTTGAAGAAAGGGGCAGCAGGCCCGCACGACGGGGCTTGGCCGAGTGGCAGGGCCCTGCCAGCCTCTTTGTAGGCAGGAGGCAGAGCCCCTCGTTCCCTGAGACCTCCTACTTCTCTACCCTGCACAACTTGTATGGCCAGGAGATCATGGAGCTGAGGCAGCGGTGGCTGCAGAGGGTCTGGGGGAGCCAGACAGAACGTAAGAATCAGGATGGGCCCTGAGCCTCAGCCCTTTGGGTTCTGCCCTTATCCTGCCGGTCAGGACTGCAGGGCCAGTTCTTTTTCAGCAATTTAATGTTTATTCGGTTTAAAGTTGCTTTTTTTGAGAGGGTTCTTTCCTTCCTGCTTTTTAGACATTCTCCAGGTTCCAGATCCACCCTTGTTCCTGGAGGGGACTGAGGGATCATTCTTTCCGGCCCCTTTATTTCCTGAGGCCCAGAGAAGTGGGGATCGCTTAGCAGCCACAGAGCCAGACCCAAGTCCCCTGCCTCTGTGCTGACTGCCCCTCTCTCAGGGGGTACTAATGAAATGGAGGAAGTAGGGAATATTATGTGGCCATAGACTGCCGTGCCTTTTTATGTACTCACCAGACTCTACAACCACAACTTCCTACACAGGGAGTCTTGCATACATTGAAATACCAGAAGTTGGCTGAAGTGTTGGCTCAAAGGACTGACATCGTCAGAGAAAGTAGATTTATTGTCATGGGGGTTTCTGGGGCCCAGGTCTTTCTGCGTGGTGGGGCATAGGACCCCCACTCTGCAGTTTGAGTGGGGCCCTTTGGAGGGAGAGGGCCTTCAGCCAGCAAAGGGGGATTGATTCTGCTCAGAAAGTGTTGGGGCCCCCAGATTCTCCTTGGCTGCTCTGTCTATAGATGGTGCTGGTCACTGCCCCAGGAGGGGCTGGTGGCTTTTACATGTCAGCAGAAATCCTTCCTGTATTCTGTCCTTAGCAGCTAGCTCCTGGAGCTGCCACGTGGGAAGCTGAAGGAGTGGGGAGGCAATGGGGCTCCCTGGGGAGGCCAGGTGTTATTTTGGTTCTCAGTCTGGGTCATTCCAGGAGCTTGGACACAGGATTCCCACCACCCTGTGATTAACTCTTCTCTCCTAACGGTACTCCCAAAGAGCCATTCCTGATCCTGAACCTGGCCTGGGGACTCATTCACCGTCCTGCTTGTCAGCCAGTGCACATCTGCCAAGACCCTCTCATTGCTACTCTCAGCAGCGTGGTACTGAGTGTTTTCTTTATTGATTGTTTAGGGAGGCAGTGACCAGGTGGAGAGAGCCAGCAGCCAGACTAGCCTGAGCCCTAGGGGTGTGGAGCAGTGGCTGGATGGAAGATGCAGAGCCTGGTCAAGACATCCCCCCTCTGCCTGCACACAACCTGCCCCTTCTTAGCCTCTCCAGCGCTTACTAGGGCCTTGGGTACACTGTCCGACTAGGTCTAGAGTCTTGGACTCAGCCTCGTGAGTCCAGGACGCCGAGAGGCCACCAGGGTCTGGAACCCGTTCCTGCGGGCTTGCTTTCCAGGAAGAGGGGCTCAGCCCCCACGCAGAAGCCCCACAGCCCACTGCGCCTTGTTTTATACACAGATACTGCAGGCTTTTGTTATTATTTTTACGGTTACAGCGTTTTTTTTATACGATTAAAACACTAAGTTTTTATTACTCACTTTGGTTCCTCAAGTTTATTTCAACAATCACTTGACCAATTTGTGCGAACCCCCCCTCTACCTCCTTCGCCTGTATATAACGCATACCTTGGCAAGAAACCAAATTACAAAATCATCCAGGTAGTACAACTAATAGATTTGAATTATATATTTTGAATGTTAAAAAGGAAAATACAACTCTGCGAGGGTCAATGAAAGTGACCTCTCTTTTCAACAATCACCTGCTCTGCCCAGCCCCGGCGGTCCAGAGTGAGGGAACAATGGCGGAAGTAAGAAGGTTCCACCAGGCCTGCCCGCCTGAAGACCCCGCCCGCCAGGCCCGGAACGAGGCAGCTACTAGGGCGTCGGCGCCCTCCTCGTGACGTCACCACGTCGGGCGGGTGACAAACGCCTCTTTCGCACCGCCGCTGGAACTCGGCGCACTGCGCCAAGTGTGAGGACTGGGGCTCGCGTCTGATCCCAAAACCTCGCGAGCTTTAGGGCAGCGCGCTTCCTGAGCGCGTCACAGGGGCCGGGCGGTGGGGTCCCGGTGCCGGGCTAGGGGCGGAGCTGGGAGATGGCGTCCGGAGCGGCTCGCTGGCTGGCATTGGCATCCGTCCGATCCGGGGCTTTCCGGAGCGGACCGAGCTTGAGGAAAGGTGGCGATGTCTCCGCCGGAGGGGTTGGCTCAGTTCGGAGCTTGGTACCGTCGAGGTCAGTCATCGTTACTCGCAGCGGCGCCATTTTGCCCAAACCGGTGAAAGTGAGTGTCTGCCTGGAGGCGGGGCGAAGGGGCCGCGGCCAATCATTATGGGGGAATGTACGCTGACTGATAGGAGCAAAAGCCAATCATAAGACCGCCTTAGACCGGAAGACGGATCAAGGACAAAGTTTAGGAATGAAGCGCTGCTAATTTTGACAGGTGGGAGGAAATGGGTCAGATCCCTGTGTTGCGTTGGGCGCACGGAAGCAGAGGATGGGGGGCGAGAGCTGAGAAAGACTGCACTTTGCACTAGCTCATCGTTAGGAGTGTGGCGCCCCAGTTCTCCAGGCCACAAGACTCGGCTTTATGAGTCCACTATAGACAGATCACGTAACCACTCCGTTTTTGTCTACGTCACAATTGATAGGATGAAATAACGAAAGGGTTATTCCTTTCCTTGTGAAAGGATTTTGTAAATAAAGGGTACGTGGGACAGACCTTATTTCTTTAGGAGTTTTGATCTAGTACTTAATTCATGTGATTCGCAGTCCTGAGAGGTGGGCAGGGAATTTTTACAATCACTATTTCTACAAATGAATAGTCGGGCCAAAGCAGTGAAGCCGTGAGGCTCCAAAGCTAGCAGCGAGTTAGAGTCTGGAATCCAGGTTTCTGGCTGGTACACCCCCTCCCCACCAGGTCCGATGTTTTTCCACTGCTGAATGCTATCACGTGCCCTGAGTAGCCTTGGGTTTTTCTAAGTAAAATGGAAACAGCCCCTTACACCAAACAAGTGTGCTTTTTGACTCCAGGGCTGTGTGGGAGTTACAAAACAAACACAAATTCTCTTAGAGCTGGTCTGTCGCACAGACAAGCGAGTTCAGGATTGTTTCGTGGCAAGAGGCAGGGTCCATATTGGGGAAGAGCTGCCTTATAAAAAGGCACAGCTGGAAAAAATTTTTCGAAACTCCTAGGAAAATATGACAGGATATGTTGAAATTCTACTGAAACTCCCCTAGTCCATCCACACAGCTAGTCTTTTATGGTAAGACATGCTCCATTTTCAAAACATGGTTGTGTTTAAGATTTAATGTGGTGAAATTAAACTTATCGGGCACTGGGGAATCTGTTAAAGAACTGTATGGAGTATCCTTCCATGGTACATGCACGTCTAATTTTCAGATGTCTAGAGTGAATGCCTCATTCTTTTCTTTCTGGTACCCACGTTGATGGCCATAAAATAACCTTATCTCCTCTTTTTTCTTGCTCTGAATTTTTCCAAGATCTTTAAAATCACGTAGTTGCGTTATTATGGGTCTGGGTTCCACAGGAGTGCCCCTGAGGGGCCAAGCCTTCTGTGGTCCCACGGGGTGGGCTCTGGAGCTCACAGCCACCACTCTGCCCCTCTGCAGATGTCCTTCGGCCTTCTCCGTGTGTTCTCCATTGTGATCCCCTTTCTCTATGTCGGGACGCTCATTAGCAAGAACTTCGCTGCTCTTCTTGAGGAGCACGACATATTTGTCCCAGAGGATGACGACGACGATGACTAACAGGTACGACTTCCTTTTCTCCTGCGTGGACCAGGAACGGGAAGGGGGTGGGGCATCTGAACTCTGATGCAGTCGGCCCTGGTAGCAGTTCCTGGTCACTTGAAGCAGAAGTGCAGACCTTTAATAAACGGACTCACTTGGCTGTTTTTATTTTGCCTTTGCTCTGTGTTGATGAGGAAAACTATCTTACGGACTTAAAAATTCATTGGGATGGGGCGCCTGGGTGGCTCAGTTGGTTGGGCATCTGCCTTCAGCTCAGGTCATGATCTCAGGGTCCTGAGGTCAAGCACCATGTTGGGCTTCCTGTTCAGTGGGGAGTCTGCTTCTCCCTCTCCTTCTGCCCCTTCCCCCCTGCTCATGCTCTTTCAAATACATAAGTAAAATCTTAAAAGAAAAATTCACTGGGATCTCTTCCAGCTGGGTTGATCCCATCCAGGATTTTTTTTTTTTTAAAGATTTTTTTATTTATTTATGTGACAGAGAGATAGCCAGTGAGAGAGGGAACACAGCAGGGGAGTGGGAGAGGAAGAAGCAGGCTCCCAGCGGAGGAGCCCTACATGGGGCTCGATCCCGGAATGCCGGGATCACGCCCTGAGCCGAAGGCAGACACTTAACCACTGTGCTACCCAGGCGCCCCCCATCCAGGATTTTTATTTGTCTTTTATGTACCCTTGTTCTCTCAACCCACAATTTAATGCCTTACACACCCACCCCAAACAGCTTCATTCTCCACATTGAAATTTAGAAACTGCAGGTCTTCACCATGGTCAGCAAGGTCACCAAACCCTGTGCCTGTTCCATTCAGCTTTCTGGTGTTGGCTTCCAGTGCTCTTATACATGCTGCTTGGCTGCCTTTCTGTTGTAGCTAAGGATAGTTCTGGCTCTGTAGTCTGACATTCAAGCTTGCCGTGACCTGGTCACACCTATTACTCCAGCCTCACTTTCCATATTCCCAACCACACACCTATCCCCAGTATCCACTATTTCCTGAATTACCCACGTTTACCCACTCCCAAGCAGTGGCTCACTCTTACTCCCAATTGGAAGGCTATTATTTTCCACTACTTTTTTTTTTTAATTCATTTGAGAGAGAGACAGAGCACAAGCAGGGGGATCGGCAGAGGGAGAGGGAGAAGCAAACTTCCTGCTGAGCAGGGAGTCCGATGTGGGGCTCGATCCCAGGACCTGGAGATCATGGCCTGAGCCGAAGGCAGTCACTTAACCAACTGAGCCACCCAGGAGCCCCTATTTCCCACTACTCTTACTTCCACCAGTTCTTCATTGTCTTTGATGAAGTCTTCCCTCATTCCTCCATTTGAAAGTGACTGCTGTGTCCTCTGACTGACCAGCACCTCTTGTGGACAGTCAGTATAATATGCTTAAATAGGGGCACCTGGGTGGCACAGCGGTTAAGCATCTGCCTTCGGCTCAGGGCGTGATCCCAGCGTTGTGGGATCGAGCCCCACATCAGGCTCCTCCGCTATGAGCCTGCTTCTTCCTCTCCCACTCCCCCTGCTTGTGTTCCCTCTCTCGCTGGCTGACTCTATCTCTGTCGAATAAATAAATAAAATCTTTAAAAAAAAAATAATATGCTTAAATACACAGGCACACCCCCAAATTCTACTAGACTAAAAGTTTCTTGCTGGCAAGGAACATGGTGTTTGTGTTTTAAGTAAGCTCTACTCAGTGTGGGCCTTGAACTCACGATCCCAAGATCAAGAGTCGCATGTTCCACCAACTGAGCCAGCCAAGTGGCCCCAGGAATATGTTTTTAATACCTTTGGGCCCTCAGTGCCTGGTCTCTGATGAATGTTCATTGACTATGTGAATGAATAAACAAACTGCCTTGCTCCTGCCTTGTTTGGTAGAACTTCTCTGGAATGCTCTTTTTGGTATGTGGATAGGGGGCTGCTCTGTGCCCAGTTCACTGCTGCTTTCCTTTCTTACAGGACATGGAAGAAGTCAGAAAGGAGACAGCCCTAACTTAATTATGATATGGTGATACTCATAGTCTCTACTCCTTCCCTATCAGAAGGGCCCAGGGAAAGCCCTCAGTCTCTCAACTCCAGTGAAGCCTCCTGCACCATCTGTGACTGGAGCCCAGATCCCCAGGCTCTGGGAGGTTCCCAGAAATGTGCTGTCCACTGAGCACAATCAGCTTATGAATAAACATGATAAACATCAGCTCCGTATGACTGCGTGGTGGCTGAAATATCTGAATATGAGTAGACCCCAGTTGTAGTTTCTTGTCCTTGCAGTCCTTCTCTAGCAGCTGAACATAATGGCCTTTGATTTACAACCCAAGATTTCCAGGCCCCCCTGGATCCACAAAAGTAGTTATAGCCACCTGGGACCTATTTTCATTACTTACAAAAGTCCAACAGAAACTTTCCCCTCGGTAAAGATGCACAGGATAATTAAAGCCTCAAGCTTGAGTAACACTGGCTAGTTATCACATGCCAGTCATAAGCTTTGACTGTTTAAAACTCCTTGAGAAACACTGTTATTAGAATGAATCTTCCAACACTTGGGTTCCTTAGATGAAAAGACAGTAAAGGGGTTGGTGGTGCTGAAAAATCTGGGAATGCTCAGAGTGACTACCTACAGATCCTGAACCCCCCCCTCCAGCATTTAGACTGTCCAGGGAAAGAACCATCATCGAGAGCAGAGATGAGTTCTTTAACCTGTGTTGACATTTATTCTCCTGTCACTGGAGCTATAGCCCGGTTTGCAAAACCAGCAGAAATATTTCTGTTCTGTGTGCACTAAACAACAGTGTTCCCAGCAGAGTGCCTAACTGGGCAGGACTGGGGCTTGTTGCAGGTAGATGGCTAGGCCTCTTCAGAACCCAGGGAGCAACGGCCCAGCTTGGCAGCCGACTTCTATGCCTGTCAGTGCTGCTCTGATCTCTCCAACAGCAAGAGCTGGCTAATTTTGGATAACCTGTGCAATCCTGGGGGCTGTAGAAACATGGCTAAATTGGGGCGCCTGGGGGGCCCAGTCAGTTAAGCATCCGACTCTCGATGTCGGCTCAGGTTGTGATCTCAGAGTCATGAGATCGAACTCGGAGTGGGGCTTCACGCTGGGCGTGCAGCCTGCTTAAGATTCTCTCTCTCCATCTCCCTCTGCCCCTCACCCCGCCCTCTCTCTTTCAACAAAGTTGTCCAGCCTGATACCCAGAATGATAGTTTCTGAGCAGATGGTCTCATCCTTCCTGTTTACTGACATGCAAGGCTCTGAGAAAAGAGAATCTAATTTACAGGAACCACCACACTTCAGGAGAGGGAAAGAACAGGTGGTGTGTATACTAAGACCCCACTTGTTCAGGCAAAAAGTGAGACGGACTGTGGAAGAGGAACTTCCCACGGGCTCAGCAACGGAATTCTATTAGGACGTGACCATCACATGGGGAGTTTATTCGTGCTCTAACATACTTAAATACCACCATGCACCTTTCCCGAGTGACTTCATGGGTCAGGGCCAACATAGAACTTGGACAGGAAATCCTTTGGCCTCGGCGCTTCTGTTTCATGGAAGAACCGCATGACGTGTGTCCGCTGCTTCCAGACGTTAATCGTTTCCTCCAGTTCCATCTTTCCCTGCACAAGTGAGGGGAGAGGTGTTCAGTCAGAGTGGCTGAGGGGAAGGAGCACGACACTGAAGGCCAAGATTCTGTTCTCTGCTCTGGCACAGACTTACTGAGTCACCTTGTAACAGGGCAAGTAACATCCTCTGTCAGGACCACAGTTTCTGCATCTGGAAAATGAGGTGGTTGGGCTAACTGATCACTGAGGCCTTTCAAATACTCTTTAACTCTGTAGCTAACCGATCCCAAGAGGAGAGACTTCCAGGTTAACAGGCGTCTGCCCCATGACTGCCTATTTACACAGGACGCAGCGAACCAGCCTGCCTCTTCCGGCTGTAAGGAGCAATCTGGTGAAGCAGTAACTTCCAGGAATGAGGTTCAAGAAGAGTTTCAAACTTTCCACCTTATGGCTTTTTTCTTTTTTTTTTTTTTCCAAAATACAAGCGCCGGGGCGCCGGGGTGGCTCAGCCGGTTAAGCATCTGCCTTTGGCTCAGGTCATGATTTCAGGGTCCTGGGATGGAGCCCCGTGTGGGGCTCTGCACTCATAGGGAGTCTGCTTCTCCCTCTCCCTTGGCCCCTCTCCCTGCTCATGAGCACTCTCTTACTCTCAAATAATAAAATCTTTAAAAAATAAAAAAATTAAATAAATAAAAAATAAAAATGCAAGCCCCGGTGGGTTTTTTCTTTTCTTTTCTTTTTTAAAAGATTTTATTTATTTATTTGACAGAGATAGAGACAGCCAGCGAGAGAGGGAACACAAGCAGGGGGAGTGGGAGAGGAAGAAGCAGGCTCATAGCGGAGGAGCCCGATGTGGGGCTCGATCCCATAACGACGGGATCACGCCCTGAGCCGAAGGCAGGTGCTTAACCGCTGTGCCACCCAGGCGCCCCCGGGTGGGTTTTTTCTTGAACATTCTTGTATTTAATCAGGTGATAACCTCTAAGTTCATCTGTTTCTTTGAAATACTAAACAAAAGTTACTGACCCAGTAGTTGCTTTTTAAACTTGGGAGACAAAACTGAGCAGCTCTGGACAAGCTGGCTGCTCTTAGGGAGGGTCAATTACCTTAATGACCAGAAGATCCACCACCCTGGGGTCTGTGACGTGAGCATTCTTCATAAACATTTCTCGGACTTTATCCCGTCCTTGCTTCACGGTGATGTCTAGCTGGAATAAGTGCACTGAAGAGAAAACACGATTCAGGGTAGAAATTACATGGTTAAAACCTAATTAAAACCTTTACAAAAACTGAGTCAGTGGAGAGTCACTGAACACAGGTTGCCCATTCATTTCATTCAGCAATTATCGGCCTGACCCTAAGCCAGGTGCTTGAGGCTGTAGCGGAGGGAGACGTGGCGCTTGCTCTCAAGGAGCTTACACTTCGTTTGAAGAGACAAGACTGCCGCATTGAACTACAGCCCAGTTCAAGAGTGTGAACAGCCTGGCTTCACAGCCCAGCTCCATCACACCACCTATGTGATCTCGCAGCCATGAACTTCTCTGTGCCCGAGTGCATTTGTTTCTGAGGGAAAGGAGGGTAATAATAGCACATTAACTCCAGAGCTATTGGGAGGATTCCAGGAGATAAGACAAGATGCTTAGAACAGTGCCCGGCATGGAGTAAGCTCTCAAAAATACCAGCATTATCATCATACAGAACAACTGAGAGGAGACGCAGTGATGTGCTGTAGGCTCGTGCGGCACAGACTTAGGGCTGAGGGACACCTCCGAGTGCGTGTGCAGCCAGGGAAGGCTTCAGTCCAGCCTGCGATTACCACGTCAGGTGACTTGGCGGAAGGAACAGTCTCTCAGATTCTAGTCCGAGGGGCAGCCATCCACGAATGCAAACACGTAATCGCAATGTCCAGCAATCCCTGGCTAAGCAGAAGTCTAAAAGAGTGACACAGCCTTAGGGACCTGAGATTCAGATGAGGCACATGTGTGTCCTTTGCAAATTAGGTTTTAGTCGTTTGTATTCCCATCCTCTGGCGGTCGGCCTTCAGTGGATTTGCTGATGACGAGGGCACATCCAGGGCCTTGTGTGGTGGGCGGGATTAGAAAGGGGGGGCACATTAGGCCAAAGGGACAGCATGAACAAGGCTTATAGGCTAGAATAAGCATGTGGTGGGGAAGACCTCTGTGTGCTCATTTGGTGAGGATGCCTTGTGCTGTGGCCTTTCCCATGACATGTCCACTCCCATCTACAGAATTATCAGAACCAGCTCTGAACACCATGAGAGTTATGCAGTGACTGAATGAATCGACAATAAAGTTCAAATCTTTAACTACACTCAATTTAGTGACAGTGATAGAAAAATAAAGCTTCTCCTGAGGGAAATTCCACGCCACGCTGATCCCACAGGGAAGAGGCAACAGCAGAAATATAACAGGAGAAACTGCAGCCCAGCCTTATAGGGAAGTGTTAACAGAGCTCAGAAAATCACGCACACTGGAAAGAACGCAGGACCCAGTGGTGTGCTGGGGCAGGCTCTCATGGAGCCTCTCTCCCCAAATCTGCTTCCACTTTGGTAGCTTAAAATCAACCATGGTGGGAGTACCAGCCCCCAGAAAATGGGAAAATGCTATAAATCTGGGTTCCCACCAGTCTGTATCATAGTAGGAATTTTATTTTTTATTTTAGAAAGAAAGAGAGCAGGGGGCGGGGCAGAGGGAGAGGGGAAGCAGACTCACGGCTGAGAGGGAAGCATTACAGGAGGGCTTGATCTCACAACCCCCAGTTAATGACCTGAGCAACCAGAGCCGAAACCAAGAGTAAGACACCAGGTGCCCCTCATAGTAGGAATTTTAGAAAAAAGCAAACAAAGGGACGATAAGACAAAGAGATACAAAAACAAATGCAAACTAACAAGGATCCTAGAATTTAGAATCCTCCCGTTTGGGGAATGAGGCCTACCGCACTGTGGGTACTTGCCTGAAGTCATAATATTGGTCCCTGGCACGTGTGGGCCTGGAATCCAGGTTGTTTATTGTTTTTAAAAAATTTACAATCTGGTGCTTTTTAAAGGAAATGAATATGAGGACTCTTCTTCCCCTGCTATCAGTGTTTACCTTTCCTGCATTTTTATATTAGATTTCTGCACAACCTTGGGAGTTTAAAAAAACAAGGTCCCTCTATACTAGGGGAGCCGGTGCCCATCCGCTCCCATTCCTCACGATCTCCTGAACTACACACCAGGGCGCTGGGTGTGCGAGTCTTCTCCTCAGGAAAGTGTTTTTGCTTGCTATGTCAGTTCACAGATCCCTGAATGCCCGACCTCCCACGTTAAGAGCCCTTGTCTCTAGAGAGACAAATTCCATAGCTTTGTCCTAATTTCCCTCCTCCCATCCCAACCCTCTGAACACACCCCTCCACCAGTGAGAAAGGCTGTGGGAAGGCAAACGGCAACAGCCTAAGCTATCACCTGCTGGATCGTTCTTTGGTTTAACTCGGTGGTTCATAAAGCAGCAACGATTTTGCCCACCAGAACATCTGGCAATGTCTGGAGGCATCTGGGGTTGTCACAACTAGGGAGAGAGTGATACTGGCATCTAGTGGACAGAGGCCAGGGTTGTTGTTAAACACGCTATAATGCGCAGGACCGCCCCCACAACAATTGCCCAGCACAATGTGTTGAGAAACCCTGGTATAAATTAATTCCAACTGCTTTCTCAACTCACAGTTTCTTGGCTTACTCTTTGAATTCTGAATATTTAAATTGCAATTTTGAAAAAATCTAAGAGGCTCAAAAGGAAGGTATCAAGTGCTTCTTTTGGATGAGGGTGTCTTTCCCAGCCTCTGTGTGTTTTTCCAAAGTTGCTGTCAAGGTTTTCCTGATTCAGGGAGGCTCTGACACATTAAGAGGGCTGCCAATGATATCCTCAGCCGTTCGTTCCCATTCACTTTGGGAGCATTCACACCAGGCACTGGGAGACCCTGAGATGGGAAGGTGCATGTTGTGCTGGAGAAGGGCAGGGGGTCAGGGGTCAAACCAGCTGGGAAAGGTCTCCCCAGCATTATGAACTATGACCTTGACTAGGGTACAGCCTTCTCAGCCTGTTTCCTCAACTAAAAAATAGGAAAGAAAAGAACCTCAGACCTAACTCCTTTATGGGTACATGGCAAAAATCGAGCGACAACATCCTGTAAACAGTAAAGCTACTATAAACGTTAGTTGCTAAACATTTCAGCACTTACTCCCCATACAACGATTTTAAGTTTTAATGGTCTGGATACATGCCTATCTTCCCGACTAGACCATAAGGCCCCTGAGGGCAGTGCTACTTTACTCACTTTTGTGTCTCTGGGCATCTAGTACTGGCTCTGATGAAATGGAAATTAAATGAATAGTTTCCACAGAAAAGTCTCCTGTTTTGTAACCAGCAAGCCTCATGTAATATTTTTTCAGTGAAGGGATTCAAAGGAGGTAGTTCTGTCTCTGTGCCCCCACGCAAGGCAGCCAGCACCCAGGCAAACGACTGCTATCCACGTGCAGTGTAACCGGGTCCCGTGGGATTCAGGGAGAACTACAGCGGGAGCAGTGAGCCAGGGGTAACAGCTGGATTGTCAGGGTCTGAAGTTCGGCTTCCCTCCTCACTAATGGTGATGAGACACATTTATGTGCCTCAGTTTTCTTATCTGTAAGACATGGAAACAATTCGAACCCACCCTCAAATAAGGCAATGTAAAAAATTCAGCATAGTGCTGGGCCATATGTATGCAATTCAGTAAATGTTAATTATTAGAAATACTATTACTTATTCCCAATTCTTGGTTTGGTTCCTTGGCTGGAGTCCGAATGATGGATAGCAGGACACCAGTGTAGACACAGGCCTGAGCAACTGACCACCTACAGATGACCAATCCTCCCCGTAAAGGAGGTGCCACCCGTGACCCTCCCCTTGTCCTTCTCCCCGCTCCCCCAGGCTCCTCCTTTCAGGACCCTTCTGACTCTGGAATAATCTTCTCAAATAGTATTTAAGGGGAATTCCTGAGAGGGGTTAGTTTAAAAACTGCTGGGTCCTGAATGTGGGTTAACTGGGTCTATCCTCAACTCAGCCACTGACTTTTTTTTTTTTTTTTTTTAAACCCTTCGTAAACCATTCTTTCGCCATCTGGGTCTTGTTCCCCACCTCTTCTCTCTGCAACAAGAAAGGATTCTGGGCACTCACAGAAGTATTCTGCTAGGCAAAATTCTGTTTTTAAACATCTGCAACTGAATCCCCCTCCCAAACACACATATGCAGACACTTGCTACTGTCACTTCCCTATACCTATTATCCACCTGTCCCCTTACGGCACTTAAATTTGCAGTTCCTGAAGGGCCAGTTCACTTAAGTTTCTCCCTCCCTAGTATCCTGGGGTCAAAGTTCTGGTCATCAGCAACCTCTCAAAAAGTCAGGATGAGGATAGGGACACTGTGGAACAGACAGTTGTCATACATCAAAAAACTGGATTCTGCAGGGATGCTCCTGCTACAGATAACAGTAATAATTAATAATAATAATAAAACAACAACAGTAGCAGCCAACATTCAATAAGTGCCAGTTAGGCTTACCCTAAGCAATTTAGATATATTACCTATTTAATACGGGCTACTCTCTGAAGAAGGTACTATCATGATGCTCATTTTACAGATGAGGAAACTGAGGCATAGCAAGATGAAATAATTTGCTCAAGGTCACACAGCTAATAAGGGACAAGGTCTGGAGGCAAGTCTCTATAACTACCACGTTCTATTGCTTCTCACACACTGGCTGGGAAGTGACAGCCTCAGCAGGCAGCTATGGTGCTCCAGCTCACTTTAAAAACACCTTCCCTCTCAGACTAGCAGTGACAGTCCACATTAAAACACTCAATCAATCAACAAAACAACAAAATATCGACAGCCCCTAACATTTGTACTGTCCTTGCCAGTTTAGGTGGGCTTTCCCCCAGTCTTCCTCTCATCAGGGACACTGGGCAGTGCTGAGAGGGAAATACCAAGGTAAGAAAACAGAATCTCTGCATCCAGGGACCTTGTATTTCAATCTCTCCAGTAAACAGACTGGTTCTCCGACATCTAAGTAAGTGAAGGCAGGGGACAGTGAGGCAGTAGGGGACAGGCGATTAGGGGGGAAGGAGAGGAGTTCCTAAGAAGTAGAGCTAGGGAGCAAGCTTGGGAAACTGGATGTGGGAGGAGGCCATCTCACCTGGACTGGAAAAGGCACCACCGACTTAACTGGATGACCTTGGGAAAGTCACTTCCCTTCTCTGGTGGTCTGTTTTTCTGTGGGGGATGTGGGAAACAAATGATCGCTCAAGTCCTACAGCCACTTTGTTTATATAATCTAATGGGCACCTGTAAATACATTCAGGAACTCTACGGAAGACTTTGGGTTCCAGATCCACCAAGGGCTGGCTCTGGGCCTCGGGGGCATCACTTCTCCTCTAGATCCCTCACATGCCTCACCTATAAAATGAGCATGTCATCCACAGTCCCTGCTCTCCCTGCCAAGGGTCCGGTAAGAATTACGGGGCACAAAAGGGCCAAAGCGCCCAGGGCGCCTAGAAGGGCGGTTCGGATGCAGAGCACGGCTGGTTTGAGTCCGGCGCCGCCGCCGGGTCGGGTCCACCAATGCTCCGGTGACCCTCCTCCCCTAAGCACCCGGAATCGCCTGTGCCCAAGTCAGTGACCTCAGCTCCTCCCGGGAGAAATAGGAGGCCAGGAGGGCTGCGACCTTGGGCGGCTGCATCTGGAGCCCCGCGTGCGCCGCGGCCTCTCACCAGTGTTCGGCACCTCTCGATACCAGGCGCGGTACAACTCGCGCACCCTCCGCTTGGCTTCGTTCATGTCCCGACTAAAAACGGGCTTCACTGAAGTGGGAGCCGCAGCAGCAGCCCGCCGGAGGCCGCTCGCCGCCATCTTGCTAAAGAAATCACCTTCCGCGAGCGCGGCCGAAATACGAAAGTCTTTTGTCATTGGTTAAAACTGAAAGTCACGCCCCTAAGCGCCACGGGTAGGCGGGAAGATAGCTGTGAGGCTCTCTCATTGGCTGGGAGGCCTCCATCTCGGGGTGGGAACGGCCGCTGGGGGCTGCGCATGTCCAGGTGCGTAAACTCCCGCTCAGCCGTTGGTGGGCCTAATCGTTGCCCAACCGCGCCGCCAGGGGTCGCTCGAGCGCCAGACTGGCGGCGAGGCAGCTGCTTGGCGTCCCCCAGCGTCCCGCCCGCCACCTGCTCGCCCCGCTCCTTTGGTTGCGCCCGTGGGCGCGCGGGCCTCGCATAGCTTCGCGGGTCGCTTTCCCCGGGCGGGGGCCGCGGGTCCCCAGGAGCGGCGGAAGCCCCTCATGGCGCCTGAGCTTCCTTGACGCTGGCCTGGCCTCTGTGCGGTTTTTCTGCAGCAACATTTTTTTTTTCTTTTTTTCCCCCCCAATAAACCAACTCTTCGGAAGCGCCGTGTAGCTGCCAAAGCGCTTTCCTGGCCTTTGGCTTCCTGGCGCTTCTCCACATTCCGGGCAGGTAGGTTCTATCAACAGCCGCGTTGTAGACAAAACTGTTTTCATCCTAAACTATGGATCTCGGTGAAAAGCAGCCCAGAAATGTGGAGCCTGGCATCGACTATCCTGAATATCCCCTCCGTTGCTGGCATTTTTCTAGTGAGTTTGCCTCTGACCATCCCGGGCGGCCCGGAGGTGCGAAGGGAGAAATAATAGCTAACGCAGCGCAGGCCACGCACTAGGCGCACTAGAACGTTTTACCTGGTCTTCTTTAATCTCATGGATCGGACAGGATCTGTTAGCACCCCAGGAAACAGGTGGTGTAGGTTCTAGGTCACGTGCCCGGTGAAGGCACCTCCTCCCCGCCCCGCCCCTGACTGGCAGGGACCTTGTGAGTGCTGGGGGAGGAGCAGGGACTCGGGCTGAGCTTGGCTCTGGGACCCCAGCTAGCATGGAATACCGCCGCGTCTTTCCCAGGCTTTCCCGTTTTAAAGGGTAAAAAAATCCGATTTTTGTTCCCGTATTACCTTTTATTTTTTATTTATTTATTTTTTTTTTAAGATTTTATTTATTTATTCGACAGAGATAGAGACAGCCAGCGAGAGAGGGAACATAAGCAGCAGGAGTGGGAGAGGAAGAAGCAGGCTCATAGCGGAGGAGCCTGATGTGGGGCTCGATCCCATAACGCCAGGATCACGCCCCGAGTGGAAGGCAGACGCTTAACCGCTGTGCCACCCAGGCGCCCCCCCGTATTACCTTTTAAGACGTATCTGCATTTAAGTGAGTTATGCGTTCAAAGGAAGCATGCACCCTATACAAGTTCAAAGCATGGTAATAAAATGGAAACTGAAGCGTCAACCACAACCTTAAGAAGTGGTGATAGAGTTAAGGTTTATATAAGCATACTGTGCTCTCGACGGCCGCTGGTTCAGTTCTCGAGCACATTAACTTGTTCATGCGTAAGGGCACACCTGTGGGATAAGCACTGCTAGACCCATTTTACAGATGAGAAAACTGAGACATAGACGAAGTTACTTGACAGCGTTGGCTTGAGACCCAGATAGCCGGCCACGGAGTCTGTGCTCTGCCTCTCACAGCACTTACATCATCATATCCATCTGTCTAATTCTAACCCCATCCATGCTCCTGCCTCCTCCAGGAGTAACCACTATCATGAATTTAGTGTTTAATATTCCTTTTCATTGAAAAAAAAATGGCTTCCAAAACAACCCACAGACTGGGAGAAAATATTTGCAAATCATATATTCCATAAAGTATTTGTATCTAGAATATACAAAAGACTCTTACAACTCAATAATAAAAAGACAGCCTGATTTAAAAACAAGCAAAGATGGGGCGCCCGGGTGGCTCAGTCGGTAGAGCATCTGACTCTTGATTTCAGGGTCATGAGTCCAAGCCCCATGTTGGGCATGGAGCCTAGTTTAAAAAAAAAAAAAAGCGAAGGTGACAAACCCAATGGCAGGGAGGATATGGAGCAGTAGGAACTCTGTCGTTGCTGGTGAGAGTGAAGCATCAGACAGCCACTCTGGAAGTCAGTTTGGCAGTTTCTCACAAAACTAAGCATACTCTTACCAAATGATCCAGCGATCACGCTCCTCGGTCTTCACCCAAGTGAGTTGAAAACTTTTGTCCACCCAAATACCTGCACACAGATATTTATAACAGCTTTGTTCATAGTTGCCAAAACTTGGAAGCAACCAAGATGTCCTTCAGGAGGTGAATGGATAAAGAAACTTTTGTACATTCACACAATGGAATATTCTTTGGCATTAGAAAGAAATGAGCTATCAAGCCATGAAAAGACTTAGAGGGGGGCACCTGGGTGGCGCAGCTGGCTGAGCAGCCCACTCTTGGTTTAGGCTCTGGTCTTGATCTCAGGGTCCTGGGATGGAGCCCCGCGTCGGGCTCCACGCTCAGTGTGGAGTCTGGTTAAGACTCTCCCTCGCTCTCCCCTTGCCCCTCCTCCCCTGAAGTAAATAAATAAATCTTAAAAAAAAAAAAAAGACATGGAGGAAAGTTAAATGGATATTACTAAGTGGAAAAAGCCAATCTGGAAAAGTGGTATGCGGTATAATTCCAGCTCTATGGCATAACAGAAATATACAAAATTGTGGAGACAATAAAAAGATCATTGGTTGTTGGGGGCTGGGAGGAGGGAGCAAGGAATGAGTAGGGGAGACTCGGTGTGATACTGTAGTGGTAGATACATGTCATTATGTTTGTCCAAACCCACAGAGTGAGCCCTGATGTCAACTGTGGGCTTTGGATGACGGTGGTGTGTCAGTGAAGGTTCATCGGTTATAACAAGTGCACCACTCTGGTGGGGGGGTGTTGATAGCAGAGGAGTCTGGGGTGGGGGGTAAGGATATATGGAAAATCCCTGTACATTCCACTCAATTTTGCTCTGAACCTAAAACTACTCTAAAAAATAAAGTCTATTTTTTTAATGGTAAAAGGATTTGAATAGCTTATCTCCTAAGAAGATATACAGGGACATGAAAAGACACTCAACATGGTTAGACATTAGGTAAATGCAAATCCAAACCATAACAAGACACCACCTCTGACCTGCTAGAATCCTACAACAAAAAGACAATAGTCAGTGTTGGTGAGGATGTAGGGAAATTGGAACTCTCATACACATTGATGGGAGTGTAAAATGACACAGCCACTTCAGAAAACAGCCTGGCAATCTCTTAAAAACTCCAGTTCCGGGTGTCTACCCAGAAGAAATGAAAACATTTGTCCATATGCAAATGTTCATAGCAGCACTGTTCACAGTAACCAAAAAGTAGAAACAACCCAAAAGTCCATCACCAGATGGATTAAAAAAAAAGGTGGATAGGGGCGCCTGGGTGGCACAGCGGTTAAGCATCTGCCTTCGGCTCAGGGCGTGATCCCGGCGTTATGGGATCGAAGCCCCACATCAGGCTCTTCCTCTATGAGCCTGCTTCTTCCTCTCCCACTCCCCCTGCTTGTGTTCCCTCTCTCGCTGGCTGTCTCTATCTCTGTCCAATAAAGAAATT
>NC_048232.1:84520885-84527027 GCF_002007445.2 Ailuropoda melanoleuca
AAAAAAAAAAAAAAAAGGTGGATAAAAGTGCAGGGTATCCATACAACGGAATACTCTTCAGCTATGAGCCTTGACAATATTATGCTAAATGAAAAAAAGCTAGATACAAAACACATATTTTATGATTTCATTTATATGAAGGGTTCAGAAAAGGCAAATCGGGGCGCCTGGGTGGATCAGTCATTAAGCATCTGCTTTCGGCTCAGGGCGTGATCCCGGCATTCTGGGATCGAGCCCCACATCAAGCTCCTTTGCTGGAAGCCTGCTTCTCTCTCCCACTCCCCCTGCTTGTGTTCCCTCTCTCGCTGGCTGTCTCTCTCTCTGTCAAATAAATAAATAAAATCTTGGAAAAAAAAAAAAGAAAAGGCAAATCTATACAGATGAGTGGGCTGAGTGGGAATGTGGAATGAATGTATGAGGTGAATATGAGGTTTCTGGGGTTTTTTATTTATTTAAATTCAATTAGCCAACATATAGTACATCATTAGTCTCAGATATAGTGTTCAACAATTTATCAGTTGCGTTTCTGTTTAGACAGAGGGAAATGCTCTGAAATTAGTCTGTGGTATAGCGTACAACTTTGTAAATAGACTAAAGTCCATTCAATTGTACACTTAAAAAATGAATGAAAGATAAATTTTATGTTGTGTAAATTATATCTCAATCAAGCTGTTGGGGAAAATGGCCTCATAACTTTTCAAATGTGTAAAGTCCAGTGTATTTTAATAATGTCTTCTTGCTCTCATCGCCTTAAAAAAAGAAAAAAAAACTATTTGTCTTTGTTAAAAGCAAAGATTTTAGAAAATTGGGAAAGAATAGCACAGTACAGAAAATAAATATCCTCTATAGAATTAGAAGCAATGTAGTATATAGTGAAAATAATTTATTGTTAGTTCCTGATACCAGCTGCAAGCTCTATGTCCAGTTACCTTACCCCCAAGAGCTTTGCTTTCCACATCTGTAAAATGGGAATAATAGTGGCTACCACACAGGGTTGTGAGGATTAAATGAGATAATGTATGTAATGTGAAGTGCCGAGAAGATGTTTGTGCAGACAGATATTTGGTACGTGTCTACTGATGAGATTATGAGAATCCTGTTAACTTTCTTTAGCCTCAATCCCTATAACATGTGACACAGAGTGGATTCTAGTGAAGAGCCAGTGGAGGGCAGCAGGCTTGGGGGGGGGAGTGGAGCACATCCAGGGTATTTTCTTGATCCTGTGTTTGCATCTAAGCCCCTATGTTTTACTTACATCACACGTTTTACCCCAAATGAAGAAAAATGTCAACATTCTATAGCAAAGAATATTACTTTATTGGGAGAGGGGTATTAATATACTTGTGGATTAAAGGCTAGCCACGACCCCCAGCCCCTCTTGCCACTGTCCTTGGTACCCAGTGAATGTTAAATTGAGTCGAATTGAAACCCTTGGCATTTAGGAGACTTGTTCAGTTGATAGCGGAGTGAGAACTAGATCCCCGAATTTCTTATTCGGTGTTTTTCTGCCACTCCCTCCCTCCTCCCACTTTTGTCTTGATTTAAAGTTCTTCCATCTAAAACAGTCAACATCTATTTGTGTCCTTCTTCCTTGAGACTACCTTAGGGTCAGAGGTAAGAGCAGAGGGTCTTTCGAGTTCCAGTGGCATAGGGGATCATGGAGCCGCCAGATGGAGGCAAAACCAGGAACTGACTCATCAGGGTCCAGAAACACAGCCACACACTGCCGCCTACTTGGCCTTTTCTTTCTGGTCCCTATAGGGAAGGGAAAGCAGCTTTTATGATTTTCCCTGTGTTATACCACACATTTTAAATTAAACTTTTAAGATAATTGTACATTCATACGTATAAGAAATAAAACAGAAAGGTCAGGTGTGCCCTTTACTCAGTCTTTCCCAATGGTAGCATATTGTAAAACGATAGTGCAATAGAACAACCGGGATATTGACATTGATGCAATCAAGATCCAGAACATTCCCATTATAAGGATTCCTCATGTTTCCCTTCCCCCACCCCCTTCTTAGTCTCTGAAAAAGGGACTCCATTTTGTCATTTCAAGAATGTTATACTAATGCAATTATATAGTACATAACCTTTTGGAGAGGCGTTTTTTTTTTTTTTTTTTTCCACTCAGCATAATACTCTCAAGATTCATCCAGGTTGTTACGTGTATCAATAGTTTGTTCCTTTTTATTTCTGAGTTCTATTCCGTGGTATCTATTCCATGATATACTACAGTCTAACCACCCACCCCTTAAAGGACATCTGAGTTGTTTCCAATTTTTGGCTATTATAAATAAAACTGCTACAAACGATTGTGTATAGCTTTTGTGTTAACAGAAGTCCTCGTTTCTGTAGTATAAATGCTTGGGAGCACAACTGCTGGGTCACGTGTTTGCTGCATATTTGGTTGTTTAAGAAACTACTGAATTGTTTTCCAGAGTGACTAATCCATTTTACATTCCCATTAGCGACACGTAGGTGGTCCAGTTCTCCCCATCCTGTTCTGCGCTGGTGTCGCAACTTTTGTGTTTTAGCCATTCCGATAGATTTGTAGGGATACCTCACTGTTGTTTTAATTTGCATTTTCCTTGTGGGTAGTGATGTTGAACATCCTTTTTTTTTTTTTTTTAAAGATTTTTTTTTATTTATTCGACAGAGAGAGAGACAGCCAGGGAGAGAGGGAACACAAGCAGGGGGAGTGGGAGAGGAAGAAGCAGGCTCACAGCAGAGGAGCCTGATGTGGGGCTCGATCCCAGAACGCCAGGATCACGCCCTGAGCTGAAGGCAGACGCTTAACCGCTGTGCCACCCAGGCGCCCCTGAACATCCTTTTAAATGTTTATTTCCCGTCCTATATTCTCTCTACTGAAATGTCTTTTCATGTCTTTTGCCCATTTTCTAATTAGGTTGTTTGTTTACCTGGTGAATTTTAAGAGCTTTCTATACATTCTAGATTCTAGTCCTTCGTCAGATACGTGGTTTGCAAATATTTCCTCCCCCTCTCTAGCGTGTCCTTTCATCTTTTCAACGGGGTCTCTCACAGAGCAAAAGTGTTTAATTTTGATGCAAGCCAATTTATCAACTTTTTTCCTTTTATGGATTGTGCTTTTGGTGTCAAATCGAAGAACCCTTTGGCAAGCCCTAGGTTCAGAAGATTTTCTATGATTTTTTCCCCTAAAAGCTTTATGTTTTGCATTTAAGTATATGATGCATTTTGAATTAACTTTTGTAGAAGGTGTTAGATTTAGATAAAGATTCTTTTTTTTTTTTTTTTGGCCTGTGGATGTCCAATTACTCCAGAACCATTTGTTGAAAAGCCAGTTTTTCTCCACTGAATTGCTTTTGCGCCTTTATCAAAAGTCAGTCGAGAGGCGCCTGGGTGACTCAGTCGGTTGAGCATCTGCCTTCAGCTCAGATGAGGATCCCAGGCTCCTGGGATTGAGCCCCACGTTGGGCTCCCTGCTCAGTGGGGAGTCTGCTTCTCGCTCTTCTCTCCCTCTGCCCCTCTCCCCCCACTCATATTCTCTCTCTGTCTCAAATAAATAAAATAAACAATTTTTAAAAGATTTTATTTATTTATTTGACAGAGAGAGAGCAAGCACAAGCAGGGGGAGTGGCAAGCAGAGGGCGAGAGAGAAGCAGACTCCCTGCTGAGCAGGGAGCCCGATGTGGGGCTCGATCCCAGGACCCTGGGATCATCGTCTGAGCTGAAGGCAGATGCTTCACCGACTGAGTCACCCAGGCACCCTTCCTTATCTAATGTTTCTTTGCTGAGACTCTTTTTTTATTTTGTTTCAGGCATGTTCATAAATGCTTGTTGAAGCATGTTTACGACGGCTGCGTCAAAACGTTTGCAGATACGTCTGCCTTTGTCGTCTTGCTGTCGGCAACTCATGATTGTTTTCATTGTTGTCTGGCAGTTTAAACTGTTGCTTGTTTCTGGTGTGATGAGCGATTTTTTTTTATCGAAATCTGGACATTCTGGGTATTATGTTATGAGATCCCAGATCTTATTTAAACTTCTTCTCTTCTCTTCTCTTCTCTTCTCTTCTCTTCTCTTCTTCCTCTCCTCTCCTCTCCTCTCCTCTCCCCTTCCCTTCCCTTCCTTTCCTCCTTTCATTTCCTTTCATCTCCTTTCCTCTTTCCTTTCCCCTTTCTTTTCCCCTTTCCTTTCCCCTTTCCTTTCCTTTCCTTTCCTTTCCCCTTTCCCTTCCTCTTTCCTTTCCCCTTTCCTTTCCTTTCACCACTCCAGCAGGGGAAATGGAGGAGCTTCCTTGGTACTACAAGNTTTCCCCTTTCCCTTCCTCTTTCCTTTCCCCTTTCCTTTCCCCTTTCCTTTCCTTTCACCACTCCAGCAGGGGAAATGGAGGAGCTTCCTTGGTACTACAAGTCAGGGAAGAAGTCCAGGTTCCCCACTCGGCCTTAGTTGACACTAAGGGGGGCCCCTCACAGTAATTAGCAGGAGTGGGAGTTCTGGCTGCCTACAGACCTTCTTCCTCTTACACCTCTCTAGTCGGTAAGGGCCGGAGTGCCTCACTACTGCTCCTCCCCCTTGTGGCTTCCACAGACACCGTGGGAGGGAGGTTGCTTCTATCTGTGGTCAAAGGTGAATCCCGACTCTCCGCTCGGTCTCCTCTGACAATATTCAGTAGGAAGGGGGTGATGCACCAATTGTGGTACATCTGAGCACAGGGCCCCATGCGACCGCACACGTTACATGCCTGTGAGGCCAGCTCTGAAAATAACCTTATCACCGCAGGATGCCGCCTAGAGCGGGAGACCTCACAAAGCATGGGCCGAAAACCCAGTCCTCTCCAGCAGAGAGTAGTGGGCAGGAATCTGGATTTTGGGCCCTGCCGCTTACCCTCTGTGTGACCACGGTGTGCATTTCCCAGACATTTCCTGAGTGGCGTTCTCTGACAGCCACTGAGCCAAATACAGAGGACGTAAAGGAGATGGAGACATAGTCCTTGCCCTCGTAAGCCTTGGCACTCACTGCACGGACTCCTGGAATCTGGGTAAAACTCTGGGTAGGGGGCGAGGGGCAACAATGCCTCGGGAATGACTTAGGATTCATTTCCCGCCAACTTGAGTTGAGGGCTCGGAGTTTAAGATGCTATAACAATATATAACAACAAAGAAGTGTGCCTCTTACAGAACAGTGGGGAAGTGTGCTGTTTCACTACTTCTCGCACGTTGTGAATTTCTGGGCTGAAATTTGGGGGAGGTTGTGTATAGTGGCTTCTACCATACCTGTTCTTTCGCATCTTACTTTTTTCACTAAACGTCTCCGAGATCATTGTCTCAGTTTCTCTAGATCTGATTCATTTAAGTTCTGGAAAGAATTTGTAATGTGGATAAATCCTATTTCATATCTCAGCTGTTCCCCTATTCATAGATCTGGCTGGTTTCCAACTCTGTGCTATGGCAAACAAGGGACATCCTCATTCATGCCTCATTTAAGCCTACCTGAGTGGGTTTTTCTCTGGAACAGATAACTAGAAGGAGAATCGCTGAGGCAAAAGGCGTGTGCATTTTACGTAGATATTGCCAAATTGCCCTCTCCTCGGTGATTGAAAGTCCTTGGACCCACTTCAACATTTCATATTGTCAGTTTTACAGTTTTAGCAACTTGAGGGGAAAAAAATAATAGCTTTTAAAAAAAAATTTCATGATTGCTAATGAAATTGAGCTGCTTTTCATGTGGCCACTTTTATTTCTTCATATTCTTTGTCCATTTTTCTATTTCATTGTCCAGTTGATTTGCAGGTGTATTTTTTATAGTCTCTATATTAATCTTGGCTATATATACTGCAATACCCCATTTCTTGTTTGTTTTCAACTTTGTTGATGGCTTTTCATATAGAAGTTTAAATATTTATATAGTCTAAGTATTTTGTGTCTTATTTATTTTTTTAAAAGATTTTATTTGACAGAGAGAGAGAGAGAGAGACAGAGCAGGGGAAGGAGCAGATGGAGAGGGAGTCAGAGAATCTCAAGCAGACTCACGCTGAGCTCAGAGCCTGATGTGGGGCTTATTATCACAACCCTGAGATCATGACCTGAGCTGAGATCAAGAGTTAGATGCTTAACTGACTGAGCCACCCAGGCGCCCCTGTGTCTTTTTTTTTTTTTTTTTT
>NC_048232.1:84529406-84658002 GCF_002007445.2 Ailuropoda melanoleuca
TTTTAAAAATTTATTTGAGAGAGAGAGAAGCAGATTCCCTGCTGAGCAGGGAGCCCAGTGTGGGGCTGGATCCCAGGACCCTGGGATCATGACCTGAGCCAAAGGCAGGCACTTAACCGACTGAGCCACCCAGGCGCAACCCCCTGCCCCCCCCACCGTGTCTTATCTGTAAGAAGATCTCCTCTGCTCCAAGATTGCAAACGTATTCTTTTTAAAAATACTTCCAGAGGCTCTTTTTGAATGCTTTTATTTATTGTGGAGTGCTATTCACCTGTGTAGGGCAATGAAAGCACATTGCTAGTCAGGCTGTGCTTGTGGTTAGACTTTAGGGTGCTGGGACTCCCCATTCCTGCTGGGTGTTCATTACCAGCCACCCAGCACTTCTCTGGGCAAGAATCCTCACATGCATTGCTCTCACCTGGTGGTTGATGCCTCTGTTTTTGTCTGCTTGCCACAGGTGCGGAGAGAGGAAGTCTGTCACCTTTCTGCTTCACATGAGTCCCCCAGTCAGTTATCCTGATGGGGTTCTGTCCTGCTCCCCAGATCTATCACTTTGATGAACAGCCAGAGACCCCCAGAGACCTTCCACTTTTCACGGTGGTGCTCTCTGCCTGTATTTTGTGCTTTTGTTTCCTCTGCCAACATCCTTCTGCCTGCCTTCCGTTTTAGGGATTCCTTACAGCTTCTAGTGTAACAGGACATCACTGTTTGTTTTCCAGCACTTTTATGGATTTATTTTCAGGTCTGCATTCTTTTACCTCTGTGGTGTGAGGTAGGAGAGAGAGAGGCAGTGTGCAGGTGGCAGGCTGGTGTCTGGGCGGGGCCACTGAGAACCTTCCTGTTGTCCTGACACTGAAAGCTGACTAGGCTCAGCATAGAATTCTTGAGTCACAATCATTTCCCCTCAAAAGTCTGTAGAACGTTACTCCACTTTCCTCTGAGTATTGTGTGTGGCAATTCTGATACCATTCTGAGTCTTTATTCTTTTTAGGTAATCTGGTACTCCCACCCCCGCCTTAATGTTTTCTTTCTTTCCTTTTTTTTTTTTTTTAAGATTTTATTTTTAGGGGCACCTGGGTGGCTCAGTCGTTAAGCGTCTGCCTTTGGCTCAGGGCGTGATCCCGGCGTTCCAGGATCGAGCCCCACATCAGGTTCCTCCGCTGGAAGCCTGCTTCTTCCTCTCCCACTCCCCCGGCTTGTGTTCCCTCTCTCGCTGGCTGTCCCTCTGTCAAATAAATAAATAAAATCTTAAAAAAAAAGATTTTATTTTTAAGTAAGTTTTACACCCAGTATGGGGTCTGAACTCACAACCCCGAGATCAAGTGTTGCTTGCTCCACTGACTGAGCCAGCCAGGCACCCCCTTAATGTTTTCTTTATCCTTAAAATTAAAAAATCTTACCAGGATATGTATACTTAGTATTACTTTTGCCTCATTGAGTTAATCTAAAAGCCTGTGATGAAGAGTCAAGGCTTCCTTTACTTTAAAGAAGTAAAGTTTTGTTTCATTGCTTCTCCCTCAACTCTCTTCCTCCTGCTATATTCTTTTTGATGACCAGTCTTCTAGGTTTGTCCTCCATATCTCTCATCTTTTCTCTCAATGTTTCTATTATTTATCTTTTGCTTGTGTGTACTGGGAGAATTTCTTGGTCTTTTAATGCACTTATTCAGTTGTCATTTTTTTATAGCATCCAACCTGCTATTCACAGTTTCCATTATATGGCACCTGGCTGGCTTAGTTGGTAGAGCGTATGACTCTTGATCTCGGGTTTGTGAGTTCAAGCCCCATGTTGGGTGTGGAGAGTACTTAAAAAGTAAAACCTTTTTAAAAAATATCAAATTTAACTGTTGGCCTGTATCTATTACACATAGATACAGTGTCTTCTTGAATATTGTTGAGAATACAAAATAGGACATTTCTAGCTTGCTTCTATTTTGGGGGGGGGGAGGTAACTGTTGCAGAGGAGACCATGGATTGCTCTGAATCATGGTGTTGAATTCCTCCTTTTGGCCATTCCTTTTCACAGGCCCTTTTATCTGTTTCCTAACCTTACAAAGAAATAACTATGTTTGTTCTGTTAGGAGTTGAGGTGGGTTCTTTTGAAGATTATATGAGTACCTGTTTAAATGTTTACAGAATGTTTGCCATGTTTAAAGTCTAGACAAAGAAAAAAATACAACAGTTCATATAACTTTACTCTTTTTTTTTTTAAGATTTTTTTAAAATTTATTCGACAGAGATAGAGACAGCCAGCGAGAGAGGGAACACAGGCAGGGGGAGTGGGAGAGGAAGAAGCAGGCTCATAGTGGAGGAGCCTGTTGTGGGGCTCGATCCCGTAACGCCGGGATCACGCCCTGAGCCGAAGGCAGACGCCTAACCGCTGTGCCACCCAGGCGCCCCTACTCTTTTTTTTTAAAGAGTTTATTTTAATTTATTTGAGAGAAAGAACGAGAGAGAGAGCATGAGTAGGGGGAGAGACTGAGGAAATGGAGAAGCAGAATCCCCACTGAGCAGGGACCCTGTGTGGGGCTCGATCCCGGGACCCTGGGATCATGACCTGAGCCAAAGGCAGACGCTTAACTAAATGAGCCACCCAGGCCCCCTAACTTTACTCTTTTAAAGCCAACTGGAGCCCTGCTTCCTCTCTCTCTCTCTCTTAAATAAATAAATAAATAAATAAATAAATAAATAAATAAAATCTGAAAAAAAAACCCAACAACCCCCCAACTTTACTGATGTATAATTAGCATACCACAAACTTTTGATATTGATATTTGAGATTTTAATATATACTTGGGAAACCATCATCACAATGAAAAGAATGAGCATATCTGTCACCAGTAAAAGCTTCCTCCTGTGCCTTTGTAATCCCTCCATCCCGCCTCTCCCTCTTTGTAGCTCCCTCCCAGACAACCACTGATCTGCTTTCTGTCACGAAAATGTCATTTGCATTTTGTAAAATTTTATATAAATGGAATCATGCAGCATGTATGCTTCTTTTTCAGCTTCTTTCACTCAGCAAAATTATTTTGAGATTCATCCTTATTGTTATGGGGATCAGTAGTCGATTCCTTTTATTGCTGAGTATATTCCATTATATGGATAGGCTGCAATTTGTTTATCCACCTGTTCGTGGACATTTGGGTTGTTTCCACTTTGGAGCTATTACAAATAAAGTGGTTATGAATATTTGTGTGCATGTCATTGTATGGAATACATTTCCTCTCTAAGGTAAATACCTAGAATGGGATGGCAGGTAACATGGTAGGTGTATGTTTTTCTTTTTAAAGAAACTTCCAAGCTCCAAAAACCAGTCATATCATTTTATATTCTTATCAGCAGTGGTTGAGAGTTTCAGTTACCCCACTTCTCCTCAATGTTTGATATGGTCAGTATTTTTAATTTGAGATAGTCTTTAGTAGGTAGGTACTGATATCTTATGGTTTTAATTTAGATTTTCTTTCCTTAGTGACCAGTGATATTGAGAGTCTTTTCATATGCTTATTTACCATCTGTTTTTCTTCTTTGGTGAAATATCTGTTTAAATCTTTTGCCCATTTAAAAAATCAGTTCTTTGTTTTCTTCTTATAGAAGAGAGGTTTGAGAGTTCTTTATATATTCTAGACAGATCTCTTTATTAGATATGTAATTTGCAAATATTTTCTCCTAGTCTGTGGCTTGTCTTTCTATTCTCTTAATAGTGTCTTTAGAAGAGAAGATTTAAATTTTGATGAAGTCCAGTATATCAGTTTTTTTCTATGATCGATCATGATTTAGGTGTTATATTCAGAAATCAGTTTAATCCATGGTCACAAAGATTTTCTCCTATGTTTTCTTCTAGAAATTTTATGGTTTTAGGTTTTAGATTTAGGTCTGGGATTAATTTTGAGTTATTTTTTGTACGTGGTGTGAGATATGAATCAGAGTCCACTTTTCTCCATATGAATATCCAGTTTCTCCAGGACCGTTTATTGAAATGACTTTCCTCTGGTGAATTACATTTGCACCTTTGTCTAAAATCGATTGACAGCATAAGGCTGTGCCTCTGGACTCTTCTGTCCCGTCTGTCTTGACATCAACAATTTCATATTGTCTTGATTGCTGACCAACTTTTTTTTTTTTCAAAATTGTTTGGCTATTTTAGGTCCTTCACATTTCTATATGAACCTTAGATACAGCATATTGGTTTTAATCTAAAAAACTTTGCTGGAATTTTTATTACACTTACAGTGAATTTATAGATCGACGTTGGAATTGACATTTTAAGAATGTCGAATCCTCTGATCCGTAACCGTGGTATATCTCTTCACTTATGTAGATCTTCTTTAATTTTTCTCAGAGGTGTTTTGTCATGTTTAGTGTACAGATCTTGCACACATCTTCTGTCAGATTTTTCTCTACATATTTCATATTTTTGATGCTATTATTAATAGTATTTTAAAATATTTCAACTCGTAATTGTTCATTGCTATTATATAGAAATATGATTGACTTTTTAAATTTTTAAAGATTTTATTTATTTATTTTCAGAGAGGGAGAGAGCACAAGCAGGGGAGTGGTAGGCAGAGGGAGAAGCTGGCGCCCTGCTGAGCAAGGAGCCCGATGCTGGGCTCAATCCCAGGACCCTGGGATCATGACCTGAGCCAGAGGCAGAACTTTAACCAACTGAGCCACCCAGGTGTCCCTGACTTTTTAAATTTTTAAATATACTTTATTTTTTAGGGTAGTTTTATGTTCACAGCAAATATAATTTATTTTTATATATTGA
The DNA here is from genome assembly GCF_002007445.2 of Ailuropoda melanoleuca. Lineage (NCBI taxonomy): Eukaryota > Metazoa > Chordata > Mammalia > Carnivora > Ursidae > Ailuropoda > Ailuropoda melanoleuca. Next base: position 84,534,174 of record NC_048232.1, read on the forward strand.
TCTTGTATCCTTCAACTTTGCTAAACTATAGTAGATTTTTGTATGATTCCATAGGATTTTATACACAGTCATGTTGTCTGCACAATAAAGACAGTTTACTTCTTCCTTTCCAATCTGGCTGACTTTTACTTCTCTTTCTCTGTCTCTCCTGTTCTCTCTTTCTTTTTATGTTAAGTTTTGTAGCTTGTTGAAAGAAGTGGTCATCTTTTATAATGGCTGATTTTGATGATCAAATTTGAAAAACATTAGTTTAATCAATGAGCAACATTATGATATATTTGCAAGTGAAAGGCTTTTGTCTCATTTGTAATTTGCTACAAAAATCGATGGAGAAAAATGTTACAGCTCTTTTATGAAACGGACACAGATAGTATTATAAGATACATAGTTTTGGAATATATATATATAGTGCTGAATCACTGCAGTAATAAGGCTCTGGCTCTGGACATGTGTTACTCAAAGTATAGAGTTTGACCTCAGGAAAAAAATTGACAAGTGGTAATAAATCAGATTTTCAAATGTTAAGTTGGTTATTGGACTAGATAGTTAGGGTAGGGGAAGTTTGATGTTATGCTTTATTATTGACATCATTGTCCTTTTCAGGAGTATGGTAGGTTTACTAATGGTAAAAGGGGCAATTACTCCTCTCTTTTGACTGAGTTCATTGTCTAAAACTTCCAATATATCGTGTAGAAAGGATGAAGGCAGACATCCTTACCTTATTCCTGAACTTAGGGAGAAAGTATTCAGTATTTTACCACTGAGTATATTGTTAGCACTAAGTTTTTCATTGCTGTCCTTCATCAGGTTGAAGATGTTCCCAACTCCTTCTAGTTTGCTGGGAGTTTTTTGTTTTTGTTTTTCAGAACAGATGTTGATTTTATCAAAATTTTTTTATGTATCTATAAGGATAATCATATGCTTTTTCTTTTTTAGTTTGTTAATATGGTAAATTATGTTGATTGGATTTTGAACGTTGAACCAACCTTGCATTCCTGAGGATAAACTCCTTTGATATTGTGTATTATCCTTTTTATATATTAGTTTCGAGTTAAGGTTTTCTTTTTAAATATATTTTTTAAAGATTTTATTTATTTACTTGAGAGAGAGTGAGAGAGAGAGCACAGAGGGAGAGGGAGAAGCAGACTCCCTGCTAAGCAGAGACCCCCCCCCACATGGGGCTCGATCTCAGGACCCCAAGATCATGACCTGAGCCAAAGGTAGACACTCAACCGACTGAGTCACCCAGGAGCCCCTCAAGTTACGATTTTCTTAATAATATTTGCCTCTGTGTTTATGAGGGATGTTGTCCTATAGATTTCTTGTGTCATCTTTGTCTGGTTTTGATATCAGATAATGCTGTCCTCACACAATATGATGAAAAGTATTTCCTCCTCTTTTTCTAGAAGGGTGTGTAGAATTCATGTTATTTCTTCCTGAAAAGTTTGGTAGAATTCACTAGTGAAGCCATAAAGATCTGGAGTTTTCTTTGTGGGAAAGTTAAGTAAATTTAATGTCTCTAATAGATACTGTGTTATCAGGTTATGTATTTCTTCTTGCATGAGCCTTGGTATTTAGTGTCTTTTAAAGATTTTGTCCATTTCCTCTGTATTGTCCCATTTATTGGTATGGCATGTTCACAATATTCCCTTATTACCATTTCGGTATCTATAGAATCTGTGTCATCTGTTACCTTAATCACTCTTGATATTGGTCACTTGTATCTTATTTTTTTCTAGTCTAGTCTATTTACAGAATTAGACATTTTTTTGACCTCACAAAACCAGCTTTTGGTTTTACTGATTTTTTTCTATTGTTTTTTGTTTTCTATTTCAACTATTTTCACTTTAGTCTTTTTTTTTTAATTTTAATTCCTGTGCTTACTTTGGGCTTTATTTGCTCTTTCATTTCCAGTTCCTTTTTTTTTTTTTTTTTAAGATTTTACTTATTTATTTGACAGAGAGAGAGAGAGCCAGTGAGACAGGGAACACAAGCAGGGGGAGTGGGAGAGGAAGAAGCAGGCTCCCAGCTCTCCTGGTGGAGCAGGGAGCCTGATGTGGTGCTCGATCCCAGGACCCTGGGATCACCCCCTGAGCCGAAGGCAGACGCTTAATGACTGAGCCACCCAGGCGCCCCCCATTTCCAGTTCCTTAAAGTAGAAACTAAGGTAATTCATTTGAAACATTTTTTATTTTCTAATACAGATATTTTTAGTGCTGTGATTTTTTTTCTCTATGTTCTGCTTTAACTGCATCCCACATATTTTGATATTTTTTCCATCTTCATTCAGTTCAAAATACTTTTTCTTTTAGATTTTTTATTTCACTTGCACGTTATTTAACTGTATGCTGTTTTAGTTTATTTGGGGATTTTCCAGGGGTCTTTCTGTTACGGATATCTAATTTAATTCCTTTGTGGTCAAAGAACATACTTGAAATGACTTTTTTTTAAGGAGGCTCCACACCCAGCGTGGGGCTCAAACTCACAAACCTGAGATCGAGAGTCGAATACTCTACCAACTGAGCCAGCCAGGCTTCCCCTATAAATGACTTTAATATTTTATTTTATTTTTTTTTAAGATTTTTATTTATTTATTTGACAGAGAGAGAGCTGGAGAGCACAAGCAGGGGGAGCGGCAAGCAGAGGGCGAGAGAGAAGCAGACTCCCCGCTGAGCAGGGAGCCTGATGCGGGACTCGATCCCAGGACCCTGAGATCATGGCCTGAGCCAGCATTTCTCCTGGCCCCAAACAGAAGCTCAGCAGACACTGGTTGAACGGATGGATGACACTCAGAAATGGCTAGGCTGTGTTCTTGTTTTGGATTCAGAAAATATCCTTACTGTGCTATGTGACAAGACTGAGTCTCCCACGCCTTTATGTCTTCGTGTCCCTACAGGACTCTGCACGTCACTTGGCACACCGTCGGTTCTGGTGGCACGGAATGGAACTAGGGACTTAGCTACAGAGGTGCTGCCTCGCCTGGTGGGGATTGAAGGCCACCCCGAGGCACCTGACACACTGCTGTGGCCACAGTTGGAGGGACTGTCCTGTCACAAAGCCCCCGGAGACATGATGTCACACACAGAGACCACTCTCCTTGCTAAAGGGAGGGGCTGGGCCCTGCACTCCCAGACTTAGCTGGGCTCCGGTGCCCTTCTCTCACTCGGTTCTGGAGCCAGACGGGAGGGGAGGAGGACACTGCCTGGACACTGATATGGTCAGAGGGGGCCCTGCAGGTCGCTGACATCATCGAGGTTGGCAGCTTTGGCAAGCGGTCTCGAAGGCTGTCCTCAGGAAAGCAGCCAAGCAGGTGAAAATCGTCTTGACAACTCGTAGCTTCCCTTTGCCGCATCTCTTCCTACCTGGCATTCCCATTCTCCTTCTTCTCTCCCTCAGGACCCTTTTACTCACCTCTCCTCCTCCAGACCGCCTCTCAGAAAGAGCCTGATAACTTTGCTCACACAAACTTATAAATGACTAGAAAGCTTCCTGTCGAGAACGTTGCCAGCGGGTTTCTCAGAGAAGGCGATTGGGAGAAGGGAAGTGCGCAGGGCCCTGCGGAGAGGTGAAGTGAGCCAAGCCTGGCAAAGGCCCACGGGGCTTGGTGGCTCAGAGCACACTGGTGACCTTGGTGGGAGAGGTTTTGGAGGTTTGCGGGGCCAGGAACAGACAGAGGCAGCTGTGGAGTGAGGGGAGGCAGAGAGGAGTGAAGACACCCAGGGCAGACAGCGGGGGGCCAGGGTGGAGGATAGGGGGCCATTACGAAGGCCACCGGGGAAGGGATCTGGTTCCAGGGAGAAGGCCTTTTTTTTAATGGAAGAGATGAGCGATGTGTGAAATGCTGATTAGGAGCCAGAAGAGAAGGAAAGGCTGAATATACCAGTGAGAAAGGGGGCCCCCAAACCCCCTGGGCAGGAAAAGACCAGATGGAACAGAGCGCAGCAGCCCCAGAGAGCCCAGGGCCTCCGCCTCTGTGAAGAGGGAGCAGAGAATGGGTGGGTTTGGTGGCAGAGAGCAGAGGAACTCCTGTCTGGGGGCGCCTGAGTTCTCTGCTGAGAGTGGGGCAGGTGGAGGTGGGGTGCAGGGTTAAAGGGAGATTCTGAACTTGTCCTTGGGGAGACTAAGGAGCTCCCTTGGGAGGCGGAGGGTCCCCAGGCGCGCCCGGTCCAGCTCACATGGGAGACCTTGACTTTACCGTGGCCTCGGTTTGAATGGAGTTCGACCCTACTGGTGGGATTTCAGACAGAGGGGGTCTTTTTGAGGAGGCTAGGGTCTCCCCTGGGACTCCCTAAATTGTAAGAGTAAATAATAATGATTAAAAACAACGAACACTTTCGAATAGTTCCTATTACACAGCGTTTCTGAAATAACTAGCCACCTACATGTGGGGTCATTTTACACCAAAGGTTCAATAGAGTGCTACCTTTTTCCTTAATCCTATCCCAACCCACTTTCCCCATCCCAATTCTCTGAGAACTGCCTTTCCAGCTCTGAGGGCATTCAAACCAGCTTTTATTTGGAACTCTGAAGTCTTGGGAGAAATTCCTGAGCGTTTTCCAACCTCCCAGTGCTAACCCAGTCAGTCCTTCCTGAGTTTGGCCCCGGCTGAGCCCTGCGGGTAGAGGTCCTGGCTTTTCCCTGACCGCCTCTGGCCCGTCGCACTGCCTATAAGCCACCTGGTACAGAAACACGGGATCCCAGTCCTGCATCATGCATTGACTGTTGACCATCTTTTCTTCTTAGACTGAAAATGGTGTTTGGACTGGGCTGCCAGAGAGAAAGGTAAAGTTTAGATGGGCCCTGCCACAGTGCCTTGAGTGACCAGGAAGGGGGTCCCTCACTTGGGTCTAAGAGGAAAGGAAAATACGGTTTTCTATTCCCCTTTCCTTGACTGTTCCAGTATCTCTGGGACTCAGGGTTGGAGTGGCACGCCTGGTCCTGGTAGGTGGGACCTGCCTATGTGTGTGTGTGCACGTGTGTGCACGTACACACAGGGAGCCACTGTCCCGGCAGCGTCGAGATGCTCTGCTTGTGGCATGGGAGGGGTCCCAGAGGATGAGTCATGGGGGTACAGTTTCTTTTTTTTTTTTTAAGATTTTATTTATTTATTCGACAGAGATAGAGACAGCCAGAGAGAGAGGGAACACAAGCAGGGGGAATGGGAGAGGGAGAAGCAGGCTCATAGCGGAAGACCCTGATGTGGGGCTCGATCCCATAACGCCAGGATCACGTCCTGAGCCGAAGGCAGACGCTTAACCGCTGTGCCACCCAGGCGCCCCGGGGGTATAGTTTCTGATCCGGATCGTGGATCTGTCAGTCCAGAGTAGGGGGGGCCTTGGAGGACCTCGGGGAGAAGAGCTGATCCAGCGATGAGTGCCCAGCCGAGCCAGGTCCTTGCTTTCTGGCTGGGAAGGCAACGTGGATCCAGGAAGACAAGTGCAAAGGGAAAGGAGAAGGGAGTATCCTCCAGGCTCCAGGCTCCAAGTCTGGCTCTCAACGTAGGCGGAGGCACAGAGCCTGGCCCGCGGGGCAGCGGGGAGCCTAGGCCGAGCCCGGTTACACCTGAGGGATTTATTCACCCACAGTGTCAGACACGCCGTTGGGGGAGTTGGTTCTGGGGTTTGGAGTGGGAGGAACCCGGTCCCCACCTGCCAGTGAGGGCACAAGACACCCCAGCCTTACCCTCAACTCCGCTTTCCTTCCAGGCTCTACAAGCCCCTGTACATAGCACACCTCTTCATTCTTGCAGGTAAGGGCCTGGGCGCTGGGACCATGGCAGGAGATGGGGTGGGGGGGCTGGCTCTTACCTCAGGGCCATCCCACTCTCTAGCTGCCTACCCCAGCTCTCAGGGACTGGCAGCACTGCTCAGAGTCAAGGCTGCCCTCCTGTCCCTTTCCTTCCTCGGTACCTCCCTAGTGAAATGGATTTGAACACGTTTGATTGGAAACCCATCCTGCCCCCTCCCCAGAAGACCCATGAACCAAAACCCTCACAACTTCATGTCCTATAGCAGTGATCTTAAATGTTTGCCTGCACACCTGTTGAAAAATTACATATCCTCTCATATATTTTAAAACCTAACGTCTTTCATTACCAGTTTAGTTTAAAAGGATACGATTTCTGGTATATTGTAAATACTGACATTGTGAAGTAATTGCCTCGCTCTTGAATGTTCTAATGAGTCTTTCTTCACTCACCTGCAGGAGTGGTGTACTACTATTTTCAGGGGTCTGTGGGGAAGCCAGCCCCCGACCATGAGATTGCTGGGGAACCCTCCCAGGTAAGCCCCGCGGAGCCCTAGAGGCCAGGGTGGTCTCACTGTAGCCTGAATAGAGGTCATGCTGCTTGACTTCGGTTGTTAACCAGCCATGTGCGTGTGTGCGTGCGTGTGTGTGTGTGTGAGGGCTCTGCAGAAACTCAGTGTTTCTGGCTAAGTGTCCAAACAGAGGCTCCATCCCTCACGGGCTGGCTGTATGGTCACCGCAGGGCTCTGTGGCCGTGGTGTCCACAAACCAAAAGGAGCAGATGATCCCTCATTCATGTGAGCAGCTCTGGAATGTGGCTCAGCGCTCACGTGTGGATGAGTGGTGGTGCGCAGGATGCCTGCCTGGGCTTACGTACTCTCCTCAAGGTCCCAGGTTCAAGAACCTGGGGCAGAAGCCTCTACTCCGAGCCCTGGGTGGATGCTGGACGCCCACCGAGGCCACGTGCTGGACTCCGTGCTGTCCATCTGCTCGGTCGCTGTAAACCTCACAGCCGCCCAGCAGCTCGCACTTTCTGTAGGCGGGAAGCAGGCCCCCAGGGGGACAGTGACTGGATCCAGGCCGCCCAAGGTGACAGCACAAAACCACATCCCTGATCTCCGGAGGCCTCCCACTCTCTGCACAGTGCCGTTGGGAAGGGGGGGTTCCCGTAGAGACAAGGCCATCTGCGGCCCAGAAGCACCGACCAGTATGCGCTACACCTTGTGGGGCTGACCATTCAGAGGCGGGGAGAGCCTAAGAAGGCCCGCGTTGGCAGGAGCCTTGGAGACCACGGAGCCCAACTTTGCTTCCTTTCTTTGTTGTTGTTGTTTAAAGTAACTGGTCACATTTCCACTTAAACGAAGTTTTACTGTCATCAAAGATAGGCGTGTACATAGTGTGATGCTTCAGAGTTTTAGGACCTGAAACCAAGAAATGGCTGCCTTGTGCCCCGCCCGCGATCCCCGCGCCCAGGGCGGGATTCTCCCCAGCCTCCAGCCTTTCCCGCTGGAGCTTTGATTTTTCCATGTTTCTTTTTTTTTTTTTTAAAGGTTTTATTTATTTATTTGACAGAGATAGAGACAGCCAGCGAGAGAGGGAACACAAGCAGGGAGAGTGGGAGAGGAAGAAGCAGGCTCATAGCAGAGGAGCCCGATGTGGGGCTCGATCCCATAACGCCGGGATCACGCCCTGAGCCGAAGGCAGACGCTTAACTGCTGTGCCACCCAGGTGCCCCGATAGCAAGCTTAGCGTGCTTTGTCTTCATTTTTCAGATTTAAACGTTAGCCAGTGAGTCCCTAGAGCAGAAGCTGCCCCTCCGGCACACACTTCACTCCCTCCAGCCTCCAGGTGTAGTTACAGCCGTGTTTTTGGATCGTCATGTTTCTCATCTGAGTAATGACATTTTCAATCGTTAAAAACTTTTAAATAACATTGTTGCCATTTTGCTGATTTTTCTGTCATTTGGGCTTTTAAGTCCTCCCTCCCCTGTAGTGGGCTCTTGCTCGGCAGCTGGGTAACCCCCACCACAACCGAGAGACAGAGCAGTTCCATCCCTTTGAAAAATTCCTGCAGATTCATGCAGTCAGCCCTTCCCCGACCCCCCGCATCCAGGGAATGTTCCTATAGTTTGCCCTTTGCAAGATGCCCCATGAGTGGAGGCATCCTGCCTGTGGGCTGGTCTCTCACGGAGTCCGGTGCACCTGAGGCCCCTCTGGGTGTGTGCGCGGCAGCAGCTCCTTCTTCCTGAGCAGGTGTCCTTCGTGTGCATGGACCGCAGCTCATCTGCTCAGCACCGAAGAGAGATTTGGGTGTTTCTAGTTGGGGAACAATTACAATTAAGCCATTATGGGGTGCCTGGGTGGCTCAGTCAGTTAAGTGTCCGACTCTTGATTTCTGCTCAGGTTATGATCTTGGGGTCGTGGGATCGAGCGCCTGCATCGGGCTCCGCACTCAGTGGGGAATCTGCTTGAGATTCTCTTTCCTCTCCTTCTGCCCCTCCCCCATTCATGCTTTCTCTCTCTAAAATAAATAAATAATATCTTTTTAAAAAACCCACTATAAATATTCATTTATACGTTTTGTGTCAACATAGGTTTTCTGTTCACGTTGGTCACTACCCGCAGCAGGGCTGGTGGGTCATGGGGTCGGGATCCGTTTAGTTTGGTAAGACCCCACGACTTTCAGAGCGGTTGCTGCCCGTTCCACATGCTCACCACCCTCGAATATGAGCTTCCGGTGGTTCCCCATCTGCTCCGGCACTCGCCATTGGTTTTTGGCCATTCGGGGGGTGTCTGTCATTATTTATTTATTTATTTATTTATTTATTTATTTATATTTATTTATTTGACAGACAGCCAGCAAGAGAGGGAACACAAGCAGGGGGAGTGGGAGAGGAAGAAGCAGGCTCATAGCGGAGGAGCCTGATCTGGGGCTCGATCCCACAACACCGGGATCACGCCCTGAGCCAAAGGCAGACGCTTAACCGCTGTGCCACCCAGGTGTCCTGTGTCTGTCATAATTTCTATGAGACCAGTATTGAGGGCTGACATCTTGAAACTGTGAGAACCGTATTCCTAGCTGAGTCACCTCGTGTGCCGTGTTTACTCTTGGCGTGTGATTTGGGTTTTGCCTCTTTTTCCTGTTAGTTTTCTCTCTACCTACAATTAATTTAGGCTCTCTGCCAAAAATGTTAATCTCTTTGCCGTACATTTAGACAAATTAGGTGCTTTATCTGATGGTTTTCACAGAGCCGTATCTCACGGGGCCCACCCCCCTGCTGTCCCCATACGGACAGGACGCCCTCAAAGCTCGCAGCTCAGCTGTCCCGGGGCCTCCCTTTCTCGTCGTTCCGGGGAGCCCCTGGCACTCCTTTATTCTGATGGAGCACAAGCTCGGGGGAACCTCTGCTTCCCGGGGGTTAGTCTTCAGATATTACATGTCTGAGACAGTCTTAATCCCTAATGGACTAAGCGTTCGGGTAGGTACAGAATTCTAGAGCAGAAATATTTTTCTCATAGATTTTGAAGATCCTCATTGTCTTCTGGTTTCAAAGACTTTCAAGGAAAAGTCTGAGGAAAGTTGAATTCCTAGAACAGAATTTTTTCTTGTATTTCTGGAAGGTTTTGGGTTCCTTGTCCTCCGTGATCTGAGATTTATTGATGACCAAATCTGGGGTGGATCTCTTTCATCCATCATCCTGGACACTTGGTGATTCCTTCTCTTGTGCAAATTCGTGTCCTTCATCTTTGGGGAATTGTCTTGATAAAACAGGGACGTATTTTTCTGGCATCTCTCCCTGCCACCTGAGTGTATTGTCTGTTCCCTCTTAGAAAGATCTATGAGTTAGCTGTGGGAGCTCCTGATCTCTTCTTTCATTCCGGGAAAATTGTTTTTTCAACTTTGTCTCCTACACTTGATTGGATTTTTTATTCCCATTATTCTGTCATATTTTTGTTTTCAAGAACTGGAGATTTTTTGAACATTTCTGTTTTAGAGCCTATTCCTGTTTTACGAATGCCAAGTTTTAACTTTCTAAAGACATCAGTTATAGTTTGTTTGAACTTTTCCTAGACTGCGGCTGGTGTTTGGGTGCCTGCGTGTGCAGCATTGCCAGCGAACTAAGTGAACCCGTGTGTCACCTCAGCCTTCCCTCCCTCTGCTCTCTCCTTGTCGTGCAGCTCGTAGGGGAGACCCTAAGGCCGGTGTGGGGGCTGATGGATAAGTGCTACCCTGTGACCACTCAGGTAGGTTAGGGCTGGGGACCCCACTTCCCCTGGAGTGGGCATCCCGGGCAGCTCCAGTGAGAGGACCGGCCCCTCCCAGCTGCGAGTCACTTCCCGTTTCCCTCCGTAGAGACGCAGAGCCAAGGGCGGGAAGAAGCAAGCCTCTGAGGTAAGTGAGGCTGGCCCTGGCAGGGCCCGGGGCTGAGGCTCGCTTCTGTCAGAGCTCCATGAGGGCCAGAGGCACCCCAGCTTGTGGCACGGTGGTTCCAGGGATGGTGCCCCCCCTCCCCCCGGGGAACTTGCAACTTGCTGGGAAGGGAAGGCCTTCCTTGGGAGACCGAAGGCCAGTACACACTGCGGGCGTGGGGACTGGGGCAGGAGGAGGCCCTCTGAGGGCCTTTCTGTCCATACTCCGCCCTCCTGCCCCCCCCCGCAGGCCATGCCCCCCAAGAGCGGTGCTGCCCCCAGGGAGGAGACTGAGCTCTGGTCTCAGCATGAAGGGGAGGTGAGGCCCCCAGCGAAGGAAGCAGCCAGCCCCAGTCCGGGTCCTGCTGCGAAGGCGGTAGCTGAGGAGGAAGAGGGGGCAGGGACCCCAGGCTGGGAGGTAAGGAAGCCTGGTGCCCCGACTGGCCTGTCCCCAGCACGGGCCCTACCACGAAGCCCCAGAACACTGCGGGGGGGGGAGGGAGGGCAGTGTTTGGGGGGGATGGGACACTTGCAAGACCACAGGGCCAAAGTGCCGTCGCAGTCCCAGTGGAGCAAGGAGCCGTATGGGGTGGAGAGGCAGCGGCCACGGTGTGAGCGGAGAGTGGGTCTGGACCCTGCCTCCCCTGACCTACCCCGTCTGTGGAAGATGGCATCTGTCTCGTCCCACCACCGTGCCCCGTCTTTCTTCCCAGGAGAACACAAAGGTCCGAAAGGAGATTGCAGTATACGCTTCTGGTAAGACGGCAGACCCCGTCCCGCTGCCCCGGGACCCTGCAGAGCTCAGCAGGCCGGCCTCTCTCAGGCCTCTGGCCCTGGGTTGGGGAGGGGAGGGAAGAAGCCCGGGTAGCCAGACGCCCCGTCCTCCCTGAATGTCTCGGCTGCCTCCTGCTTCCTTCCTGGTCGGCAGGAACTTGAGGCCTCTCCCCTTGGTTTGGGGGAGTAGCGAGCGTTTCATCAGCGCCAGCCTCTTCCCCCAGTGTCAGAGGGCGCCCCGGCCCTGGGGAAGGGTCCTCCCCGCAAGGGACCCACAGGGCTTGCCTGTCTGTGCTCTGTAGAGGCCTCTGAGGTGGACAGCAAGGAGGAAAGGCCTGGGGGCTGGGTCCCCCAGCTCCTGAGGAAGCTCTGGCTGGACTGGTTCCCAGCCCCTGAGATCCCGAAGACTCAGAACCACGAATGACCAATGATTTATCCAATAAATCCAGAGACTTGATGCTTCTGCGTGCCCAGCTGCTTCCTTTCAGGGACTCCATCTAAACCCAGTGAGGCCCTGTCCACACTCCCTGCCCCGACAAGCTGCACCTGAGCCCCGCCACAACAGCTGGTACTCTGGAGGGGCCCCCCCGACCCCGTGCCGAGGGGCAGAGCAAGCTCCCCAAATGAGCTGGGGAGCTCCATGTCATGAGCGTGTTTCGAAGGTGCTGGTGGGACCTCTGTCGGGGACGCTGTTGGGTATGGGGCAGAGGGGTGTCCTCTGGCAAAAGAGGCCTAGGGGAGTGGGGCGCCTCTGACCTGAGTGTCTCTGGTCCTCAGGCTGTTCCCTAAATGCACCAGGGGGTCTGCCCAAGACCGGGCTAAGCGGGTGCTGCCCAGGTGCTCAGTCCAGAACCAGCCGATTGTGGGGGTGGGGACGGGGGAATAGCAGTCCTGCTTTTGGCCGGGGTTCCAGGCTAACAAGCTCACGGTCTTTGGGGGGTGTCACAGATGAAGTGGGACAGAAGAGCTGGTGGTGCTGGTGGAGCTGCTGGCCTGTGGGGTGGGTGGCATTGGACCGGAGATGTGGGTGTCCAGGCTGAGTGGGCCCTCCCCATCCCCACCAGGGTCCAGTTCAGAGCTCACAGCAGCCTGTTCTAGCTCTTCCTGGCATGAGCCAGGACCTAAGTAGAGACATTGTCACTAACCCACGTCGCCAGTATTGGGTCCCTGCGGGTAACTAGGGGTAAGCTGTGCCCTTCTGACCCTCATATCCCCATCTCTCAAATGGGATCACATGCAAGGTAAGGATGGATGAGGCAGGGGCGGGGCCTGGCCCTGGGGAGGGGACCCCTCCATCACGGCCAGGGGACCCCGAGGGAACTCAGAAGCCAGGATGGAGCCACCCGACTGGTTTATTGCCCACGAGGCCCCCTGAGGAACCAGCGGGGGGGGTGCTTCCTCCGTCTAGCGAGGCACGGCACAGAGCTGGTAGGGGGCTGGGGCCACCAGGAAGGAGCAGACTCCGTGGTCGCTGGGCCGGCTGCCCGGCAGGCACCGAGAAGCCGAAGCGCTGCAGGAGCCAGGCGAAGAAGAGCAAGAGCTCCATGCGGGCCAGGGGCTCCCCGAGGCAGACACGGCGGCCTGTGGGGGGGGTCCGGGGGTGCGCCGTGAGCCCGGGGGCCCGGGCCCCACCCTCCCAGGCTCCCTCAGGAGGGGTCAGTGAGTCGGGCACTCCAGGCACCTGCGGAGAAGGGCATGAAGGCCTCCTGCTTGACGAATCGGCCCTGGGCATCCAGGAAGTGCTCGGGGTAGAAACGGAAGGGCTTCTTCCAGATCTTCTCGTCCTTCAGCACTGATGATAGGTTGGCGATAATTCTTGTCCCCTGGCAGCAGATGTCCGGCATGAGTGGGGTCCGGGCTACGGGACGCCCAGACCCTTGCCGCCAACAGGAATGGGCGCACACTCTGCCTGGCGCACACCCGGACTCTTTCAAGTAACCCCTTAGCCCAAGAAGCTTCTCGGCACCCCCTCTGTCCCCACGGCAGGGCTGAGCGCCTCACCACCCATGGGCGCCCACGCTACCACCCGTCCTGTGCATCAGGCTCCTCCAACACCCCGTGGCACATTTCAGTTTGTCTTCCCCAGGGGACTGAAGGGACAGGGCCGGCCCTGCCACTGCTCTCACACCCCCCGCCCCCACCGGGATAGCCGAGGCCTGCGGAAATGCGAACTGGGGGCCCGGGCCCTCCCTGGCCTTAGCCTTGCTGGGCCTGCCAGGCTGGAGGTGGGGCTGAGCACGGGTGAGGGAGGCCTGCAGACCTACCTTGGGGATGAGGAAGCCCTGCACTTCAGTGTCCCGGGACGTCATGTGGGGCAAGCCCAGTGGGACGATGTCCCCAAAACGCTGCACCTCATGGACCACGGCCATGGTGAAGGGCATGCGGGTCTGGTTCCCCATCTCTGGTTGCTGCACCCGCCCTATCACCTCATCTATCTCCTGTTGGACGCGTCCTGGACAGACAGGCATCCCCACAGTGGCCAGAAGCCGGGGGTCTGGGCTCCGACCTCTGCCTGACTCCTGTGGACACTGTGCCCATGTGCGGGCAGCTCTAACCTTTGAGTTAAGAGGTTAAGTTAACCAAGCTCTGCTCGGAGCTTCTGGGGGGCCGAATCAAGCTCAAGGGGCCCCAACCTGTCCCTCCCCTCCCTCATCCATTCCACCCGGCCCCGCGGTGGGCTCACGCTGCACATCCGGGTGCAGGACCATGAGCAGGAGGGCCCAGGTCAGCGTGGTTGAGGTGGACACCATGCCAGCAGCGAACAGGTCAGATATCACTATGCGCAGGTTCTCATCATTGAAGCTGCTCTCGGGGCTCCCCTTGGCCTGGGCCATGCCGACAGGGTGAGCTCCGGGGCAGAGGGAAGGAGCCCCCACATGGCCTCCCACCCCGCACCCATCAGTAATCACTGATCACTGGCTGATACGTGGGCCCCACCTTCCTGGGCCTTGATTCATGGGGCTCTCAACCCACAACCGTTGTCCCTGACACCTCACCTTTTCTATCTGATTCAGGAAGGCGTCAGTCAGGTCTCGGGGTGGCTGGGTCGGGTCCCAGGTCATCCTGCATTCCTGGATTAGCTCATCTGTTAGGGCCATGAGGGCCTTCTGTGCCGAGAAGACCTTGCTGGCCAGCCCAGGGATGCGCAGGAGCACGGGGACGGAGTTCAGGAACTGTTGGGCCACAGGTGGGGGACCTTCCTGTGCTCGGGCGTTCACCTTGATCATTCAGGTCCCCGAGGCCTCCAGGGTGTCCGCTCAGCCCCAGAGTGTCCCCACCATTGACACGGTTCCTCCCTAAGTTCGGCCTTGATCGTCTTTCCTGGCCCGGGGCCCAGAAGGATAAAACTAAAATCCAGACCCCATCTCCAGGGAAGGAGATGAGCAGTCCTTAGCCCCTCTCCCTGGCCTGCAGACCCTGGGCCCGCCCCTGCCATCTCCCTCGATTGGCATTTCCCCACCTCCAGGCCTTCCGTCTTGGAATGCCTTTTCTCCCAGGCCCCTCTACCCAGCCCCTCCTCCGGGGCCATTTCAGGGCGAGCGCTCCTCCCCACCCTGCAGGGCTCCTTGGCGCCTCCGCCCCAAACCTCGTGCAGGAAGCCCTGGTCCTCCTCCACTCCCGCCTGCAGTCGGTCCAGCAGCTTGAGGAAGCGCGGGTCGTCGTACTCGAAGCGGCGCCCGAAGGTGAGGGAAGAGATCACGTTGCTCACCGCTTTATCCACGAGGGCTCTGGGGCTGAAGGGGCGTCCTGAGAGGGGACGGGGCGGGTCCGTCCTCGCATCCTCGTCCCCGGCGCCTCCCTCCATCCCTGTCCCCTGTGTCCCTCAGCCGCAACACTCACCGGCATGGTCGGCGAAGGCTTCACAGAGGCACGAGGCCTCCTCGGCCACCCACTGCTCCAGTGACCTCTTGCCCAGGCCGAAGTTGCGCAGCATGGACAAGGAGAAGCGCCGCTGCTCGCGCCACTCGCGCCCGTAGCGCGCCAGGATCACCCCTGGGGGCGGGGCGGGCGGTGGGCGGGGCTCTGGCGTGACCGCCCGCCCCTTCACAAGGCCTCTCCCCTGCCCTGTTCACAGTCCCGGCCCCCGCCAGCCCACACCAACCTGGCCCCCCACCCCCACCGACTCGCGCCCACTTTGACACCCACTTCCCGCTGGGGACAGGTCGCTCTGCCTGCTCGCTTTGCTCGCCGGCTGGGGGCAGGTGCTGGCCCCACTCTGCTCCGCCCACCTTGACTCCTTCGCAGGCAGGGAAAGTCCTGGCCCGCCCCCTGCCTCGCCCACACTGACTTCGTCCTCCTCGTTCCCGCCCACCCTGACCTCCTGTCCCTGCTCCCAAGAGCCCTGGGCCCACCCGTCTTGGTTAGGCCCCCCACCCTCATCCTCCCGCGTCCCACCCAGGCAGTTGGCATCAACTCCTTCCTCCTCCTGCCGCCCCTCCACATTTGCTGCCTCTTCCCTGCACTGCACGTCCGCGACCCTGCCCCGCGTGGGCCCGCCGGGGCTTGAGTCACTGCTGGCCCGGTTCCGGCCAGGCCTCGGTCTGCCCCCACCCTCCACTTGCCTTGGGAGTGCGGCCCGAAACCCAGGTGCTCATAGATGGGCATTGGCGGACGGTCGGCTGTGTCCTCGCTGTGGCACACGAGTGCCTCGCGCACGGCGTCCAGGCCGTTGAGCACAACCACGGGCGTCCAGGCCAGCTGCAGGCTGAACACGTTCCCGAAGCGGTGCCGCAGCTGCAGGCCAACGGTCGAGGGTGTTCCTCAAGCCGGGTGCCCACCAGGCTGCAGGCTTCTGTCTCATGGCACTAGCCTTGGGGCACCCCAGGTCGCCAGCAGCGCTCTGATGCAAGGGCGAAATCTGGCCTCATGACCGTGGGGGTCACATTCTCTATGGGGGAGGGGCTGATGCTGCATCACCCCTCTCAGTTATGACTTTGCAAAGGTCACCAATTGTCACTGGGCCAAGTGAGGATCCCACCCCACAGGTGAAGAAACTGAAGTTCCTAAAGGTGAGCACTGAGGCCCAAGGACCCACAGCAGCAAAAAAACCGAACCTGTCACTCTACCTGTGCCAACCTCGGTTTCCTGATTTAAATGGGGCTCATGTCCAGACTCCTTCCCCTGTTCTCAAGACCTTTCCTCCTGATGCTATCGGAAGGGACCCAGGTCACCTAATTTAAGTGCTGTCCAGCTGGATCTCAAATCCACTGCCAAGTCCACACTCCACTCCAGGCCTTTGCTCTCTCTGACCTTTGTTGGAAAATCCACACTGTCCTTCCGGCCCTGCACACAGGCCCTCCCATGGTCAACTCTGCAAACCTGCCTCCTCCTCTCCACCCACCTCCTTGTGCTCCCTGTGGCTTCAGCCACCACCCGCTGTCTGCCGCTGGGGGGGGTCCCCAGGATCTCTGCTGCCCCCCCTTCATTACCTGGTCAAAGTAGCCGAGTGTGTTCTGGAAGTCCATCTGCAGCAGGTTGCCCAGCAGGGGCAGCGGCGTGGGGCCCGGCGGGTAGCGGGCAGCCCAGCACCCGCGTCTCTGCATCAGGTCCAGCAGGAGCAGGAAGACGGCCAAGGCTATGGCCAGCGGCCCCAGCAGATCCCTGGTCAGCAGCCCCATGGCTGTCTCAGCGCCCGCTGTGCTCCTCGGGCACACCGGTGGCCTCCACCACACCAGGGACCCAGGCCAGCCAGACAGGGCGGTCTCCCCACACTCGGCGAGCTCGTCCAGCCCGGCCCCGCTTTCTAAAGGGAGCTGAAACTGGCCTTTGCCCTCTGCCTGGAGTCAACATGTCGGGCCGGCTCTGCTGCCAGACGGTGCAGGGAGGGGCCAGGGAAAGTCAGGTGCAGGGAGGACCAACCACGGGAGTCCTGTCCCTCCTGGGCCTCTCTGCGTGCTTACCCAGGGCAGGGGGTGGGGGTAGGGGAGAGATGATGAAGCCCCCTGTTCAGCTTGACTCTGCAGCTCTGCTAACCAGGGGTCACTGGACTTGATCCTGCCACCCACCTGTCGTATTGGGTAACACCCCGTAATGTGGTCATGGCCTTGTTCCCAGAACACGTCCTTGTCCTCTCATGTTACCTGCCTCTTTCCGAGTGGTTTTCGCCTCCCAAGTTGGTCACTGGCATTTGCCCAGTGCTGTAGGGAGGTCACAGGGAGCAGAGGGACCAGGTGCGGGGGGCAGGGGGGGCATGGAAATGAAGTTCTCAGTGTCCCCTCACCTCACACTATTCCACTCAACACAACAGAAACCACACGATCACCAACCGCTCACACAATCGCAGACACTACCCACATGCTCACATCCTGACACTCACAGGCGTGCATTCACACTCACAAAACCATGCACACTCTACACGCATGCACCCTTACACACACACACACACACACACACACACACACACAGACCCAGCCCCAAGTTCCCCAGCTCCCAGTGGCTGCCTGGGCCCAAACCCTGCCTCCTGCCTCAGGCTGCCGGCAGTGGTGCTGAAGCCCCCCGCGGGGTCGGCCGCTGGCCCAGCTTCCTCAGTTCTGGCCTGACCTTGGCCTGGTGAGTTTGCATCTGGGGGTGTGAAGGCAGCTGGGTTGCCTTCAGAGCTCCCTAGTCACCCGGACCAGCCGCTTCAACGGCCGGGACACTCTTCCCTAAGTTCGTGACATATTGGTCCCAGGACCTCCCGGCATCACCCATGTGGTGCACTCCTTGCCCATTTTCCTGACTCGGAGAGACAGGGCGGAGGGGGGCGCGTTCCTTCGTCGACGGAGCTGCTGCTGAGCTCAGGGCGGGAGGGGGGCTGAGATAAGCTGTGCCTCTGTCCTCTGAGCGGTCCTCTGAGCGGCGGGCCTGCTTCCTTCTCATTTGTTCTTGAACGTCAGCTGCTCAGGCTCGCTCCGGAAGACGAGGGGTGGAAATCAAGTGGGCCACGATTTCTTTACGCCCTCACAGGCGTCCCCTGCTGAGGACCACTGGGAATGAATTCTCAGGCTCCCCCCACCCCCGGGCCGGGTCCCCCCTGGCTCCAGCCCCATCCCTTCCAAGCCTGACTCTGGGGTCCTTCCGGGAAAGATGTGAACCCCTGTACCACCTGTGCCAGGGCCTGCTGCCTCCAGGCTGAAATCGTGCCCACCAGCCCCTTCCTCTTGCTCAGCCTCCTGCGCCTCCCCTGGGGGGCGACCACCCCGTGCCAGGCCTCCCGCTCCTTCTTCCATGAGAGGGGCAGGATGTGAGGCTGAGTTGTTACATCCGTGAGGCTGACGGGCACTCTGAGGCCAAAACCCACTCAAATGATAAGGTCCAAGAACCCAGAGTGAGGAAGAGACATTTCCTGGGTAGGGGTCAGGCCCCCTCACCCATCTCAGAGGTGCGTGAGGCACTCTCGTTCTGGAAATAGCTGGAGTATTCTCTCCCCAGCTTACGCAGGGCCTGGAGGCATTCCCCACCCCTGGCCGGTATCCTCCAGTTCTTCCCTCCCTCCCCAACAGTAAGAGGACCAGGATCTTCCTGGGGTGCCTCCTAATATTCCTGACTCAGAGATGCTGTTCAGAGATGGCAACCCAGGGGTGCGTGGCCTCTTGGCAATGGCTTTCAACGTTTGCAATTCCTGGCTGGTTTGTGAAAGGTGCTCCCTTCCCGAATGCCCACATCCCTACTCTCCTGCCAGGCCCGGGGGCACAAGGCCGAGCTAGCTGGGGCCCAGCTGGGCCTTCCCCGCACCTTGCCTTGGCCAAGCACTTGGTGGGCTTGGACTCTGTGTCCTCTCCCCCCCCCCCCCCCCCCGCTGGAGGTGCCCTGTGCTGAGCGCGGGGCTAAGGATGGCAACCCAGTGGGAGACGATGGTGAGCCCTGCTCCAATGTGCTTATGGCCTGAGGAGGCGTGGGAAGTCAGAGAGTGGCCAGGCCCGGTCAGCAGCGTGGGCACTGCTTTCAGGGTCACAGGGACACTGCCCCCAGGCTGGAACAGGACGTGCTGGGAAGACTTCAGGGAAGACTTTGGCTGGCTTGAACCGCAGGCCAAGGTGACCTGGCAGTGGGACCAAAGCCCCACTGCAAGGCCTGGTGCACCGCGGGGGGGCTGTGCCGGTCGGGCTGAGGACTAGACTGTGGGAAACCGGGGTCTCTGGGCTCCCGGGAGGCAGGGAGCCCACTTTTGAGGCCACTCAACAGACTAGGAGAGCGAGACCCAAGAGCACCCTGGGGCCTCTTATCTGCCTCAGCTGAATGTCCCAGTGAGCAGCACAGTGGGCAGGACAGCCCGTGTGCTGTCGCCCACTAGCCCTGGATAAACTGCCTTTCCCATGCGGTCACCCTAATGGCGTCATGACAGGCAGTGGCCTCCCTGTCCTAGGGGCCTGTTGTCCAGGATGGGGTGGCCATGCGGAAACCTGCCGTCACGAGGCCTGTGGCCTTTTGCCATCATTGGGCAATGTAGCTTTGTGGTGCCCAGGCACTGAGGAGACAGAACCTCAGTCACGTCAGGGCAACGTCCTAGAGGGGCACCGGGGGCCGTTCCAAACGCACGCTCTGGGTTTCGTCTGCACGGTTGGGACGTCAACTTCTCCAAGGGCCAGCACGTTACTGAGCTTTATGTAGAAACACATGGGGTCCACCCCCTCCAGGTGGTGAAACTGAGGTGAGTGCCAGCGCTCCCGGAGGCCTCCCGGGGCTCGGGTGTTCACCTGCGCAGGGGAGCGCCCTCTGCCAGGGAGGGACGCCCCCCCCCCAATTCCCACTGCTTCTTGGGGGTGGAAGGGAAAAGTGGACCCTGCCTCCGGCTAGCCTAGCCGGGGCTCACCCCCCAGGGGTGTTTGAAGGGTACAGGGCTTCCGCTGGGCAGACAGAAGGTTCTGGGGACCTGCTGCACGACAATGTGAACATAACACGACGGAACTGCAGACTTACCGGTTAAGATGGTAAATTTTACGTTCTTAACCACAACTTAAAAACGTATATGTAAAAATCATCATTGCGTACCTATTAGGATGGTCAAAATCCAGAACACTGACAACACCGAAGGCTGGCGAGGCTGCGGAGCAACCTTCATACGTGGCTGGTGGGAATGCAAAGTGGTACAGGCCCCGTGGAAGCCAGTTCCGTGGCTCCTTACAGAACGAGACCCTCTTACTGTAAGATCCAGCAAGCTCCTTGGTATTGACCCAAAGGAGCTGAGAACCAAGGTCCGCACAAAAACCACACACGGACTTAGAGCAGCAGCTTTATTCATCACTGCCAAAACTCGGAAGCAACCACGACGTCTTTCGGCAGGTGGGTAAAGGGCAGTACATACGGACAATGGAATATTCTTCAGTACTAAAAAGAAATGAGCTACCCAGCCACAAAAAGACATGGAGGAACCTTAAATGCATTATCACTAAGTGAAGGAGGCCAATCTGAGAGGGCTGCCCACGGTAGGATTCCAACCACAGGGCTTTCTGGAAAAGGCAGAACTATAGAGACAGTAAAAAGCCCAAGGGCTGGGAGGAGGAGGGAGGACGGCAGAGCACAGAGAAGGTTTAGGGCAGTGAGACGACTCTGTGTGATACTGGAACGGTGGATAAATGTCACGAGACTGTCTGAACCCACAGAATGTGCAACACCAAGAGTGAACCCTAATGTTAACTATGGGCTTCGGGGGACGACGACGTGTCAGCGCAGTAGGGTCACGGACTGTCACAAAAGTAGCGCTCCGCTGGGGGAGGCCATGTACGGGGGCAGGGGGCGTATGGGAACGTCCTGTAACTTCTGCCCAATACCACTATGAACTTAAACTTGCTCTAAAAAAGTCTGAGAGAAAACACATAAGCTTAAAAGCAGTGGGAGGCGACAGGCACATGATCGGAGGCTTCCTTAGAGGCCGGCAAGCCGGGCCCGGAGGGGAGTGAGGGGCACAGCCACGCCCGTCAATGGTCACGTCAGAAGCCAGTCTGAGGAAAGACCTAGAATCATCCCAAGGGCCTTGCTCAAGGATCATCAGCAAGTCAAAAGGGGACAGAAGAAGAAAAGCAAAATGACAAAGAATCATTTGCTGTTGGGAAAATATTTTCCTCAAGATACATATTTTTCAAGTTTTGTGGTTTAGCCCCTGACACCTGAAATCTATCAATTTCGTCTGAACTGTGTTAACGGCAAGTCAAGACCAGACGGAAAGCTGCACAGCTCAAAAAGCTGTCATTCCTATGCGGGCCCCATGGCCCGCGCGGCACACCCACCCACGCCTCCATCCTGGTGAGCGAAATGAGAAATGGGCCGCACTGCTTGATGGAGCCATTAAAACAGAATTAATCTGCCATTTCTGCAGCCCCAAATTGATGAGCACACAAGAACTCATTTATAATTGCTTATTTCTACTTCACAACATTCCTTCCAGTATTTCTGTTCTCTAAAAAAGTCCATTAACATTGCATTATTTTTTTATAACCTTTAAAATTAATGTTGATTGGAAATATGTCCTCATACCAGCTTAAGTAAATCTGACCATCCCTGCACACTGGCTGAGTTCCGCCCACCCAGCGGAGCCGCAGAGAGGAGCCTCTGGTTTTGTTTCGTTCCAGGCCCTGCCGTGAAGGCCACGCGGTGCGGGAGGCTGGGGCTCAGCTGGACGGTCAGATGGTGGCCTTCTCCGCAGTGGAGCAAAGCCACCTTTGGGGGCTGGAATGGGAGGAGGAAGAGTCGCGTTTGCTTTATATTAAACAAAAAAGGAAACAAGGTTAAAATGAAGTTTATTATTTTTTGATTTTTTTTGTTTTTTAAATAAAACTGTTTGTGAAACAGCTATTTTATCCCCACGGCAGAGTGACCCCTGAAAGATGCACTAACCCCTTCTTAAGGCCTTAACAAGATTTTTTTTTGTACTTTTTTCTTCTTTTTTTAAAACTCAGATATTTAAAAATTATACAATTTACAAAACAAAACAAAACAATACAACATAAAGAATCATGTAGCATGGGGCTGCTCACCTGACAGGCCCCCTTTTCCTTTATAAAAATGAAAGCAAAAGAAAAAAGGGTTAACTGGGTGCTCCTGGTCAGCGTAACCCACACTGATCACACTCGACAGACACAGTCCCTCCCCCACGTCAATTCCTACAGCTTAGATTTCCTGTCCTGTCCTGGGGGGGGGGGCGGCGGGCAGGGCACAGCTGCCAGGAATGCGCCCAGAGGCGGGCCACCCCGACCCTGCCTGCCACGCGCACTTAGTGGGGCGCTCGAGGTTCTCACTGGCCACAGTGATCCAGGACACAGCTGTGACCTCAGGACATCTGCTAATTTCACCCCCCGAAAAGATAAAAGTTTTAAAAATAATAAATAAATAGTGTTTCTGGAAATGAAAAAAATTTATTTTTGTGTTTAAACATCATTCCCCCACTCTTGAAAACACGGACCGTCCCCACATCCCACCCACCCCCAAACCTTCCCACTTAGAGACAAATTAATGACAAAGGGTGGTTCTGGTGTGGTTTGTCTGCTCTTTCAACCCTGGGTCTGCAGCTCTCTGAACCGGTGTGAGGCAGGCTAACGATCAAAGCCACACCCCGTCCTTTATGAGACCAGCTTGTTCAATTTCACACTTAAATTTCACTGTTATTGGAACAAATTTGGAGTTCTTTAACTAGAGAATTTTAAAATAGAATCAAAAGGGATAGCGCACCTTTCATTTAAACAAAGTCTTTCCAGACTAAAAATAGATTTATATATATATATTTTTATCCCACCCTTTTCAACCCCCCCTTCCCATCATCCCACCCCTCCCCCCTCCCCCCACATTGTCACTATGGAGATTGTGTCCATGGAAACAGCCATTCCAACTTCTTGGGTCTTTCTTTCCTGTGGTGTCGCGGTTTGGGTGTGATGTAAGGACTTAGGGAGGAGGCGCTGGCGGGGTGGGCGGGGCAGGGCGGGGCCGCACAGCAGGACGGTTCCTTCCATCGCGAGTGTCCACCACCTCTCATCTCCACAGTCTCACCTGCAAGACAGAACCGACACTGGGTGCTGGGAACCTCCGTGCGGCCCAGTAGCCGACAGCTGCCCCTCCAGGGGTCCAGCAGCTGCAGAACCCCTGCAAGTGTGCTGATGAGGCGGGAGACCCCCAAGACCAGTGTTGGAGCCACCATGTGGCCCAGACCGTGTGGCCCTGGGCCAGGAACACGGTGAAGGGCAGGAGTGACGTGGCCAGCTGTGCTGCGAATGGACTCTGTGCCCCTCGAGGCGCGGCGGCCTCCCCAGCACGTGGAAGGAACAGAGATCAGGAAAGAGCTCCCCGACCACCCTGGCGGGGGTGACCCCTGCTCGGGACCCCACCACCAGGGACGTCCCGTGGGGGTCGCCACTTCGGTGGCAAGGAGCAGTGTTCGCAGAGATGGCTGAGCACGCAGGCGGCCTGTGGAAGAACCAGCTCAGGACCCCGCCGCAGCTGGCAGCTGCTCTCAGTGACGGGAGTGCATTCTTCACACTCAACAAAGAACACTCTTCAGCCGGCTCTGCTGGGGGGGGGCATGGCCCTTCTCTGAGGCTCCCCAGGCATCCCCTGCACTGGCTCCCGTTCCAGCCCGGGCGCCGGGCTCAGAAAGACGATCCCGACGACCCGCGTGGGGCAGTGGTGGTGCACCACGGGCCTCCGCACAGTACTTCACGGGTCATTACCTCTGAGAGACACAGCAGCTTCCAAGGATCAGTGCGGAACAATCGGAGCAGAAGCCAGGAGTGGCGTCCCCCGACCTGCTTCCTGCCAATCAGCGCACTCCCTTCTTCCTCAGACCCCTTCGGGTGCCCTCCACCAACAGATAACCCTCAGGAAAACCCAGGCGGCACCATCCCTTTTCTGTTCTCACAAACTTACTAACAGGCAAAATTGTTCAGAGGGCTGGTCTGTGTGCAGGAGCTAAGAACCTTCTATTTAAAAGTGCCCTTGCCAAAAAGAGATGCGTAACGGCTTGGCGGAAACCACGACTACACAGGAAGACCTTCCGCAGAGATAGCAGGACCATGTCCCCATGCTCAGGTGAGGCAAACCCCAGGACCTGAGCTGCCACGCTCAGGACGCCCATGGCGAGTGTGTCTTCCCCAGTTCTGAAGGAGGCTCTGGGCCCCATAAGTCGCCCTAGCCCTCGTGGCCCATGCTCCAGTCTGCCTTCAGCCCAGGGAGTGGCCAGTTCCGCCCTCCGGTTTTCCTGACGTTACTGCTGCTTGCCAGGAGCAGGGAGAGAAGCAGCTTCCTGATGCCACCCCAGGAACCAAAGGCCCTTTGTAAATGTGAAGACATGGGAGGAGATAACGGGATGCCTCAAGCAACAACCAGGGGGGCAAAATCTTGCTTGGGATGCGGGAACATGTGGACAGAGGACAGATGTCCAAGGGCGCCTGGGTGGCTCAGTTATTAAGCATCTGCCTTTGGCTCAGGGCGTGATCCCACGTGGGATCGAGCCCCGCATCGGGCTCCCTGCTCAGCAGGAAGCCTGCTTCTTCCTCTCCCACTCCCCCTGCTTGTGTTCCCTCTCTTGCTGTCTGTCAAATAAATAAATAAAATCTTAAAAAAAAAAAAAAAAAAGAGGACAGATATCCAGGCACACCTTGTAAGGCTCTGCTTGTGAAGGGAGGGATAGGGTAGGGTTTGCCCTCTCCCAGCCTTGGCAGTGTTGGGCCTGTACCCCTAACCAGCGAGTTGCTCAGAAGAACAGGGCCAACCTCAGAATGAAGCATGCTCAGCACCCCGGGCCTGCCTGGCTAACTCTGGGCCACAGATGTGCCCGGTAGTCTGGGCAGCTACGGCCTTGACAGCAGCCCCCCGCTGTGGCTCTGTCTTCCAGCATTCCTAAAGGGACCTGTCCCCAGGGTCTGATGTCACACACCTTGAAGGTCAGGAGACCCTAACTTCTCAGAGTTACTTATAAGAAACTGTTCCTTCACAACAGGGAGCTTAGGAAGAAAATTCGTGTGCCAGGCACTACACTAGGAGTTTCAGAGAAGTTATCTCATGATGACACCAAGGCCTGACCCTGGTCTCAGAGAGGACAAAACTGAAGTCGAGAGACCCAAAGCCACGGGGCTGCTGAGAGGTGGGCCTGGGGCTCCCATCAGGCAAAGCCTTCTGCCTGGGCCCCCCGGGACTCTGCCTTCAAGCCTCAGTCATGGTGTGGGCTTGTCCAGCTGCATGGGACGCAGCTGAGACGGTGTGCTCCCAGGCACAGAGCCAGAGGCCGACGAGGGACCAACACAAGGCCAGCCACAGCCAGCAAGAGCGCAGCGAGGGGAAAGCCACTCTGTGCCAGGGGTGTTCAATACTCTCTTTAAAAAAAGGCATCTCGATGTCCAGCTGCCGGTGAGGAGAGTTTCACCCAGGGCCACAGCGTTCCAGGACTCCCTCTCCTCATCATGCACCCACCTTTCTTCCCTTTCAGCGGCCCCTCCGTGGCCTGAACCTGGCGGGCCGTCTCCAGCCTTCTCCCAGGACGGCAAGAAGCCACTACCTCCGCCCGCCCTGCTGGCTGGTTCCCACCTGCAGGGGTGGGGCTGCGTGCCGGGACCCTCGTCGGCACCTCGCCGGGCACAGGCGGGGTGGCGAACGCGTTCTTCTCTGGGGCGCATGCCCTCTCTAGCAGACCCTGCCGGCCCCGCCGTGCGCACATTCCAGGCCAGACGCGGTTCCTGTCCTCACTGAGCACCCAGTCTAGCGGAGAGGTGCGTAAGCAAACAAAGGAATGCTTCCGAACTGGCACAGGAAAGCTGCGGCGTGGGAAGGAGGCAGTGAGACAGGGACTCAGGCGGGAAGGCCTCAGGAGGCAGGGACACTGAAGCCGAGACCCGGAGAGGAGAAGGAGCCTGTCACAGAAGACGGGAGGCAGAATACCCAGGCCCAGGGAAGGGCACGTGCCAGGGCCCGCAGGGAGGAAGCGCGGCCTCCGAGGGGCTGGCCAGACGCGCCCATGGGCCTTTGTGGAGGCACGGCTGGGAGTCGGCACAGGGAGAAGGCGGGCTCCCGCTGGCCTGCCACCTCGCTTCCTCACGCTCAGAAACGGGGCAGCAGCAGCCGGCTGGGTGGATGGCTGCCCAAGGACTTTTCCTCCCTGGCCTTGCTGGCCTGTTGAGGGCCAAGTGCAGATAGATACGTCATATGCTGGGGGGAGGCCGGGGGTTATTCAATCTCCCAGCCCCCAGCTTTCCGCTAGACATGGTGCTAGCAGGGTCCAGCCTGCAGCCTTGACCCCTCCTGCTCCCGCGGTGCATGGCAGCCCGGCAGGCCGCGAGAGCCAGCGCCCCAGGACTTGAGCAAGCTTCACCCCACGCCAGACGGCGCAGACACCTCAGAGACATTTCTTCACTGAATCCTCACAAGGTTGGCCACTGTGATTCCTCTCTTTACAGAAGAAACAGAAGCAGAAACATTAAGTGGCCCCACCCCTGGTCACACAGCACTTTTTGTGAGAAAACGGGGCACCAAGAAGCAGGATTCGTGTACTCATGGCCCTTCCTGGCCATGTCAGGACACCCAATGACAGTAGCTCTCTGTCCCTAGAACGGACCCCGAGATGAAATGTTCTCTGTCCCAATCACTGGGGTTTCCGTACAATCTGCAGAGAGCCACTGCCCTCAACGTGACAGCTGAAATGAGGAACCAGGACAAGGATCCTGTCCTGTAGGGACAGCGTATGAAGAAAATCCTTTCAGTGGGCACGACTGGATGCAGTATGTCGATCCTTTCCCTCCAAGAGGTGAATGGTCTGACCGCAACAGACTGGAAACCACCCCACGCTGACAGCTCAGCCACTTCACCACTCAGCGCCTCAGTGTCTTTTGTCCACACAGGAACCACACGCCAACACTGACTGAGGTCTGAGCAAGGAAGCTCACTGCTCCACACGGGGGCCGACGGCTGTCAGCGGGCAGGGCCCAAGGCTGGGTGGAGAGGAAGGAGATGATGAATGAAACTACAATTCCCAACCAGAGACCTGCCCATCAGGCTCACGGCTCAGACTTCATTTTTTCTTTTTCAAACACAGGCTGGAATTCCAGGACAAAAACAAAAGGCACCGGACAACAAATGGTTCTTTCCCTAACCGAGTCATCTAGGACTCTGCCAGGAATGTTCCTCGTGGCCCCTACAGCACGCGGCTCTACCCGCTGGCCAGCCAGAGGAACTGACAGGAAGAAGGCAGAGCCCAGCACAGAACAAAGGCCCAGAGAAACATGCTGCAAAACTATCCGGACTGCTATCTTGCACCAAGGGCTACTCAGGGGGAAAGGAGTGCAGAGTCAGTGAGCCCCGGTGTGTTCCAGAAATCCAGGGGCTGCTGCTACTGCCAGTTTGCTCATTTGATTCCTGTGACCTGACCACCTGTCCTTCCCTTCCCAAGCCCTCTCCTTGGATGAGGAAGAGAGAAAAGAAAGGCACAACTGCAGAGGCCTCATTCAACAGCCCCCTTGAGGAAGCACGACAGGCCTCTACGGCCCCATGGCCCCACACAGCAGAGCAGAGGCGGCTTCTCGGGAATTTGGTACCGGGACCTACCTAAGAAACTGAGGACTTCTTAAAGGAGGAAAACTGCCACTGTCTGAGATGAATTCTATTTTTTCCTCAAATTACTGTTAGGTATTCCCGAGAAAGGTGGAACCTGACGGTTGTCACAGGGGGAGGGAACGTGCCATCGACTTTAGCACACCTGTGCGTGGCTCTCAGGCGCCTGGAGTAAACACAGAAGCCCTTCATTTGAAAAGAAATAATCTCTCAATGAACATTTCTGAGACAACTGGTCCCCCTCCCCATCCTGTAGGAGCAAGTGCCTCAAATTACATTTTGGCTTTTCTTTTTCTTCTCTTTACGGTCTATCTTCCTAAGCCCTCGTGACTCCATGGAGGGGGGGCAGAGGGCGAGAAAGCAGGGAGCAGGGAGGCCCGCTGCCTCTGGGGACGTTAGTCCACTAATCCCGTTTCCACAGATATGCGTCGCTGCTGCCCTGACCACGAGCCCAGACACACTCACAAAAAGCACAACTCAATCTCTTGAGGTTTTTAAGAGTAAAATTAAATCGGATGCTAAAGTCCCCTAAATCTTTGAGGGGATTTTCCTTCCCTTTGTACTTCTGTGCAAAGGAGTCCTTCACAATACTTGGGGGAAAAGATTTCAAAGAACAAAACTGGGGAATTTTTTGTTTTTCAAAGGAAAAGCCACCATAAGCTTTACAGATAGGGAGTAAATTAAAAAGGCTAGCCCCCTGGCTAGAAGCGTTTCTGAGCCAGGGACAGAGGGTGGGCTGCTGGCAGCGTCTGTCCCGGAAGCCTTTCCAGAGTGCCACACACAGGCCTGACTTCAGCTCAGTCACCATGAATTCCAACGGGCAATGGGACAGTTTTCAAGCCTCAAACACCTCTCCACGGACATTCTGGGGAGCTAAGCGACAGTCGGAGAAACATTTTATCCACCTGGTGTCAGGAATCCACGCGTTTAGAGGCCGGTGGCGCAGCCTGGCCTGGGGCGAGCAGGAGGGCAGAGGCCGCGACTCCCACTGGGACTCTGGCAGGGGTGCCGGCCCCGACTCACCTGTGCTTGCTGTACTTTCCACTCCCACGAGCACACTGCCCCCCTCACCCCCGCTCCGACTGCTCTGTGCTGAGGCTGCCTTTCGCTGTCTTGTTCTGCAAGGGGGGGAGGGGGAATGGGAGGGGAGGCTGACGCCGGCAAAGCCAAGGAGACAAGACAGGAGGGATGGAAGAACAGTGTGGGGGTCAGGGAGGGCAGAGGCGAGGAGAGGAATGGCACATGGAAAAGGAAAGAAAAAGCAGAGAGTCAGTATTGAATGACAAACAGGAGATATTCAGACAGGGTTTTCTGAGGCAAAATGTGACCATTAAAAAAGAGAAGTTTTAAAAATAAAAACATGTAAATTAACTAAAAGAAAATACTATAAGATCCTGTGGTCCATCTCTGAAAATAATTTTTAAAGAAAAGCATAAGCAAGCGTCTTTCAGAAGCGCTGTGAGGGCAGACCCGTCCGGAGGACCGCTTTCGGGTCCGTTGCGGCCCTAGTCGGAGCCCGAGCCTGTGAGCGGCCGTGACCACCAGGTGTCAGTGTGACCTCAGCCAGAGGAGCGCGCGGCCACCGCGGGGAACGCCAGGTGGCGCCAGACGGCTCGGTGGCCCCCAGCCTCTCCTGGGCTTCCCTTCTGGGCACCCTCCCCGCCCCCCACCGTGCTAGCTCCAGGACAGGGACAGCGGGACAGGGACAGCGGAGTCAACCCATGTCTTCCATCCTTTCCTAAAAGGGGCCACACCAAGAGACCGCCTCTTGAACTACTTGGGACGTGAGGCGGCGGCCCGCCAAGCGCAGCCCTGGTCACTTCTGTGAGGGAAAGCCTCAGGAAAGACTGAGGTTCCCCCCAAAGCCCTGGGGTCAATTCTTTTTTCCTTTAGTCTGGCAAATGCCTCTAATTATGTACCAAGGCCTACAACCAATCTTACCTCGCACCAACCTGTGAACTGGGGTTCCATTAAACTAAAATGGAAACCAGGAGTTTCATTGAGTTTGATCTTTGAATTTCTCTTACCGATCAGACAAACACCTTCCTCTCCCCCACGTTTCTCCCAGGCTCCCACAGTATAGGGGGGGCCACCCTGGGGCACAGGTCTCCCTCCAGCACCGGGCCTCTCTGCTGTCTCAAGGCCAGAAGCAGGAGGCAGCCTCCAATGTCTGGTCTGAAGATCGTAAGGAACCCCCCCTTCCCCCAGCCCCGCTGGGGGCACACGCTCTGACTCACCTTGTGCTTGGGGCACCTCACCGAGAAGTTCTCCTCATGTAGCAAACAATCTACAAGACAGAAAAAGGGACAGTCAGGCTGAGCCAGCGGTACCATCCAGGATGAGTGGGGCCACACCAGCCAGGACTGACAGTGTCAGACATAGAGATAAGAGGTACCCTCACTGTGATTTCTGAAACATTAGCAACACTCCCAAATAAACCAGAGTACCACAACATGATGGAGTATCAGTCACTTACAATTTTAATGTCTCAAAACAGTTAATGGTACGGGGAAACACTCATGACACAAAACGGCTTGAAAAACCAGGATACGTAAATGCAGAAGTATAATCCTAATTTTATCAAAATGTGTTCTATGCATTAAAAACAAGACAAAGGAAACTTATCAAAATGTAACAGTGGTTCTCTTTGGGTAGCAAGACTATAGGTGACTTTATTTTTTTATGTATTTCCACAATTATATATTATTTTAACAAAAACAATCTCCAATAAATGTTATTTTTAGAATCCCTGATTCTAGGCTAAGCTCATTCCAACAGGCGCGAGCCCAAGCTTCCTCACAAACACGGCAAATGTGGAGGCGCCTTTCCCCTCTGTCCGGAGCCCTGCTATCACCTTTGCCGTACAACCCACGGAGACACAGGAGAAGTTCCCGACACAAGCCACATAATCCACACTAAATGCTTCAGGGGAAAGTGAAATCCCACGAGGGGGTTACTAATCCTTGGAGGAAAATGATTCATTCCAACTTTTAACGTGCTGACAGCATCCTCGCTGACAGCAAGGACACGCATCCGCCTCCAGGTGAGTTGAGCTCCGTGGCACAAGGGTAGTGTGTGGAGCAGGGCGAGGAAATCTAATTAATGAATTCGCTCAGCACACCACAGCTCCTGGAGAACGACAGCCAGGTCACTGGTGCAAGATGTGGTGGCAGAATGTTAATAAATATTGATCACACGTTCTCAGAGAGCTCCCGGGCACCATGGCGGGAAGCAGCCATGGTACTTAGCCTTGTTAAATGTATGATTTAACTCAGGTTTAAACTGAGGTCCAGATTAGCAGCCTGTGGACCCACAGATTTCACATGAAATAGTAAAAAGCAAGGGAACACACAAACGAAAACTTCTGACGTCCTACTTGTATCTTAAACAAATAGAAAAAGACCCTTTCATAACTGGGCTGGGCCTGTCCCATCGCTGCCTCCCTCTGGAGCCCCTGAATACCCAGGAGTGGGCAGTCAGCCTCTCGGCTCCCGGGGCAAGCCCTCGGGCACAGGAGCTCAGCAAGTCCGGCTAACCTCCGAGCCCTCCCCCTGCAAGCAAATAGCATGGCAGTAAATGAAATGTGTTAATTTAAAACCCACAAGTACATGGCATGACCAAGGCTCCTGCTGCTCCAATCTGCCAGAGAGCTTATGAACAGCAGGAGGCAGACAACTGGAGCTCAAGGGAAGCACTTTCTCCTTACCTGGGCTTGGGCAGCACTGCTTGCTGGCAGTCTCTAGTTTGAGCCAGAGAAACAGCATAGCCCCTGTGGGGCTCGGCCACCTTTATGCCACAGGGGTTTAGAGAAATGAGGAAGGGGGACCATATTAACTAGAAAAGTTGCCATCGGAAAGGCATTGGGGGCTCAATTCCCCTCCCAGCCATGGAGGAGTCACCAGCTGTGACAGACCATTAGTAAAACATGTCTGAAGTTAGGAAACATGTTCCCTCTAAGTTAAAAAGCAGAAAAGAAATAAGACAATGTAAGTACACACTGAAGGAAACTGGAGCTAATGTCAGGTACTTCTGGAAATGGGGGATTCCTAAACAAATCTGCTGGAGACCACGTTCACCTTTGGCAATGCCTCCCAGGCAGGAAGACTGCAGACAAATGCTCTCATCTGTCCTAGTCATATCCACAGGCAATCAGGAACCGCAATTCACGCTCCTGGCAGGGACGAGAACCACAGCCAGAGAGCTTAGCTGCCCCAAGGGCCCAGGGAGCCTCTTCTTGGCTGCCTTGACCCAGCCCCTGCTGCGAGGAGAGCAAAGAGCGGTGAGAGGCTCGGTGGGGCCCCTCCTGAGGTCTCTCACCAGGCGCCCGCCCTACACGCCAGCCAGCCTCTCAATTTGTTTTCCTTAAGCCCCTGGCAATATCCCGCACTGGCCAGAGGGCCCGGTCAGCACTTCCTCACAGTGAAGTCAAAGTAAATGGTGTGCTGGATCATCACACACGCTGGAAAAGACTCACAGGGCTGTCTAGTCGACAAGATGGCTTCCAGACAAAAACACAACGCCCCAGAAGAGGATTCCACATTCACTTCTCTCTACACTTAGTTTAAATGCAGAGCGGACTTCACTGAGCTCCTCGTAACAAGCCACTTGGAGCTACTTGCACCCACGCGTGTCTACAGCTACCTGGGCCGAAGACGCTAAGCTCGAGGAGGGGGAAGAGGAGAGGGGAGGGCTGCTGTCGTTCGGACCTGCCAGGCCCCAGATGCCATCTCCAGCTCGTCTGCAATGTCCCTCAGAGCTACAGCTGGTACTCAGACTGGCCCATCAGCCCAGGACTCAGGGACCCGCCAGCCTCACCCGCCTTGTTGGGGGGCTCCTGGGCCCGAGGAGGGGACTGTTGGGGCTGGCAGGCCCTGATACTGGTTCTGGGGTGCAGAGCAGGGCCCAGTCCTTTCTCCTTTCATAACCACCGGGGGCCTGAACCCACTGCGTCAAGATCAGAGTCTTGCAGTGAGAGCCGCTTCTAACGCTGCTGCAGGGCTGGCTGCAGAGAGCGGGTCCCAGCTGGGCCTCCTCCCGAGGGCGAGAGGAACCCCTCCAGGCTGGATTCTTTATGCACAGCAGCTACTAATGCGCTACTGCAGCTCTTCTTTCCTTTGGTCTTAATTGTTGGGGCTCACTGCCTTCATATGTTACTTTTTTTAAACCAGTGCTCACGTTCTTACCGCCTTTCCCCGGAGCCACAGCCTGCACCTGTGACCTAACAGGCAGCATAGGGCCGCTAACCAAGTGCAGGACCAACAACAGGTGGGGGGAAGGGGCAGCAGCCACACACCCTCCGCGGAAAAAGACTGTTTCCATGAAGATGTCCCCAGCAATCCACGTTCTCCCTAAGACACGAACAGCTCTGGAACCTTTGGGCGGTTAGCAGCAAAGCAAAGATGAAGTGTTAATCTGTTCCTTACTCCATGCAGAGACGAGGACCTCTCAAACTCAGGGACTTTTCTTTTTTTTTTCTAGGAAGTCCGTCAAGGAACACCTTTCCTGGACACAAAGATGCATCACATATAGAACAGAATTCCCGAGAAGACCCTGTGGGATAAATATAAGCATCCATCCCCAGAGCAGTACAGGCTTCTGGGTCATTGTGACTCAGGTCATCAAGAAGTTCAATAAATCCCCAAGACACGGTCACCTTGTGATGCTGCTTCCTTGGTCCTCGATCTCTACATGGAGTAGCAGAGCACGTAGCAGCTGGGGCAGCAAAGCCAGGGGGGCCAAGGTCCCACCTGAGCCCCTACCCCACCGACCCGGGCAGCTTCCCTCTCACTGGATACTTAGCCGAATACACATGTTACCAACTTACCTGGGCAGGCCACACGAGACAGGCTCACACAGAGTGACCGACATCATTTACTTACTAACCCTCAGCTGGTAAAGCAGCTCCTCCTTCCCCGCAGGGTGGCTGACTGAGCAAGTTCCCTCTGGAGAGGAGGAAGAGCCAGGGGCTTTTCCCAGAGAACCCCAACCCTACCGCCTGAGCTTGACCAAGGCGGAGCCAAGCCGGTGCTTTCCAGCTGCTAGCCACACATGGACACATAAATTTAAGTACAATGAAGACAAATAAAAATTCAGTCCCTCATTCCCAACTAGCAACATTTTAGGCACTCAGTGGTACACAAGGCTTGTGGCTACTGTGCTGCAGAGTGCAGATCTAGAACATTCCCACCATGGCAGCGAGTCCTCCTGAGCAGTGCTGCTTAATCCCTCAAGAAACTGCCAGGAGCCTGGTCCCTAACTTGGCTGGTGCCCCAGTGTGCAAACAGGGGGTGCACTCATGGTGGGGGGGGTGAGGCGAGGTTACCTGCCTGCCGCTCACCAGATATTTCTGAGCAAAGCCTCAGTGCAGGAGACCACCTCTTACCAGCCACTGAGTGCGAGAGCCAAGTCTTGCAGTATTCCCCACATAAAATTATAAATAACTGCCACAAACGTACTTAAACATCTTCATTTAAAAATCATGAAGCTTAAACTAGAAAAAAGAATTTAGGGGCAGTATCATGAAAATGAGAAATGGCAATGGCTGGCTCTTGAGAGAGAGAGAGGGGACTAAGCGTCTGTACTATGGAATGTGCCACACCACGACTCAGGGTGAATTACAGCTCAGACCCAACACAGAAACATGTAGGGGAAGAAAGAGAATGGAAAGGGACAGACTAAAACCCAAACTTCCTGAACCGACATTTCAAGGCTCTCTTCTTACTCCTTCTGGCCAAACACTGCTCTGGCCACCGGCCGCCCTTCAGCAAGTGCAAACACGCACTTTTATGAGAATCGAACTGCGGCATAATAAGCATTATCTTTATCTTTCTGGTTCTTCAGCTGTGCCTCCTATGGAAACTTGGAAAGATAAAAAGAGAGGGAGGGAAAGGAGGAAAAGAAGGACCTGCAAGGCAAGGGGCGTGCAGCTCAAGCAACTTCCTGGGAAGGAGGGTGGTCCAGGTGCACTGGGCCTCCCCCCCCCCGGCCACCTGTCAGATCCCACTCTGTGCTTCATGCCCCTGTACCTGCTTCCACCACCTGGTCAGCCGTGCCCACCCTGCCTCCCTCTCAAGCACTTAGAGATAACCAGCACCCTGCCACTTGCTGTACCCTCGCTGATCTTCCCATTTTTCTCTCCCTCCATCCTTAATGAAAGTACTATGAGGGCTGGCGAGGGGAAGGTCTTAGACACATGCTCAAAAAGTCAGTGGTGAAAACGTCCACTGAAAGGACAAGGGTCTAGATGAAGAGAGAGGAGTTTCTCAGGCTAAAGCTCAGAGTCCAAATTTAAGGCTACTGCATCACTCACTGGATGCAACTTCATGGACAAAAGTTGCCCCTTCTTTCAACAGTTAGGACGCTGCAAAACACTACTCTGACCATCTCAGCAGACATGGAAAAATGGTAAAAGGCAAAATTCCTTGTTGAGTGATGAAAACACCCAACAAACTGGGAATACAAGGGGACTTCCTCAGCTGCATCAAGAACATCTATGGAAACCCCACAGCTGATCATCACACTTAATGGGTCAGAAACAAGGCAAGGATGTCAGCTCTCGCCACTGCTACCCAACATTACGCTAGAAGTTCTAGCCAGGGCAATTAGGCAAGAAAAAGAAATAAAAGGCATCTGACTGGAAAGGAAGAACTAAAACTACCCATTTGCAGATGACATATCTTGTACATAGAAATCCATTAAAAAACTATTAGAGCTAATCAATGAGCTGAGCAAAGTTGCAGGATACAAGATCAATATACAAAATCAATTGTGTTTCTATATGTTCACAACGAACAATCTGAAAATTAGGAAAACAACTGCATTTACAATCACACTAAAAATAATAAAATACTTAGGAATAAATTTAACAAACAAGTGCAAAGCTTACACTCTGAAAACTACAAAACACTGTTGGCAGAAATTAAATTATGAGACAAACGCAGGGACGCTGCCTGGCCGTGGGCTGGAAGACGCTACTGGTAAGACGGCAAAACTCCCCAAATGCACCCGCAGATTCAGTACAATCGCTAGAGTTTTAATGGCTGTTTTTTTTTTTTAATATAGAAATAGACTGGCTGATCTTAAAATTCATATGGAGTAGCAAAGGACCGAGAATAGCCAAAACAATCTTGAAAAAAGGAATAATCAGAAGACACGTATTTCCCAATTTCAGGATCTACTCCAAAGTTACAGTAATCAAGACAGTATGGGACTGGAGAAAGTCTAGAAATAAGCCCATACATCTTTGGTCAACTGGTTTTCGACAAAGGTGACAAGATCATTCAATGAGGCAAAAAACAGTCTTTTCTACAAATGGTGCTAAGACAACTGGAACCCACGCACAGAAGAGTGAGCTGGACTCCTACTTCACCCCGTATATAAAAGTCAACTCAAAGTGGATCAAAGACCTGTGTAAGAGCTGAATTCTTAGGAAAATACAGAGGCATAAATCTTTGTGATTTTGGATTAGGCAACAGTTTCTTAGATATAAGGAAAAGGAACAAGCCACAAAAAGCAAAAACAACAAAAGAAAAAATGGATAAACTGAACATCATGAAGATGTCAGACATCATCAGCCGTCAGGGAAAGGCTCAAAATCACAACGAGATGCCGCTTCATGCCCACTGGGGTGACTAGAACACAACAGGCAGGTAACAAGGGTCAGCGAGACCACTGGGGTGGCCAGAACACAGCAGGCAGACAACAACAAGGGTCAGCGAGGATACGGAGAAACCGAAGCCCTCATACACTGCTGGAAGGATGTAACAGGATTTAGCCCCTTTGGAAAAGTCTGACCGTTCTTCCAAAGGTTTAGATGCAGAGGTTGCCGTATGATCCAGTAATTCCACTCCTAGGTTTACACCCAAGAGAAGTAAAAACACTGAATCTACATAAAGACTTGTGAGTGTTCACTGTGGCATTACTCATAATAATCAAAAAGTGGAAAACAATCTAAATGTGCATCAACTGATGAACGATAAGTAAAACATGGCGTATCCTTAAGATATTGTTTGGCAATAAAAATGAAGTACTGATACATGCTACCACATGGATAAACCCAGAAAACACTACGCTACGTGACAGACACTAGTCATAAAGAGCACATATTGTATGATTCCACTTATAAGAAATGTCCAGAATAGGCAAAGCCATCAAGATAGAAAGTAGATCAGTGGTTGGCAGGGGCTAGGGTGAGTGGAGGGGGAGTGGCCACTAATGGGTAGGAATTTACGAGGTGATGAAAATGTCCTAAAATTGACTGTAATGATGGCTGCACAACTCTGTGAGTATACTAAAAACCACTGAATTACACACTTAAATAGTGAATCGTGTGAATTATACGAATAAAACCGTTATTATGACCCTGTTTCACTCCTTTTTATTGTCCTCTCTGCATTCCTTTAGAATTTACAAACAGAACAGGGTCAGAAGAGACAAAAAGAACGATGAAGGAAGGAAAGACCCAGCCTTCGGATGCTCTGGACGAGGGCCATGGTCCCATCTTACCTGCGTCAATGGCACACGGGTAGTGGTATCGGAAGGAGCAGCCTTTGTTGTAACAGCCCAAGGTGGCACCTGCCTCCTGGCAGTGGGAACATTTCTGAAAAGAAAGAAGTCCGGCATGTCAGCACCCCAGATTCACCCCTCTCCTCCAGGCCTTCCCTAAGCCCCATCTGTCATACCTCAGCTCGTCTCTGTGCTTACAGGTCAGTGGTGGGAGGTTGGGCCGGTCAGTTGCTAACTGCCACTCATGGACCGCACTGCGGAAAGGATCCAGCAGTGACGTGTTAAGCCAGCCTCGTAAATGTCCACAAACAGATCAAATAGAACAAGGCAGTGGGGTGGGGTAGGGCACCCCGACTTGTCCCTGGTGCTCCTGTGTCCACCCGCCCACACATATGCTTTCCCGTCCTTTCCTCATTCCTCCTGCATCTTAAAATGCCAGATCTTGCCTGTTTATTTCTGCTGTGGAAGTCTGGGGTAGGAGGAGAGGGTAAGATAGTAGAGTTATATATAAATCTTTTAGAATTAAAAGTGGAATTTGGTTTCTAGTTCTTGTATTTGTAAGGTTTTATTTTTATTCTACTTATCCCAAATGCCCAATACAAGTCTATTTCTCTTTTCAAAAAAGATGGGCTCCTGTGTGCAAATGGTATTTTTATACACAAATCCTATTTTAAATGCACTAGGAAACCTGCCACAGATTCCTGGCTAAGTGAGACATTATTCTGTAACGGAGATGCTCCTCCTTATGTGGACAGGTTTTCTTAAAGTGGGGCACATCTCTATCATCCCGGCGATCACTCAATCCTGTCGGCATACGAAATGTGACCTAGCAACAATAATCATATTTGTAAAATTCCACCAAACTGGCCCTACTGAGGAAGGATGCAGATTCTTCTGGTGGCCAAGGCACACCCCGATGAGACTACCTGAATGATACAGACACTTGTTCCTGATTCCAGGAAGAATAACATGAAAGTGCATCCCCAGCAGTTACACTTGTGGAGAATGCCACCCACAAGAGGTCAGCCTGGGACAAAGTGACAAAAGGGTGCCCTTCTCCGCCTTTTCTCATGCAAAGGCAGACCCCAGGTGGCAGGCTCTCAGGAGTCAGTGTGGTCACAGATCTGCAGCAGCCAGGAACGCCAGTGGGGGTGCAGTTCACCTGGATGGTGCCGCGGGACCGAAGGACGCCCGAACACACAGCAGCGGGCACAGGACGACAGGGAGCCAGCTCGTTTCCCTGACGCTGAACCACACTAGTGCCAGCCATAGCACCGCCTCGGGGCCTCGCCGTGCAAGGGGGGCTGCCGTTTGCCACAGACAGAAACCCACTCATTCAGTCCTGTAACCTTTCCACTCCACAGATGAGGTGCCTGGGGCTCCAGAGGAAAAGTGCTTGCTCCAAAGACAATGGGGCAGGAATAGGGCTATAAGCCATGTCCTTCAAGAGCTCTGCCTTCCTCTCAGAAGACCGACATCCTTCTGGGTGCCGATGATCAGTGAACATTTACCATGTGCCCTCATACCTTGCCAAGAAACAGAAGATTACGTGGCCTGGAGTAAACTAAGGACCACTGGCAGCATTTTGAGTAGCCCTAGACCGTACCTACCTTTGTCAATGCCACAGAGCACATTCGAGACCAAGGTCTCGCTGTTAACTGGTGGGAACGACTGTGGCTGATGTGTCAGCAGCCCACCCGCAGCAGTTCCTGCTGGAGGCCCTTCTTACTAAAGGACCTGGGTCATCTCTCCACGGGGCTTGTGCTCCAGGCCCTCCCCGCCCCAGTAGTGGCCATTTATGAATGGATGTAGCAAGCATTCCTGGTAGGAAAGTCCACAGGTTATGGAACTCCTGGGAAAGTTTCACCCTTCTTAAAAAGGGACAAGAGGCAGGAACAGGCTGTCTGCTCACTCAGGCAGGCAGGGTGGGATGGTGAGAGCTGTTGCAATCCTCTTTATCACCATGAGGGGACAGCTCTGAACACTAAGCCCAAGCTGTTGATGACAGCACAGTGACAGGACAGAAGGAACCCGGACCCTCTTTGACACTGCTGAGGACTATATTAACCAAGTCCAGGACCATCCCATCTCCAAGCTGTTAAGGGAGAGGACACTTCAAAAACAAACAAACAAACAAAAAAAACCACTTTCTAATTTTGTAACTTATAGTCATATTTGGCATAGGAAGGTACCTAATATTTGAGGCATTGCTGTATCAGGCTCTGGAACCTTCTGGAACCTAAGTGACTCCCTGGTAAATGCTCCCATTGCTCTATGTGTTCTTGGCCAATTCCTAACCTTTCTTCCCTTAACCTGCAGACATGAACCTAACTAACAGTACTATCTACCTCACAGAGGTTTTGAGGGTTAAACGTGTGAATCCAGGCTTAAGACAGTGTCTGCATCAAAAGTGCGTTTGGTAAATGTGACACAGACCACCTACGAAAAGCAACCTGCAGAGCAAGCCTTGTCATCACCTAAGTTCACAGACTGGAAAAAGAAACAACCAAGCTCAGATCTGAACAAGGTCCATTTCCTTCCTACCTCAACACATGCCTCTTTTCCCTGCGGGGCTTCTCAATACTCCCTACCCTGAACCAGCCCACAGGCCAAGGGTCCCATCTTTTGCATAAAGACAGCAAATTCACCCCTCACCAAGAAATTACATCAATAAAATGATGCTTGTTTCTTTCAGTTAAAAAGCACAATTAATTTACTACATTGCATCCAGAGGAGAAAGACCCCGTATGGTGTACTCGGGTCTTAGAGAAAGGACATTAAAGAATTTAGTTCAGTGGTTCTCACAGTGTTAATTCTTGGACCAGCAACATCAGCATAACCTTGGAACTTGTTAGAAATGGAAATTCTGGGATTCTGGGAAGATGGGGGAGTAGGCAGCATCAGGAATCAGTCTCCCTCCTGGACAACAACTGCACTGGCAGAATCTGTCAGATACAACTATTCTGGAACTCTGGAATCTGTTGTAGGCGTGCAACTTCCAGAGGAAGACTTGGGTGGTAAACAGCAGCTAATTTTGGTCAATTTCAGCCCCTAGGAGCACAGCAGCAGCTATCCGTCTCCCACTCCCCGCCAAGTGGTAGGCAGCTGTGCACGCGATCCTAGAGCAGCTTGCACACAGCTTGTGGGAGCCAGAGTGGGCAAAGAGAATCTGTCCTCCAGGTATCGGGTAAGATCTCAGTTCTAACTGCCAATTATTGCTTCTGATCACAGAGGTGCCAACACAGGTGGGCAGCCACTATTGTTGTACCTTCCCTCACTGCTCCAAGACCCTCCCCCTCAAACTGAAATGACTTCCAGGAGATTTAAATGGCTGGCACCCTCTCCCCATCATTTTTTGCTTTTTTCCCTTTTGAGAGCTAAACATTAAAGAGTATATGGGTACAATTAGAAAGTGACCCATGTGTTCATGGGGAAAGGCTCAGAAAAGACCTGAGAAGACTTTAAGTTGACACCTCAGGCTGATCCTAGGCACAGAGATAGCATATAAGAGTAAAAAAAACAAAAACAAAACAAAAAAACCCCACAACACCACCAAACCCAAAACAATTAACAACATCCCCAAAAGCAATGCTTGGGGAAGGGGGAGAATCTGATTTTCAGAGTTATCACATTTATTTATTCATTCATTCATTCATTCATTCATGAGAGAGAGAGTGAGAGAGAGAGCGCGCACTCACACATGAGCAGGGGGAGAACAGACTTCACACTGACTCTGACATGGGAGTTNGGAGAGAATCTCGAACAGACTTCACACTGACTCTGACATGGGAGTTGATCTCAGGACCCTGAGATCATGACCTGAGCCAAAACCAAGAGTCAGACACTTAACTCACTGAGCCACGCAGGCACCCCTAGAGTTATCACATTATTAAATTCAAATTTCCAGCGTTCAACAAAGACAAGGCATATGCAGAGACAGGAAAGTATGGCCTATTCAAAGGAAATAAATAAATCAACAGAAACCTTCTCTGAAACAAAGACCTAAGGGCAGGTACACTAGATAAAAACGTTATAAGAACGGTCTTAAAAATGCCCAAAGAATTAAAGAGAGATGGAGATAGTCAAGAACACAATGTGTGAACAAATAAAAATACCAGTAAAGAAGAAAACCTTAAAAGATACCAAAAGAAATTCTTAAAGCTGGTAAGTATAATAACTGAAATTTAAAAATTCATTAAAGGGATTCAAAGACAGACTGGATCAGGCTGGAGAAAGAATCAATAAACCTGAAGATGGGACAATGGAAATTATTGAGTCTGAGGAACAGGAGAGGGAAAAAAAAAAAAAAAAGACCAAAGAAAAGTAAACAGACCTTAGTGAAAACATTAAGTAGACCAACATATGCACTGGCGGAGTCCCAGAAAGAGAAGAGAGAGGGAGGGGCAGAGACAATTTTGGAATGGCTGAAAACTTCCTAAATTTGATGAAAGACAAGAATATAAACATCCAAGAAGCTCAATGAACTCCAAGAAAGATGAACTTAGAGATTTCCAGTGAGACACATAATACCCAAACTTACAAAAGCCAAAGAGAGAATGCTGGGAGAAGTGAATCGTCACAAGCAATCTTCTCTATAAGGTTATTTGCAGGTTTCTTATCAGAAACTTTGGGACAGCAAACCGTGGGCTGATGTATTCAAAGGGCTAAAAGAAAAAAAAACTATCAACCAAGAATCCCATACCTGACAAAGCTGTCCTTCAAGAATGAAGGAGAAACTAAGACATTGCCAAATAAACAAAAGCTGAGGGATGAAATGACCACCAGACTTCCTCTGCATGATATGCTCAAGGGAGTCTGCAGGTGAAGCTGTACAGAGAAACAAAAATCTTAATAAAGGTAAACACACGGGCAAATAGAAAAGCAAGTGTACCTGAAGCCATGGCTCATAAATGCATTTTTTGTTTTCTACATGATTTAAGAGACTAATACTGTTAAATTAAAAAAACAGTTATTAGTGTAAAAGCTAGCATTACTATAACTCTGGTTTGTGACTACAAATCTTGTTTTTTACATAATTTAAGAGAACACTACATTTAAAATGTTATTAGTTTATGTTTTGGGGTACACAACGTATGAAGATGTAATTTTGTGACCTCAACACCTGAAAGGATTGAAGCTGCAAAGAAGCAGAGTTTTTGTATGTCATTGAAATTAAGTTGGTATAAATTGAAATTAAAGTGTTATAATGTTAATATGTTACATATGATCCCTATGGTGACTATAAGGAAAATCGCTATTAAATATATAGAAAAAGAAATGAGAAAGGAATTTAAACTTTTCACTATAAAAAATTAACTGAACCAGAAAAAGACAGTAATGCAGGAAATGAGAGACAGAAAACTAAAAGACATCTGGAAACAAAATAGTGAAATGATAGAAGGTGTCTATTATCAGAATTACTTTTAAATGTAAATGGATTAAACTCTCCAATCAAAAAACAGAGACTGGCAGAATGGATACAAACTTATGATTCAGCTATGTTATGTACAAGAGATTTACATTAGACACAAATAGACAAAATGAAAGGGCAGAAGAGATATTCCATGCAAATAGTAACCAGAGGAGAGAAGTGACTATCCTAATATCAGACAAAATAGACTTTATGGATTAAAAAAAAACAGAAGGAAGGAAATAGTGGACTTTACACTATAAAGGAACTCATCTAACAGACATACACAGAACATACCACCCAACAACAGAGTACACATTCTTTCAAGTGTACATGGGACATCTTCCAGGATAGACCACTTTAGGCCACAAATTAAGTCTCAATAGATTTATTTTTTTATTTATTTTTTTAAAAAAATTTTAAGGCTTTATTTTTTACTTTTTTTTTTTTTTTAAAGATTTTATTTATTTATTTGACAGAGAGAGACAGCCAGCAAGAGAGGGAACACAAGCAGGGGCAGAGGGAGAGGGAGAAGCAGGCTCCCCACAGAGCAAGGAGCCTGATGCAGGGCTCAATCCCAGGACCCCAGGACCATGACCTGAGCCAAAGACAGATGCCCCAAGTGTCAACAGATTTAAAAAGATATCATACAAAGTATCTTCTCTGACTACAATGAGATAAAGTTAGAAATGAGCAACCAAAGGAAATTGGAAAATTCACAAAACTGGGAAAATAAACAACATACTTAAAAAAAAAAGATTTATTTGAGAGACAGTATGAGCAATTGTGGGGGAGGGACAGAGGGAGAGAGAGAAACCCAAGGAGACTCCCCACTGAGCAACTGACTGAGCCACCCAGGTGCACCTAAACAAAATACTTTTTTTTTTTTTTAAGATTTATTTATTTGTTTTAGAGAGACAGAAAGAGAGAGAGACTCTGAGAGTGCTCATGTGTGTACACGTGCACACAGGGGGAGAGGGAGAGAGAGAGATTCAAGCAGACTCTGCTCTGAGCACGGAGCCTGACACGAGGCTCAATCTCACGACCCTGAGATCATGACCTGAGCTGAAACCAAGAGGCAGATGCTTAACCAACCGCACCACGCAGGCACCCCTAAACAGCATACTTTGAAACAAAAAATGGATCAAAGAAGAAATCACAAGGGAAATAAAAAATATTTATAGATGAATGAAAAGAAAACCACAACATACCAAAACTTCTGGGATGCAATAAAAGTTGTGCTGAGGAGGAAATTTATAGCTATAAACACATACATTAAAAATAAGAAGGATCTCAAAGCAACAACCTAACTTTACAATTTAAGGAACTACAGAAAGAAGAACAAACTGAACCCAAAGCTAGCAGAAGAAAGGAAATAAAAAGGATTCGAGTGGAGATAAGTGATACCAAGAATAGACAAACAGTAGAGAAAAATCAGTGAACCCAAAAGTTGGTTCTTTGCAAAGTTCAACAAAATCAACAAACCTTTAGCTGGAAGGAAAGAAGAAAAAAAAGAAAGAAGACTCAAATTACT
The DNA here is from genome assembly GCF_002007445.2 of Ailuropoda melanoleuca. Classification (NCBI taxonomy): domain Eukaryota; kingdom Metazoa; phylum Chordata; class Mammalia; order Carnivora; family Ursidae; genus Ailuropoda; species Ailuropoda melanoleuca. The sequence continues at coordinate 84,578,053 of NC_048232.1, forward strand.
AGAATCAGAAATAAAAAATGGTACATTACCACTGATTCTACAGAAATAAAAAGGATTGGGGTGCCTGGGTGGCTCAGTTGGTTTGTCTGCCTTGGGCTCAGGTCATGATCCTAGGGTCCTGGAATTGAGTCCTGCCTCGGGCTCCCTGCTCATGGGAGAGTCTGCTTCTCCATCTCCCTTTGCCCCTCCCCCTGGTCGTGCTGCCCTCACTCTCTTTCTCCCTCTCTCTAAAATAAATTTTTAAAAATGTTCTTTAAAGATTTTATTTACTTGAGAGAGAGAGAGCTAGAGAGAGAGCACAAGTGGGGGGGGCAGAGGGAGAAGGAGAAGCAGACCCCCTGCTGGCAGGTAGCCCAATGCAGGGCTCCATTCCAGAACTCTGCGATCAGGACCTAAGCCAAAGGCAGATGCCCAACCAACCGAGCCACCCAGGTGCCTCTCAAATAAATAAAATCTTTTGAAAAATAAAAGGGATTATAAGAGAGTACTTTGAGCAACTGTACATCAACAAATTGAATAATCTAGATGACATGGACCAATTTGCAGAAACACAAACCCTACCCAGATTAAATCATGAAGAAATAAAATACCTGAATACACCTGTAACTACTAAGGAAATTGAATCAGTAGTAAAAAATCTCCCCCCCCCAAAAAAAGCCCAGGACCTGATGGCTTCACTGGTGAATTCTACCAAACATCTGAACTATTTGAACACTGACTGAACTACTTGAACTAATACCAATCTTTGTAAAACTTCCTCCCAAATTAGAGAAGAGAACATTTTCAAAATTATTCTAAGGCCAGCATTATTTGATACCAAAGTCAGACAAAGACAGTACAAGAAGAAAAACAAAACAACTACAAATATTCTTTATGAATATTGATACAAGAATCCTCAACTTAATACTAGCCAACAGAATTCAGCACCACATTAAAAGGATTACATGCCATGATCAAGTGGGATTTATTCCTGGAATGCAAGGATGGTTCAAGACAAGAAAAATGCTCAGTGTAATACATGACATAAACAATATGAAGGAAACAACCACACGGTCATCTCAATTGAGGCAGAAAAAGGATCCAACAAAATTCAACACTCTTTTTATGATAAAAACATTAAACAAACTAGAAATAGAAGGACAGTACCTCAATATAACAAAAGACATAGATGAAAAACCCACAGGGATTATCATACCTAATGGTAAAAGATGAAAGCACTTCCTCTAAGATGAGGAACAAGGTAAGGATGCTGGCTTTCACCACTTCTATTCAATATATTACAAGAAGTTCTAACCAGAACAATTAGGAAAGAAAAAAGAAATAAGTCCAAACTGAAAAGGAAGAAGTAAAATTATCTGTTTGTAGATGATACGATCTTATATGCAGAAAACCCTCAGGAGACCACCAAAAAACCTGTTAGAACTAATAAATGAATTCAGCAAAGTAGCAAGATACAAAATCAGTACACAAAATATTAGGTCCACTTCTATACAGAAACAATGAGCAACCTGAAAAGAAAATTACACAAACACTTTTGATTTTTCAATAGGATCAAAAAAAATACAATATTTAGGAATTAACTAAGGAAGTGAAAGACTTGAACAATGAAAACTACAAAACACTGTTGAAAGAAACTAAAGAAGACATGAATAAATGGAAACATGGAAACCCATCCCATTTTCATGGATTAGAGGACTTAATATTATTAAAGTATAAATACTAACGCAAACTCATCTACATATTCAATGCAGTCGCTATCAAAACCCCAATAACTCCCCCCCCGAAATAGAAACACCTATCCTGATATTCATTTGGAATCTTAAGGACCGCAAAGAGTCAAAATAATCTTGGAAAAGAAGAAAACTGATGATTCATATTTCCCGATTTCAAAACTTACCACAAAGCTACAGTAATCGACAGTGTGGTCCTGGCATAAAAACAAGGATACAGACCAAGAGAATAGAACAGAGAGCCCAGAAGTAAACTCTTGCATATATAGTCAAATGATTTTTGACAAGGGTGCCAAGACCATTCTTCAGTGGGGGAAAGGACAGTCTCTTCAACGAATGTTGCCAGGAAAACTAGACATCCACATGCAAAAGACTGCAGTTGAACCCTTCCTGACACCATATACAAAAATTAACTTAAAATGGATCGAGAACCTAAATATAAGACCAAAACAACAGAACTCTCAGAAGAAAACACAGGCTTCATGACACTGGGTTTGGCAGTGATTTTTGGGTTATGACACTCAAGGCCCACATAACAAAAGAAGAGACAAACTGGACTTCATGAAAATTAAAATATTTTATGCACCAAAGGACACCATCGACAGAGTAATAAGGTGATTTACTAATGGGAGAAAATACTTGCAAATCTTATACAGACTAAGTAAATAAATAAAACTCAGCAACAACAAAACAACCTGTTTCAGGCCCTGAATAGACATTTCTCAAGAAGACATACAAATGGCCAATGAGCACATGCAGGGACGCTCAACATCCCTCATCACTAGGGAAATGCAAATCAACAGTACAGTGAGATACCACCTCAGACCCAACAGAATAGCTACTACAAAAACCCCCCTAAAACAACAAGTATGGTAAGGATGTGAGAAATTGGAATCCTTGGGCACTGTTGGTGTGAACGTAAAATACGCAGCCACTGAGGAAAACAGGATGGCAGTTCCTCAAAACATTATATACTCCCGGAAATGAAAGCAGGGTCTCATTTGCACACCTGTGTTCACAGCAGCGTTAGTCACAAAAGCTAAAATGTGGAAGCAACTCAAGTGCCCACTGACAGATGAACAGACAAGCGAAATGTGGTACATACGTACGACGAAGTATCATTCAACCTTAAAAAGGAAGGAAATTCTGCCAGCTGCTACAAGAGGAACCGTGCGCAGGCTATTACGCTACGTGAATGAAGCCAGTCCGAAAAAGACGAATACTGGATGAGGCCACTTACATGCGATACTTTGAACAGTTAAAATCAGAGACACAGAAAGCGTAATGGCAGCTGCCCTGATCTGGGGTGGGGAGGAGAAAATGGGGACTGTCTCATGGGTACACAGTTTCAGTTTCGCAAGATGAAAAGAGTTCTGGAGAAGGATGGTGGTTGAAGATTGCACAACAGTGTGAATGTATCTACTATTACTGAACTTGGCACTTAAAAAAACGGTTAAGGTGGTAAATTTCATGTTAAGTACATTTTGCCACAATTGAAAAAAAAAGAAAGAAATGCAAATTCTCAAGGCCCAGCTCAGTCTGTGCTGCAGCCAGTGTCCAGGCACTTCTGACGCATGACACTCTGAGAACCACTGCTTCAATCTTAACTCCCCAACTTTTCAGGTGAGGAAAACAAAGACCAGGAGAGACACAACTGACTGAGCAAGGATTTCAGGTGTCCTGGGAGTAATTTACTGCCTTCTTCCCTAGACTTCTGTCCCCTACTGACCAATGTAGATTACAGGGCATGACAGGCAGAACTGCCCCGCCAAATGTCAAAGATGTCCAACCTCATCCCCAGGACCTGCCACTTTACTTGGTAAAGGGACTCTGCAGATGTGACTAAGGGCCCTGGGATGGAGAGTGCATGCTGGATTTTGCAGGTGGCTCCCGTCTAGTCACACGGGCCCTCCCGGAGGTAGGCAGAGTTGAGGGCTTTAGGGAGATGTGGTGATGGGAGCAGGGTCAGAGAGCTGCAACACCGCTGGTTTTGAAGATGGAAGAAGGGGCCCCAAGCCACAAATGTGGACGGCCTTTAGAAGCTGGAAGAGACAAGAAAACAAACTCTTCCTTGGAGGCTCCAGTAAAGAACTCAGCCCTGCTGACACCTGAGCCTGACCGGTGACAGACCCGAGACTGACGGGAACTGTAAGGTAACAACAGCTTTGTGCTCTGAGCCACCGCGTTTGTAGTAGTGTGTTTGTAGTAGTGTGTTACAGCAGCGATAGGAGACCAGTAAGGGGGGATTTCCAGTGAAAATCTCACATTTTCCTTTCACATTCTTCAATGTAACCAATTTCTCCCTCGTGGAAACACCCACAATTTCACTCACTTTTTATTAGGCAAGTTCTGGCATCATCAGGGACACTGGAACTAGAAGGGATACTGGGTCTGTCATCAGTGTCCTTGTTTTCTCGTTCAAGAAACAGAAGCAACGTGGCCTGCTGGAGATCACGTAACTAAGAAGTACCAGCACTTCGATGCACCCCAAGCTTGATCTTCGTACTGTACCACGTGGGCTGCTAGTCCCCCCTCATTCACTCAACTATCCAGCATTTGAAAAGTACTTCCTATGTGCCAGGTGCCAAAGACAGAATATAAAAACTTATCTCTATAGTGTCTTCTGTTTCTATTCTCCCCTTCTAACCCCCAAATCGGTACCCAGGCTAATACCACTTCCAATTGGATTTTTGTTTACTTTTTATTCAAAGAAATTACACTATCATTCTCCTGTAACGCAAATAATATAATAAAGTCACTGCATAGCTAAATGTCCTTTGTTTTTGACTACACTGCTGTTAGTGGAGGCTAAGTTAAGTCCATGTAATACTGCTCCCCACACAAATGAGACACAGTGAGGCTTCAATCATGGTTTCCAAATAAAGGTATGTTTTTCAAACAAGCAAGAGCCCAATCTCCTAAATAAATTTTCATATATTATTGAAGGGAATACAGGTTATTTTTAAGAAATCTGACATTTGGGATGCCTGGGTGGCTCAGTCAGTTAAGTGTCTGCCTTCTGCACAGGTCATGATCCCAGGATCCTGGAATTGAGTCCCGCGTGGAGCTCCCTGCTCAGCGGGGAGCCTGCTTCTCCCTCTGCCTGCCGTTCCCCCATTTGAGCTCTGACAAATAAATATAATCTTTAAAAAGAGGAAAAAAAAGAAATCTGACATTTCTGATACTATAATCTTGGGGAATCGATTATAAAATGTATTCTTAGTTTTGGGACATGGTTAAACAACAGAAAGTGGCCAAACACCCACCCTGATCCTTTCACCAGCCCTTGTCACTGTCCCAGAGGCAGGGCTCGCTGACCAGAAGTGGCAAACTGCAAGAGCTAACTCACCTAAGCGCAGTTTAGTCCACGCCTGGTGGAAGCTCCGAGGGAGAGCTTTGCATGCCTCTTCATTCACAGAGCGGCTCTTTCCTGTGAGATGTAACAGCGACCTGAATAATCGCTGTTTAATGAGCGTCTCGGAGCAGCCTCAGAGCCGAAGCATGTGGGTCAGAGTAGTATTAGTGTTGATGATGATCGGTTCTGTGAGAGGCTTGACGATCACACGCGCTGCCTCTACCATGCCTGAGATGGCTTTTATCACGCCCCGCACACACTTCTGCTTGTGTTCATGTTATTTACTTATTCCTGTTTGTCCACCTCCCCTAAACTATGAGATTCGCTCTTGTGTCCCCATTGCAGGAACTGTAAACGTGGGCAGGCGGAGTGAATGCAACGTCTGACAAATGCAAGCACTTGAGAAGACTAACGAGGTTACTCTTCAACAGGAATCATCCAGCTGATGCTGGCAGAGCTTCCAGAATGTGGAACAAGGTACGTGCTCATTTTTGGCCACCAGCAAGGGCTTTTTCCCCCTTTTAATTATGCCTCCTGTATCTAGGACAGAAGCCTCTGCCACCAGAGCAATCTACTCTAGCTACGCGGCACTGACACGGCTGACATACGAGGAGCTACCCTTTAAGGCCCTCGAAGCATCTTTCTTTGATGCAACTCTGCATCCTCTCAATTTTCTCTCAAGAGCACTTCAAGGTGTTGGCCAAAGCAATCCCTACAAAACCCTATATGTTTTGGGTCCTTGCTTCTTCAGAGCTAGATAATTTCTTTATGTTCCCTCACCAAAGCTCACGAGACAGCCAGAGCATCCTGCTGCTGCTCGCCATTCTCAGATTCCCGCGACGGGCTTGGCAACAGCCTCTGGAACCCACACCACAGCCCAGAGCACCGAGGTTTCAAAGTCAACCCTGGAGGGCCAGAAAGATGCCTGTTCTTCTCTGGCACTACGGGAGGTGCGACTGGGTTTGAAAGATGCATTTGTGTCCCATAGCTTTTCTAGCCAACTCCTTAATTTCAGAACTGAATCCATTAAATACACCTCTTAATAAATTAGGATACCAGTGTAAAAGCCAGTCAGTCATGTTAGCAGCACTCGCTGGCTAGAGGCTGTGTGTACCTGAAAACAAAGTTGCAGGTCAGAACTGGCTTTTCAGAACAAATGTGGATGGCCTAATTTTAGTATTATCCAGGTCTGGAGCAGTGCAAGGGCCAGTGGAAAAAGAACCTGAGGGTGTCGGCTCTTACATGAAAGCCAAAAAAGTCAGCACATCAATTTTATCATCTGTAAAATGGGGACAACAATATTTACTTTGCCTTCCTCATAAAGTTGTTGTATGAAGTAACCGCAATGTCTTATAGAGTTATGTAATTATTAGTTTTGTAATTATTACGTAATTATAAAAATATGTAAAACATATCTTCATCTATAATGCATATTATTTTTGGCAGTTACTGATGTCAAAATTAGACCCAACACAAACCAAGTAGGGTTTATTAAGACAAACTAAGTTAAACAATAATTTTTTGAAACTTTTCCCCTTAGAGTCGTGCCTGAAAAAAGCAGACCGCAGGTGGGCCTGGACACCCGTCACACGGTCCTACTGCAACTTCCGAGGGTGGGTACGCTCAGCTCTTGGCTATAAATATTATTCTGTGTTTTGTGAAGCACTTTTGCATTGGAAGGTACTAAAGAAACAAGGAGGAATAAAACTACACACCATCAAGTAGTAATTAAACAGCTGCAGGAGGTCAAAAGCATTGAAAACGACACCAAAAAACGCATACTGAACACAACCAGGACAAGGACGAGTGCTCTGTGGGCCAGTCGGCTGCATCGGCAGTTCCTTCCCCAGCGGCCTGTTATGTGGACAGCAGGCTCAGGCTGCCTGCACCAGTGTCGCCTGCCACGTGCTCCTAGCCACAGTTCTCCCAGCCTATCCCCATTCACTCACATTACAATGATCTAGAATAATTTCTCTTGCTGCTTCAAGATCCCCTGCTGCCACAAGGGGCTGAGGCCCAGCAGGTGGTACCGCCCCTCCCACCACCTCTAGAGCCTAACAGCTCACCTCTGTCCCCCTGGGACAGTCATCTGCTTCCCACCAAAACCAGGAGAAAACACACACACACACACACACACACACACACACTTCCTTAATCTGATCATTATCTCTCAGATATAAAAAGAATCTAGAATTAAAAGTATCCATTTAGACCCCCACTTCCATCCCATAAAATCCCCAATCAAAAGTGGTTCTGCTGCTGACCCTGACATTCTTAGTTTCTTTGGGAAAGCTTTTCAAACCACACTATAAACCCTGTACTAAGTGTCTCTGTGGCCGAGTCAGGGTTGAGGGGTGGCCCTGGAGGTGGAGCAAAACGCAGGACAGCAGGATCAAGGTCAAAGTCAACACGCAGCTGTTCCGGCAGTTTCCTAGTTACATCCCTGATCCACGAGGAGAGAGTGTTCCCTGAATACCCTTCCTTCTGCCTTTGTACCTGCAGATGGATTTACAGTAAAGTTATGATGCTTTGAATTAGGCCAGAGGGCTTCCGATTAAAGGACTCTTTTCTCTTCATTAACAATGTCCTTCCCTGTCTTTCTGCACTTCATCTGCCAAGCAGACGAGGCCAGGATGTAGCTACAACCTTGAGCACACGAAGAATATATTTAGAGTAGACATGCCTTTATACAATGGATTTGTTCATTTTATCATTCAGCAAACAAATACTGTAAAATTAGGTCTCATACGCAACTGGGCAAGGGTGTCTTTTCTCTAGAAGACTCTATCACATATACCTTTTTTGTTGTTGCTCTTTTATAAATCCAGATTTTCACACGTCAGTGTGCTGAAAACAAGGTACATGTGTTTCTCTCCATCAGATGTAAAGGTAACTATGGGCTAACAAGTCAAAGTCAGGCTGGTGCTTCTTTACAGAATCACAAAATGCAAGTCACTATACTGTATATGAAGAAAGGATTTTGACTTCCTGATGAGCTGTTCCTGGGACTTTTAATTTGCCTCATTAGTATGTCTATTCTGAGTCTACTGCACAAAACCGCCAAGTCCAGAAACTGGAAACAAGGGTCGAAGGAAAATGAGTAAGAACTGGATCTGCCTGGTCTCTATGGGCTGTTTTCCCTGCTCCTTACCTTCCGTCAAACATAACCATACTGGTGTCTCTGAAGGTTGGAAGAGACCCTGCAGTCCAGGGGCCTCTGATCCTCAGTGGACTTTGCTTCGTATTTCAGTTCTTAAATGGTATCAACTTCAGTAATGTAAAGATCGTTCCTTTTATTACTCATTCAACACATTTTTACTGCATGCCTATGGGCAAGGCAAAGAGGCCCCAAACTGAGGATTCAAAGTCCAGGTACTGTCTGCCCTCAGGGAACTTCCAGAACAGTCTGTGATGTGTTATAATGCAAACAGGAATCCAGAGCTAGAGGTAGTATGCCACCCTCTCTCTCGGGTCAGGAAAGCATTCTTGAGGGAGTATCACTTAAGCAGCTGTGAAGGAGTACGAGCCACTTGGGCAAAAGGGGCAGGGGAGTCTTCCAGAGCAGATGGAACAAACCGCCTTGTAGGAACGAGCGCTCAGGGTGCAGAGGGTGCATGTGGCAAAGCACAATTCTGAAAGAGCAGGGGCAGCAGAGCAGGAAGGGGGGGCCAACATCACTGCCAGCTGAGGGACATCATGGAAGTCTGTGTAGGAGGGTGTGGAAATGCTAAAAGAGGATGCACTTAGAGACACTTCAGAGAAAAAAACAGGTAAGGCGTGGGGATGAGCTACAGACATGGGGTCTGTGAGATGTGTCTCGGAGAGGCCTGGTGTGTGGTGGCACAAGGGGTGCCCTCACTGGGCGGACAAAGTGGAAGGGGGGCCCTTCGGGCATCAGTGCACAGCAGGATTCTGAAGAGCAGAGGATGCACAGAGCCCCAGCTCTAAAAGTACTCACTCTCTGGAACATTACATTTACAGAATAGAATGTTCTGGACCTAGAGCAAAATCTCAAGTAGAATGACCTGGAATGGGCTTAATGTCAAAAGACATTTCTGGGGTAACTGAAGGTAAAGCTAGAAACCCTTTCTGGAACCCATTAGTCTACACTGTTCTGAATTAAACTGATTATTCTCTACTGCCTCAGAGTGATGATTCCATTATTAGGAATATTCTTGGACAATACTAGGTAAAGACTAGGCTTTATCAAAGTGACCCCAAGTTAACACTTGCTTTTAACAATAAATCTCTGTGAGGCGCCTGGGTGGCTCAGTGGGTTAAGCATCTGCCTTCGCTCAGGTCACAATCCCAGGGGCCTGGGGTCAAGCCCCACACTGGGCTCCCTGCTCAGTGGGGAGCCTGCTTCTCCCTCTGCCTCTCCACTCCCCCTGCTTGTGCTCTGACAAATAAATAAATAAAATCTTCACGAGTGACATGAGAAAAAGAGAGAAAGCCGGGGTGGAGAAAAGATCGTCGGAGTTCTTCACTTGGAGGTGGAGGCGGCGCTGAGGTGGGGGTCGCACCGGAGAGACCACCGACCTCGGGCTCAGCCTCTCACGGGCCAGATGAGCTTGGCCCACATAATTCATTTAAGTCTCGATTTTCCCAACAGTAAATTGGGGATAAAACCCCCCTGGGAGAAGCGAAAGGGGGTGGAGAATCTTTTCTTTTTTAAAAATTTTATTTATTTATTTGACAGAGAGACAGCGAGCGAGAGAGGGAACACAAGCAGAGGGAGTGGGAGAGGGAGAAGCAGGCTCCCAGCAGAGCAGGGAGCCCGATGTGGGGCTCAATTCCAGGACCCTGGGATCATGCCCTGAGCCGAAGGTAGACGCTTAATGACTGAGCCACCCAGGCGCCCCAAGGGTGGAGAATCTTTTAAGAAAACTGACTGGGGGGGGGAGCTAAACCAAACAAAACCCTGAATGTGTTTGACAGTGAAGGAAAAGAGTATTTTTGAAATGACATGTAGGGTACTCCTAAGATACCCTGTATAAAAACAAAGAAAAAAGTCCCAGCAGTGGTCCCACATGGAGTGGATGTCCCCTGAACAGCCAGAGTCTTCTGGGCTTATTTGCAAGGCCGTGGGAAGCTGGAGGTGGGCAGCAGCACAGACCCCCAAAGAGCTGGCTTTGAAAACAATCCACCACTAGCGATTAAACTTCCAACGCAGCTATGTTGCTACTTAAGTGCACTTGTTTTGAACATTTATCTTTTTATTGGAACATTTTTAACAGGGCAGGCACAGGATTACCCCCTCTTTAGTCCCCCCCTCAACTATATGTCTTAATATAAACACTTTACTGATGATAATGGTCTCTAAGCACGTACTGACACTAGTATGGGGAATAGTGATTATTTCTACCAGGGAGCCCACAAAGCCGAGGCAGTTTCTAATGATCACACGTGGAATGAACTTCAACTATGGATGTGGCGGGTGCAGACACTGGCCACCTGCCGTGGGTTTTGAATGTTCTATAATTCCCTAAATCTCCCGGGTTTACAGCCTTGAAGTTCAGCAATAATAAATACATACAGGCAAAACAGCAATTTCTCTAATGAAATACATCCACTTGCCACAATTTATGTTAAAACCAATCTTCATCCCCTCCTCTTTCTAGAATGTTAAAGTGTTACGGAAGAAGGCTTCGTTTTTCTCTTACACAAAGTGTATATTAATATATATTCTTCATAATTCCACTTAACAAAAGATCCGCACAGGTTTTGCTAAGGATGTTTCTTTGGGCTAACCAAAGTGGGTTTCCCCTACTTTGCAAACTTACCCTATACCCAGAGTTTGCATTTTATCTTACCTACAAGTACATAATACTCCATTAAAATAATTCTAATCAGAGGGTTTCTTTCATAGCCAGAGAAGAAAGCTGTAATTTTGATAAAACATTATCTATTTTGTTGAGGTGAATTTTTATACAAATCTTCTGAAAAAAAAAAAAAAAGAGAGATTTGTGCCCTTTAAGAAGTTAGAAAGGAGGGGCTTAGGTCCGGGAGGTTTTTTTGAAGCAGTAATTAGCATGTTGGCTCTGAACAGCAGCTGAGAATCTGAGAAAAGGCTGCACCCAGCAGAAGCAGGAGCCCCGGCAGCCCAGCGAGAAGAGAATAGCCTTTTCTTGAAGTATAGAGATAAATGCTATGGACAGAGTGGGAAACACTGAAATTAAAGTTGTACAAGACTACGTACTAGCCTAATTTTATTTTCCCCTTTGCCCAAACATTGGACTGGATTATAAGGAGAAATGATTACCTTTTGTGTTTAGAAAGGCATCTTTTTAAAGAAATTGCCTGCCAGAAAAGCAACTCACTGTATAATCTCCCCCTCTCCATGGCTCATCCCCGGAGTTGGGTTTATGCTTCCAGAAAGCCAGTTATGGGGAGCTGCTCGTCCACAAGATCCTCACGTTGAACTGTTGGCGATTTCAGGGGCAGAGATGACAAATGTGCTGGCACAACAGGCCCCCTTTAGCGGGATCTCACATCTGCGAAGCCTAAATAAGCTAGAACTTCGATCTCTGCAGAAGCTCCAGACTCCTGGCTCTGGAGGCCTTCTTCCCTATTCTTACCGCCTCTCTTCCCACTTGGTTTCTTTTATCCTTTCCTGCCCAGATCTACCTCCAGTCCTCGCTGGCATCTTCTCAACTGAACAACTACATAGTTACAAGTCACGGTCCTTATCTGCAAAGCCACCCTACTCCTGAAGTGGCAAGTTCTTCAAGGGCAGGGCCAGACCGAAAAGGGACAGGGAAGGCACTTTTCTACAGGGCAAGCTCCAGCAAAAAGGAACTGGAAAAAACCAGGATGTCCTGGCATATTAAAACAACCGCCAATACAACTCTCCACAGGGCTGCGGGTCCCCACACCCTAAAGCCAACCGCCAGATCCCAACAAACCCTCTCTGGGGGCTTTATGGGGCCACTTCATAAGGTGATCATGTGAGACACCTCACCTCAGGTCTGAACCCTCACACCTTTCTTCCCAGAAACCTTACACTAGAAGGAAAAAGCTGGTCCAACCCTAGTGTGGAAACTGCTACCAAAATCAATCCACTAGCTCTCAACCTGGCTTTAGTGGACTAGCTAAAAATGTGGAGTTTTCAGAGTCGATTTTAGTCAGGCACCTGCAGCATGTGTTAATTTCAGCCACGACCCAGAAAGACTGAACAGGCAGCATCCCAGGTGTTTTGTATCCCCAAGAAAAGTTTAAGAACCTTGGCTCGATCCAGCTTCATGGATATGGACATTTTCTTCTTTATTTTCTATTTTAGAGGCTTAACCCAGAGTACAAGATACTGAGCAAAAGGCTAATCTTAACTTCAACAGAGGAAGAAAATGGAAACTTGTAACTGACATGACCAAGATTAGAGATCTTGACTAAATTCAACCTCCAATTGGAGGAGGACCTCCTCCACCGCCAATTTTTAAATGACAATTGACTGTTAAGACTGATTTCATTTTATCCCTTAAAACAACCTGGTAGGGTAGTCCAGTTATGATCTCCACTTTAAGGGTTAAAAAATTGGGCCAGGAGAGGCTCAATGACTTGCCTACCATTACAATTTTCCAAGTAGCCAATCTTGATGAATAATTCAAGGATAAAATGAGACCTACAAGACTCAGTAACCATGACCCCTTTCAAAGACCTTCTGTTGGGTAAATACAAGAGCCCCTTTTGCTCTTCCTGTGGCCTTCTTGCTCTGGCAGCCGGGTCAGTGCACAGTGGTCATGCAATAAAAGGTGGCTCCATCACATGGGTTGTTCTCCTCCTTCAGGACTAGGTTACAAAGGCAACACACACGGGATGGTGTTAGCAAAGTTATTTAAACTATTTGAAAATATATCAGTGACTATGGCATTTCAGAATTCCCAAGTGTGTGTGTGTGTGTGTGAGAGAGAGAGAGAGAGAGAGAGAGAGATATTTCCTGGAGTTCTCTACCATTAATCTGGAAGTCAATTCTGAATGCAGTCTCCTAAAACTCACCAACAAAATCTTATTGGCATATTCACTATAAATGGCACTCTTTTTTTTTTTCCAAAGCAGGGGGTGGGATGCAGTGGGTCTGGGAGAATGGAGAATGGAGTTCCCTTGCTGGAGAGATGTCAGCCCTTAAGTGACTCGCTCTCATGAAGAAAGGGTGTCTGCAGCACTGGAAAGCCCGGCCCTGCCAGGAGGCGAAGCTGAAGCAACAGCAGTTTATGAAGACACCCCCCCACAACCACACGGCTGCCTCGCACAGCGCTCCCCACCTCTACTGTGGGTGCTAGGCATACAACCCCGGCCGGACACGTCACCACGGAGCAGAGTCTTCCCTCGGACAGCGCCCGGCCCCCAGCGGGTGTGCGACTACTACCGCCTGCTTGTGGCCACCTGTGAGGGGCAGGAGCATGCGAGAGCCCGGTGAAGGGGCTGCTCAGAGTAGAGAATGAAGAGGTGCTCCTCGTGGACTGTGGGTGTCCGAGGGCACGAGGGAAGGGCCTGGAAAGGAGGAAGATGTGGATCTTGACGTGTGCCTACTTCTCTCCCACTCACTCTTCAAACTCCCCAAGTCACTCTGACCTGGCAGGTCTGAGCACCCCAGGAGCCTTCCTGACTCAAGTCAGGTGCAGCTCCTCGGTGCCTGCGCGGACCCCACACCCTCACAGCACTTACACAAGGGATGGTCTAAGCGAAGCTAGGGCTGCTCTCAGCTGCAAGAAACCATCACAATTCCTTAATCCTGAAATGGTCTTACTTCACTTGGATGTCTAAGAGGAGTCCCAGACTTAACATGAACACAATACACCCGATTTCCCCCACCAAACCTGTTCCTCCTCCAGGCTTTCCAGTTTTAAGAGATGGCACCCCATTCATCCCATTGCTCTGTTGCTACCCCTGCTCACACAGGCCACAGGGATTCGCTCCTGCAGACCTCCCCAACCTCATGACCCTCTCTCCGTATCCAATACCGCCTCACCACACTGCTTTTTCTGTCCCTCAAGTCCACCAAGCTCGGTTCTCCCCCGACAACCCCGGATGCTCTAAAATGCCTTCTGATCTCAAAGGCTGGCTCGTTATAGCACTCCCACCTCAGCCCCTCAGGGAGATTTATCTGAACCCCCAATCTAAAGCAGCTACCCCAGGGGCTGGGTGGCTCAGTTGATGAAGTGTTTAACTCTTGCTTTCGGCTCAGGTCATGATCTCAGGGTCGTGAGATCGAGCCCTATGTCAGGCTCCACCCTGGGTGTGGAGCCTGCTTACAATCCTTTCTCTCCCTCTCCACTTGCACTCTCTCTCTAAAATAATAATAATAATAATAATAATAATAATAATAATAATAATAATAATAAAGCAGCTACCCAATCACTGTCTATCACACTGTCTTATTTTAACTATGTGCACAGATTTGCTCCTGACAAATAACACTGGCTGCATGGACAAGGGGAGGGTGCTAGTAAACCAGGACTGCAAGCCCGTGCTGGCATGGCCACACTTGGGTTTTAGAAACATCATTTCAGAGCACAGGACAGACCAAAGGGGCTCAAAGTAAAGGGTAGGGAGACCAATCATGATGCTACAGTGATGAGAAAAGATGATGGTCTGGACTGGGGGAGGGAGGTGGTGACAATGAAGATATGAGAGAGATCTGGATTATTTCGTTAATAAAAACAACAGGATATTGAGAGTGCCTGGAAAGGAGTAACGGGAGGGGAGAGAGGATTCTAGGATGGCTCTAAGGTTTTTGTTTGGGGCACAGGATGGCATAGAACCAGGCAGGGGGACACTGGTGTCTGTGTATTCTAGTTTAGAGTGAGGACGCTGGCAGGGGGATAGACAGCTCTCAAACTTGAGTTCTAAGTGCCATTAGGTGATGTTCACATTCAGAAACTGTTCTCCCTTCTGAGCCAAAGTTGAGGCTGTCCTTTAGACGGCTGGGCTGGGATAATCAACACCAGCAGTAGGACCCTAAGGTGACTGCCCTCTGGATGTCATGTGTTTGTCTCAAGGGGCACACACTGAGACACATGCACAACAAAACCTCACACAGATGCTGTCTACTGAGGGCAGAGCCCGTGGCAATGGTTCCCAGCATGCTGCGCCCCACAAAGAACTACTGGGGTGAGCAGTTAAGACTGGTCATCCATCTCCCGCCCATTAATGTTTTCCCAGAAACAATAAAGCAGCGGATGGAAAAAAGCTGTCACTCAGTCTCATTACCAAAACACATTTTCACTCCTCTCTCCAATTCTTTCATGCAAAGATTAAAATTCTAACCAGTATTTTCATAACTGATTTTCAATTATGTTTTAAAACAAGTACTTTAAGTGGTATCCAAAGGCCTACCTCCTACCACTAAACATCTGTTGCTCATTACACGTCTCCTGAGAGAGCCTGCTAGTCACAGGTTCCCTCCGCACTGCACTGAGCCGCCATGTGTCAGGCACCACGGTGGGCTCGGCTGGGAGAACAGTCACAATACATGGTGCTAAGTGGCACAACAGGTGTAATGGGAGTGCTGGAGACTTGCTGTCTGAGGAACCAGGTGACAGGTGAGCTGGTCTTTTTAAATGTGCTTTTCATGAACAACAGTGTTTAAAATGCCCAGGCCTGCTGGGAGGTGCAAAGTCTTGTTTCGGCAAACAAATATATTATTTTTGAGGGGCTGCCTTTTCAAAGCATTAATATATTTTGATTTCTTCCAGAGGGAGCTCTACCTAGGAAACAAGCAAAGAGAACCAACTGGCAACTCTCCTGTTGCTTATGTTAATGCACTACTATCGCACCAACTCAGCTTTAAGTAGTTTTTGAACAACAACAACAAAACCAACCTGCAAGAGAACCAAAGCCCTATGCCTGACATCCGTCTCAACCAAGATTTAAACTTCACAGACAGAGTTTTTGAAGTCTAGAACCAGCTGGCATCTCCACGGAGCCAGTCACAAGGAGTTTGCCTGCGAATTAAACGAACATAGACATTTTACTAGAAACTCTTTCAGTGGCCGCTTAGTGAAAACACGTAAGACGTGAAATGCCTCCAAAGCTGATGTCACTGCAGCTGAGTCCCACTCGCAATCTTGAAGTTTGTTCTTGCAGGCGGAAACGTGTCATTGTGTTGACCTTGGTCCCATGCATCTGCTTATGTGGCAGCTCTTTGGTGCTATTCTCATAAGGCACATTCCTTGACAGCAGGCTGCTGCCAACATATTCAAATGAAGTGTCAGCTCATAAGCGCATACGGGCAAAATCACTCCACTGTACCTGGCTTACTGGGACAGGGTCATACAGGGCTGAGTTCTTTCTCCTCGGCTTGATTTCTACCCAATAAGCTTAATGACAGGGACGCATCTCCACTAAAACAACACGTGAGGACACCTTCTAGGACTGACACCAGCTTACAGCACTTACTTCCTTTAAAACCACCTCAGCTCAAAAGTCTCTAGGAATCGTTTAGCGCCCACCAAGGAAGCTACCTGATCTCCAGCAAAGTTAATCTTACCCCGAACAGTCCTCTGTCACCGTCCTATTTATAGATGAGAAAACTTTATCTAAGAGCTCTCCAAATGCCTCATTTAGGCGGCGCTCCTGAAGAAAGTGCTTCCATACATCCACATTTTCTAGATAACTGAGTTATTCAGACTCGGGAAATTATGCACAGAAAAATGACAAATTGAAGAGAAACATTAAAATTCCAAATTAATGATCAATGGACGTAAAACATTAAAATTAATAGGGAACAACAGCAATATCACTAATACAAGAAATAAAATTTAAAGGAAAAAATTTTAAAACATCCAATGTTGCTGAGGTTATAATGGGCTCGCATGTATCTGTGGATGACTGTAGCTCTGTATGACGCTTTTTGGTTAAACCACAAGATGATGCCTATCAAAACCCGTAACATATTCACACTTTTTGATTTAGCAGTTTAACATCTGGAGATTTTCCCTCAACTAAAACTCCATATATAGAAATGTTTACCACTGCATAAAAAAATAAAGTAACCGGAAGCCTCAAATGGCTAACAGTGCAGGAGTACTTGGCTAAATTACATTACATACGTATTAAAATAAAATATATAAGTTACCATGCAAGTTAAAATTACAAAATTAAGTGAAAAAAAGCAATACAGCCTTGTATCTCTAGTTAATGGCAGAGACCTTCTGGGTCTGGATCCTGGACTCAGTTATCTAGGAGGAAGCCCACCTCAGAGGGTTGCTTTGAGGTTTAAATGCGAGAATTCATGCACAGTGCTTGGAAAGTACTCAATCCATGTTAGCAATTGCTACTACACTATTATTATATCTAGTAAAACAAGCACACGGACAAAGTCTAGAAAAGAAACACATTTACTGAGTTATCAGGATTGTGGCTTTCACCTACAGTTCTAGTGCTTTTACAGTATGAGTAACATTGTTATCATTCACTCTTATGTGAATAATATGCAATTTGCTCACAAAATGTATTTTACCTTTTCAGGAATCAGGAGTTAAGACTAAGCCTCAAGCCCACAGACGTGCCTGGTGCCCCCTCTAAACCTAAAGTCTGTTAAGCCTGCTCTTCTGTCCTTTCCTGGTTTCCTGTTGCTTCCTGTGCGTGGAACTGTCTCAGACCCTCCAAAAATAAGTATCCGTGCATAGTGACAATTTGAACTTCAGAACCCACCTGACCTCAAAGTAAAGTGCATGCACTTTGTCTAGTCTCAGTTCAACACACAGAGGCCTGAGGCTACATCCTGGAACTCTAAGAAAATGGGGTGAACCGTGCACAACAGAGCTTTTTCCAGGCCCCAAAAAGTAATGTTTCATATCAGCTCTTTCTCACCATAATTAAATGCAATTTGGTATTCTACTGTATTGTAAATAATGTCAATATCTTGAAAAATTATTAGAAAACCAAAAATAGCAAATGACCTCTTCTGTGCCCCCTTCCGTTCCCAACCATATTATAGGCAATAATTACAATGGTAGCTTAATGTCTTTGATACCTTTTCAGAGTTCTGTATGTGGGATTTAAAAAAAAAAAAAAAAAACAGATCTCATGATTTCCTATTTCCTCCCACTTTCTTACAACCCGGATTAAGTTTCCTGCTTTTACATTTATGCAAAAAGCTAAATAAAAACCAGCCAGTCCTTATGAAAAGTACTGTACTAGAGACCCAGAGTGCTGACGACCTGAACATGCAGATTCAGTGGGGCTGCTTTCACACCTAGTAGTTTCTTCTGCCCGCTACACATTAGCTGCAAAACGAAGGTCTCCCTTCTCTTCCTCAATCCCCTCTTGCTGTTACTGGGGTCTTACTCAGCCCACTCCACTGGCCAACCTGTCCACTTAACGGGAAGCCTAGGCTTTAATTCCTCACTTCCCTTCACCTGCCACACCTGATTGGTTTCTGGATTCTATCGATTTTAAATTCCAAAAATGGTCCTAGTACCTGTCCACTCCTTCCGATTCCCTTCTCGCCCCTTCTTCAGCCCTTATCATCTCTAGAGAGATCAGTGCCACAGCCTCTCAACCAGTGGGCCTGCTTCTTCCCTCTCCTCGCATCTCTCCTGAGTTGCCTTTCTAAGACACAAACCTGATTGTGTGATATTACACACTCAGAACTGCTGATGGTTTCCCACTGCCCATAAACCAAAGGCTCAATCCTTAGACTATAAGAGAGCCCTCTGCAGTCCTCATATATGTTATTAGCTATTTTGGGGGGAGAGGGGAGGAGGTGGAGTGTGGTTGCTCTGAATCATTCTATGAATTCTTAATTATTTTGGATCTCCCTTATAGCGCTGACCCATCAAGAATGTTTATTTAAAAAATATATTACTGGGTAGACTCTTTACTTTGGCCTTATGTAATCACTATCAAAAAATGACCAACTCACAAGAACATTAATGCTTTTACTTAACGTGCCAGGCAGATTTTATTCGCTTCCTTCTGTCTCCTCTCCTTTGAACGATCTAACTCCTGAGAATGTCTGTGGGCTGCTGCTAGATCATAAGACACTAATTAACACTGCACCCCTAAATACCACACACACCCTGCTCCCCACAAACCTGAGTTTCCCATAAGAGTAAAAATGAAAAGAAAATGGTTGTTTCCTATACAGGGCAACTTCCCTTCATGGAAGAAGCGCTAGTCACGCGGGCACGGAACGACACATGAACTACAGCCCACTAAGTGAGCGAACGGGAACCCATCTTCACTAGAACACGTGAGGATACCACCCCAGGGCAGACGCAGTCCCACAGCACCTGCCCAACATTTCTCTATGTACCTTCCAAAGAGTCACTCATGCTCCTAAGAACTTTCCTTACAATGGGCACTATCAGTTTCATGTTTTATAATCAAGAAGGTAAAGCACAGAGGCTAAGAGCCTTGAGCAAGTGACCAGCTAGGAAATGCCAAGTGCTGGAATTCGTACGAAGCAGTGTGACTCCAGGACTGTCACCCAACCCCTGCCTCCCCAGCTGCTGAGAGGAATGGCCGAGGCAGAAAGGTGAGGAGGATCTCTGAGGGCACAATTAAGCTGAACGGATATTCCCTTATCGGACTTTTCAATAAATGGGAAGATGGGAAGAAATTGGCCTGCAGTTGGTGGCCTTCGGGGTCCTACAAAATTGGCCTTGGATTGGGGCAAGAAGTTAGGGCAGGGGGTGGGGGGAAGCTCCATTTTTTTTTTAAGATTTTATTTATTTATTCGACAAAGATAGAGACAGCCATCGAGAGAGGGAACACAAGCAGGGGGAGTGGGAGAGGAAGAAGCAGGCTCATAGCAGAGGAGCCTGATGTGGGGCTCGATCCCATAACGCCGGGACCACGCCCTGAGCCGAAGGCAGATGCCCAACCGCTGTGCCACCCAGGCACCCCAAACTCCATTTTTCTTAACAGTATGGAATAAAGGAAGCATTAAGTCCTGGAAAATTTAAGCTCTCATGCAGGAACTGTGTGGCAAGGTGTCACTTTCTGCATGAATCACATATACCTTCCAGACAAGGTCCAGGAGCCTTGCTGCCAAGTGCTGTTCCTCACACACCAGCCATGGGACTTGGGGCCGAGGCTCCCCGACCTGTGAAGGGAGCTAAGGGCCCTTACAGCATTCTAACTTCAGATTTGTAGGTTTTCTAGCAAGGACTCAGACAGCTCTTGAATTGAACTGAATACCTACTTTTGCATGCTATTTGATCATGTTAGCCCTTTTAACACATTAGTAGTAGCTAGTGTAACATCTCAGGGATGAATTATTTGGCCTAGTATATACAGTAACCTGTCAATATTCCTGTTTATGGTCCTTTACCTTTAGCATTTTCAAACAGTCTATCCCTCACAAGGTTTTTTTTTTGAACGAGAGCGTGGGGGAGGGGCGAGGAAGAGTTGCAGAGGGAGAGGGAGAGAGAGAATCTTAAGCAGGCTCCATTTCCAGCCTGGCATGAGATCATGAGATCTCAGACCCTGAGATCATGATCCGAGCCGAAATCAAGAGTCGGATGCTTAACTGACTGCACCACCTGGGCGCTCCTCTAAGTTTTATTTTAAAATCAGGTATAAAGCTTCTCCCATCATCCTTCCACCCCTAAAAGAAAGAAAGAAATAGACTGTAGGGAAACTCTTTCAATCTGTCACAATTTATTCTGTAACATTATATAAGCAATAAAATTCCCAAACTGCACATTTCATGATATTCCTTAAATTTAGAAAAACCAAATCCTGAGAGAAAATGACCCCTTTCTCTGGAGGTTTAGTCTCAAGGTCATCATATAGTGATATAAAAGGGAGAGCATACAGGTAGTGTTAAGAAAAACAGGTAATAAGATAATCCTACAACTCTGTGCTACTTGCTGAAAGTCATGGGAACAGAGGGATGAATGAACCCTGGTGCTGGAATGTGTTAATACCGTCAGGCTGGGACAGTGTGAGCTGTGGCAACAAAGATCAAATGACAGCCTCCAGAGGGGACTGGAGAAGAAAGGGAAGAGTGTAAGGAAGCCAGAGGAGGGGGACGGAGAGGAAGGATGAGGAGCGGGTACAGGGGAGGGTCAGTCACTGCGGGGCATGTGTGTCTGGTGAGTCAAAAGCAGAGACCAGGAGCTTACGTGGGAAGGCTTCAGCAGGACCTCGGCAGGTGGCAGTATCCTTGGGTGGGCGGCGGCCCACTACTAACTTAGGGAGCACAGATGGAAATTCAGGGGGCATACAGGATAATGCATTTCACACATAACCAGAGAGGCTAAATGATCTGTTTTTACATGCAGTTTAACATGCAGTTACATTTTCATAATATCATTGATATATTAATACTTTTACACTTGTCAATTCAGGTTTTTTGTCACAGTTTTAAGTAAATTAGAGATGGAGGACGGATCTATTTAAACTTATATTAAAAATAAACTTCGGGGCGCCTGGCTGGCTCAGTCAGAAGAGCATGTGGCTCTTGATCTCAGGGTCGTGAGTTTGAGCCCCACGCTGGGTGTAGAGACTAAATAAATAAAACTTGGGGAAAAAAATTTCAAATATAATCTTCAATATACTGGTCAAAAGAAAATTAATCCAAATCCAGTTAACATACACAAATTCCCATGGAGGTTGTTAGGAATCTGTTTGGAAGGGGAGCGGTCAGCCCAGGTGGTAGTGGAAGGAAGGCAAGGGAATAAACACAGGCCAGCTCTACTGGGAGAAGAGGACACTAGAGATCCCTGTCTGCCACCACAACCCTGAACCCTGAAGGCCTTCACATTCCTAAATGTACCAAACATGACTTTTATAAACCAAGTTATATGTATGTTTGTTTAGAGGCAAGTGCCTCTATCACACTATTCACACATCAGATCAGAGGTCACTGTGGGCTCACATACACAGTCTGACCAAGATAAATAAGCAGAGGTCAAAATCAGACAAAACCGAAGAGGGCTGTGCAGAAATGAATGGATTAAGTCCCACCCTCAGAAAAGGAAGGAGAGCGAAGGCCACCTGCTTGAACAGGAATGTTCTAGTTTTCTGCAATTTTCACAGTAGGACACTTATAGGGAGGGAGCTACTGTCTCTCGAGGACTTCATATTATTTTATTATAATATCATGCTTGTTAAAACACCTGATAAATACATGGGCCAAAATGGATCTCTAATGAAATATATGTGGCCTTATCTCAACATGATAGGACTGGGAGCGCTTGTTAAGAGGACTGAAATTGAAAGCATCTGCTAAAACCTAAGATAAAACTAGACTCAAAGTGGCCTTGACAAACTGAAACAGCATCTATCAAATTAAATAAGAGAAGGCAAGTTAGTGTAATTTTCATTTGTTCTCAAGTACATCAGGAAAAGGAGAATATAAAATGGGCAAATAAAACAGAAAAAGATCTCGCAGTCATAGTGGAACATCAGTCAGCTCAAAAAGCCAAAGCAGCATTTTTTAAACTATTTTTAAAATAAACGCATCCCTGGGCTATATACCACCTGAACATGTGTCACTAAAGCCAAGTCATCCTTTATTCTGAGGGTAATGGGATGGTACTGTCTTCCCTTCCCATCTCACTGGGTGGCTTGTAGGAATAAAACAGATGTGCGAGTGTACTCAGAAATTAAATTCAATATACAAAGCTAGCATTCTATTCTAAAACAGGGATGTTACATAAACAGAATGGAATCAAGGGAAGAGAAAGTTTAGTGTTTTTAAAGGGCACTGGCATCGTGTGAGTACAATATAAGGAAATAAGTGTAAAGCTACAGAATGAAATTTATTTAAGATTCGTCATGAAACTAATATAATGTTATATGTCAATTATATCTCAATTGAAAAAAAAGACTGGTCAGCTATATGGGTTCTAAAACCTGTTATTAAAAGAGATGGTGGCATTTGGAGCCACAAGAGAACCCAAAAATCTAGTTTAGAGCCTCTACTAAATAGAAGCAGCCTAGGGACAAAAACACCCGCTTTTATGTCTTTCACCTTTGAATAAAACATTCCAACTTTTTATCCCTTAGAACATACTATTAATTTGAAGTACTTCTGAAACAGCTGAGGCTGAAATTAGTATTTAAAAAAACAAAAAACACTTTCAATATTCTCTGCCTAAATTGCTTCTTTTTATCTTAATCACCTAGTCAGTGACGTGGCGGGGGGGATACTCAGCATTATCTGTTCTAATTATAACATGCCAGATTTTACTTTGGGATCAAAACTGACAAGTAGTAAGCTGAATTGTCACTTTCTGATGACAGAGATTCCCTATTAGGAATTTTAAAAGGCAGGCCTGTGGGTCACCAACCTTTCTGGGACAGAAGGACCACCTGTGGCTCAGCGTGGTCCCATCATTCTCAGGTGCCTTCTACTCCTAGACCTGGATTGAGACACAGGATTTAGGGATCTGCTGGGCAGGAGTTAGCCTGCTATTACTGGTTACCAATTATTGCTACAGAATGTTCAACAGTTTACACACAGAAGTTACTCTGAGAAATATTAATAATATTCTATGTTGAAATAAAGAAAACACTGGCAGATGGGGCAGGGACACACACCTAAAATAACAAATAAACAAAACAAAACAAACCACTAAATATGGCAGGCAGGCCACCAACTGGAGCAAGACAATGACTGATAGATTAGGGAGTACTCAGAATTGACTAAAGAATTTTGTACTTCAGGGTCTTAAATGTTATGTCCCTTTAAGACTTTCGCATTGTAAAATGTCACTGTGTCTAAGAAGCAAATCTATTTCAAACCTGGGGATAGGGAGTGACTATGGTGATGGAGAGGGAAGGTGGGAGGAAATAAACTCATGTGGTGGGGGAGGGCCTTAAAGGGAAAGCAAGTTCCTCGTGTGACTGAATTAGAATGTTCTAATATAAAAAATATATAAACTTCATATTAATTACATTTTTTTACTGTAGTTTATAGCTTTGACTTCCTTTTTATCAGACACTGTTATAAATTCTGGAGACAATGCAATGACAAAATACAGTGCTTTGGGGGGGAAGTGTAGGTGGCGAGCAAAAGAACAGTATAAAGTATCCAAGAATACTATGGATCCTGGCTGATACAATCATTCACTATGACTGAAAATCATCAGTATATTTGTCAAGAATGGTAAATTTTAAATATAAACTAACACAAAAACTCTTATATAATTATCAAAGACTGAACATACATCTCCACATCTTTTCTCTCCCCACTAAGAATAAGGGATAAACTTATACGGCAACTTCACGAGGACACCAAGAACAGGAAAGGGAACACACACGAGAGATGTCCCCATTTCCGGACGCTGTAAATCAGACAAAGAGGGTGTGACCCAGCAGTCTGAAAGGCACAGAAAGGAATGAGTGCAGTGGAGGGGCCACTAGAACACCAGTCACGGAGTGGCACAGAGCCTGGGAAGCAGGCATCTCAGAAAGTGGGGCCAGAAACCAGGTCATTAGCTCAAATTTTAAGAGGAGTTAGGTCCCTAACCCAGCCCAATTCAAGCAGTTAGCAGTCCCTGCAACAGGGATGTTTAGAGAAGACGTTTTGAGAATATCAGAAATGAAGATAAAAAAATAAAAAGTTGAAGAGAGCGTGGAGAAATTAGAACGAAAAGGCAGAGAGAGAGAGAGAGAACCCAGGAGAGAAAATGTAAAGACAGAGGACTGATCCAGGAGGTACCTAATTCACAGGATTCCAGAAAGAACTGAGAAAACAGAGGGAAGGAAATTATCCAACAAACAACACACGACAAACTTCCCCAAGTGGGAGACAGGAGTTTACAGATGGCAAGATCTCCCAGCGGGGGCAGCCCAGTGAGTGAAGAGACCCACCCCAAGGGAAACCAAGAAGATCCTCAAACCCTCCAGAGGAGAAAGGCAGTACACACACTTACACCAAGGACCCAACACCACGCACAGCTCCCCGCCCCCTCAACTGCACCATCAGAAGCTCGAGGACAAGTCAGGAGCCAGGACTCCAAGACAGCGAGAGAAAATCACTTCAAATCTAGAATTCTATACCCAACCAACCCTCAAGTAAACATGAGGATGGGATAGAGACATATTCTCCTACAAGACAAGATCTCAAAGTAAACCCACACACCCTTCTCGGGAAACTCCTGGGGGATGACGCGCTGCATTAAATGAGGGCGCAGACCAAGAACGGCAAAGACATGGGGTTCAGGAAACGGCACTCCCTGGAGGAAAGAAGGGAGTGACGATGATGACAACACCCCAGGCTAACAGCTATGAAACCGACCGAAAGAACGAACATCCCGCTGTCAGGTTTGGATTAGAGAGATGTGGTCCAAGAAAAGCCGTAACAACATGAATTAATAATCCTACAGAAATGAAGAGTTTTGGAAGAAAGGAAAGAGAATCATAGCATACTTTGTATTACAGAGTCAGATATTGAAATATGGGGGGAAAGGATCAATAAATAAAACAAATAGCAGCAAAAGCGTATTGTGCAGAAACAGAGGAAAGTGCAGAGCACTTGGCTGGCGGGCTGGAGCAGAGACGGCTACGCGGTGCTGCACCGACACGACTCCGCCCCCTAGGCACCCGTATTACTGATAAAAAATACAAGTTAAACACATCTTCCCAATTACTTCATTTTCTGTCCATCATGTGGGCCTACGGGCTCTAATCTGGAGGAATTACCACGTGGTGCAGGAGAATAAACGGCAAGGCTGGACCTTACGTAAAGGAGGAAGAGCGGAACCCGCAGGGAGGTAACAGGCAGAGCGAGCCCGGGAAGGGACTCCCTACTCACCATCTCTCTGGCTATTTCCAGCGCCTCCTGCAGGCCGTAGAGCCTGCCGCAGACCAGGTAGATTCCATTGGCCCAGAGAATACAACCCTCATGGACCCAAAATTCATTGCTGTCAAGAGGTAGTTCAGGGATTTGTAACTCCAGCTCGGGGCCACCTTCTGAAGTGGTGGGCACGGAGGGCTTTGGGTCCAAAGCAGTCTTTTCGCTGCTGCCCTCGGCGGTGGCTTTCTTACAGGGGAGCCCCCGGGACAGGGACCGAGGGCCTCCACCGCAGTCTTCCGAGCGGTGTCGCCGCTTAAACCTGGGGTGGGCGGCCAGGCTCCTCTGCTCCTTCTGCTGCTGCTGCTCGTCCTCCTCCTCAGTGTCCGTCTTGGAGCCGTTCGAAGCGCTTTTGTGCCGTACCTTCACTTTGCTCTGCATCTCCGTGGCCCGCTTGGGAGGCGGGTTCTTCGGGAGAGTGGCTGCATAATCTTGAGGATAAAAGGGTCCAAAGAGGTCACCCATGTTCCGGTAACTGGCCCACTTGCCACACAGACAGCAAACCAGGTGCCCCATAACAGAAGACTCTGTTACAACAGGGCCCTGCAGCATGAAGGATGAAGCTGGGAGCGCCTTGCTTTCAGTGCTGCTGGGTGGCGGGGTCAGAGACCGCTGACCTTTCCGACCCCTCACCAATTTGGTCTGTTCTTCTTCTTCAGCATTGATGATTGTACAAACGGCTCCAAGTTCACACTTATTTACTACATGGATGTAAGGGAAAAAAGACTTGTTCTTGGCATCAGTTTTATCCAGTGGCTGGGTGGCATACTTTAGTTTGATCTCAGGTTCTTGGGGTTCCACGATGGGAACTGCTTGTTTGGTTTTCCGCTTCCTTGGCTGTGCCCCAGGCTTCCTTCTCTCCCGCCTTTGCCTCTGCTTTTTTGGCTTTGGCTCTCCATCTGCAGAAGCTTCTGGTATCTGAGGGGGCTGAGGGGGTGGAGGCGGTGGCTGCTGTTTCTTTTGCTTGTTCACACTACCAATGGGTCTCCCCTTCTTCTTTCCTGATGGGAAGTACCCCTTCGGGGGGAAGCCCTCTTGTTTGGGGGAAATCGTCACTGTATCGTTCTCTTTCTCTTCAGCCTTGGGGTTTGCCTCAGGGGCCGACACGCCCGCTGGAGGTACATTCTTTGAGTCAGAAAAGATTAAAGGTGCAGTCCCACCAAGGGAACCATCTGGTCTCCCCTGGTTACTGCCAGGCTTCTGTGAGGTCGCAGATGTCATGGTACCAGGGGGGTCCTTTCCAGCAGTGACCGTGTCTGGGTGTGTCTCGGTCTTCACTTTGTCGTCCCCACTGCCACGCCACTCCTCTGAAGACCGTGGCAGGGGCTTTTCTATGCTCAACTCCTGGCTTGTTGGACAGACTAGGTCAGATACCAGCTCACCTTTTCTCTTCTCCATCTCGGCATCCTGAACAGCAACGCTCCCACCTTCGGGAGGGCCGCTCTTCAAAGACAGTATGTCATCGAGAGTAACCGTGTCTCCCCCGGCCTCCGCACTGTTCGAGGATGCACTCCTCCTAATATTTGGGGACGTGATCTTCTGAACAATAGCTTCCAATTTCAACCCCCGGCCCTTCCGGGGAGGCAGTATTTTGGTCTTAGCAGGACTTGTGAGGGTAACAGCAGGGCAGTTTCTACTATCTGGACTTGAAAGGTCCTTGGAGGATTCTCTCTTAGGGACAGATTTGACATCCTGACCGTGAGAAAGATGCGCATAGGAATTGAATGCTCTATCGGCGCCTTCTTTTGGTGGGTGAAGGAGGCGCCCTTTATCTTCGGTGTTACTGTTCTTCACATCTTGTGACTGCCTCTTGCTGGGAATGGGAGAGATAAAGGAACGCACCCGCCTTCGCATGATTAGGGGGTTTTGAGAGGAATGATCCTCTTGGCCTGGAAGCCTGAGCATGACGTTACTGGGTTTGGATGATTGTGACGTGTCGGCGAGCCCGTGTCCGTCGGCCTCGTGGGGCGGCCCATACCTCTTCTGACTGGACATTCCCGGAGGACCGCTGCTTTTGGCTGGAGAAGTCTGCCGGGAAAGATCCCAACAAGATTCCTGTTGTAACTTCTGAGAGCCATGCTTCAATTCGATGCCTTTGTTAGACAGACCATCACTGGACATGAGGCAGCGCCCCCCTTCCTGACCGCTGGGGTCATGGTAAGTCCCCATGGGTGGGCCATACATCATACCATCTTTGTCGTTTTTCAGAGGGCTCCGCACTCTGTCAAGAAACTGCTGCTGCCTTGGGCTCTTCCGTGGTCCCTCCTGCCTGTGCTGTGCTGCGGCGATCACTCCCTGAGCAGAACTGCTGCTCCAGTCTTTATATTCCTCTTGTTGCTGTTGGTACATCTGTCTCTTATAATGGAGCTGAGAATTCAAACCTGCATTGGGGTCCCCATAAGCATGAGCCCGAGTGTTTGTGTGGTAAGCAGAGGCCAGGCTTTCTGAGTTGGGAGAGAAAGGAGCGTGTAAAGAACTCCGGTTGGCCCTCTCTGAAAAGGTCATGTGTGGGTTCATGTGATGAGGGTCTCCCCCTGGGCCTCTGCTTCTCCCAGGAGACATCTTCAGTTTTTCTGAGAAGTCATGATACTGCGAAGGGGACCGACCCCTCATGCCCTCCCGACCACCGACTCTGCCAGGGACCCGCCGCATTGGTGTGGGTCTGCTGTCTTGGGGGCCATAGTCCGAGATGGAATCGTGGGCTGCTCCAGGGCTAGCATTGCCTCGGTAAGACTCGTGCTTGATGCTAGCAGGATGGCAGTGGTCTCCGGATTTCTTGTTGTTGAAACTAGCTTGGGATTTGGATTGTTCAAAGTCTTCCTCCTTTATCTGCCCACTCTGAGATTTCAGTTTTGTTTCCATGGATACCAACCCACCTGGAAGAATGACCGACTGACTTAAACTTGGATTGAGCCGTTCACTCCTCCCAAGTCTGGTGTCAGCACCCATGTGTCCCAGTGAGTGAGCCCCTGGGTCCCTGACAATCTGTCTTAGTGGAGAAATATCACAGATCACTGATCTTCTTTCAGAGAGGGAACCCCCGGGCTCATGGGCCGATGACTGAGGCTCTATTTCAAACTTTCTGGGAATCGGGTAGTCAGCCAAATTGATCTGTTTCATTTCGGGAGCCGTGCCGCTTGACTTCCTTTCCCAAGGCCCCCAGTGTGGGTTTTCTAATAGGGACCCGATGCTTTTGTTCAAAAGGCCCCTGCTAGCTAACTCATTGGTCTGACTGACTAAGACATTAGGCCGCGTGGCTCCTTCCAGGCCCGCAGCCACGCCCTGATGCTCCTGAGTGCCCCTAGAGTATCTCCTGTCAGGGTGGTGGTGGTAACCCTGAAGCACTTCCTGCAGGAGGCTGGGGAACTTCTCATTTCTCCCCTTTCGCTCCCCGTGGCCAGTGAAATCCCCCTTATCTTGTCCTGTAGGATACTGAGGAAAGCCACTGACATTTCTTGGCACGGCTGACCCGAAACTATCTTTGTAACTATAGCGCAGGCTTCCAGGAGATTTGCTGGGCTCACTCCTGCCTATGAAACTGGGGCCCACCGCGGAGTGCCCACCCTGGCCGTTTCCCTCTCCATTGTGGTTGGAGTTATTATCTACATTCTTGCTTCCTTTGCTCCCTCCCCCTGGGGGCTCTGGCTGTGGGACTGAGGGGTGACCGGTTTCCTTGGCCCCTCCGGCGCTGGGTGGCCTCTGGGGGGCTGCGGGATCATCCTCTTGGGAGCCTTTATCTTGTCCACCAGGCTTTTCTACCCGACCTGTCATGGCTTCCCGGGAGACAATCACCCCAACTGTCTTCTCATTGACTTTGGGGTTGCCCTCGGACGACAGCGGAGTGTCCTTAGCACCGGGCGAGGCAGCCTCTTCTCTGGCCGCAGGACTGGCATTGAGTCTGGGGGCTTCGTTCTGAGTGCCTTGTGCCGGTGAGGAGCCCGCCTTCTCAGAGGCTCCGCCCTTATAGGTGGTGTCGGAGCTGGTGCTCTGGCCACTTAACTGCCTCACACGCTCGCCCTGATCCTCGGAGCTGCTGGAGCAGCCTCCGTCCAGCGACTCGGCCATGGGGGACTTCAGCTGTTCTTCAGGCTGCGAGGAGCCTTCGGAGTTTGTGCAGCTGTCTGCTTTCTTTGAAGAGGAGGAGGGCCTCTTGGCGTTCTTCTTCTGAGGTGTCAGGGCATCAGAAAGGAGCATGTGCTGCACAGTATTAGGAAGATTGGCCACTTGAGTACTCAGGGCGCTCAAACTACTCAGCCCGGGATCTGTCAGTCGCTTTTCCGGCACTCCTTCTAGTCCAAACCCTTTGAAGCCTGCAGCATGAGAATTAGGACTGGGCATCATTGAGGGGGTCGGGCTGAGCTGGGGCATTAACTGTAAAATTCTGTTTCTGGAACCCATGGGCACACTGCCCTGCCCACACTGGAGGTTCTCCCCACTCTGCATCAGAGGAGATGGGGTGGAGCTACAGCTCGGAGACTGAACCACAGAGGCCGCTGGGGAAGGGTTCGAGATGGGGCTGAAGTTCTGGTGGAACTGCATGGGGGACCTCACGGGCACCTCCGGCTGGCTGTACTGCCCCACCTGGGCCTGCAGGGGCAGCTTGCCGGCAGCGTTGCTGTACTGCATCACATGCTGAGGGGCGTGCTGCTGCGGCGGCTGGGCCGGAGGCTGCGCCTGCTGCTGCCCCTGCTGCGTCCCTTGGGGCATCTTGGCCTGTTCGAAACTTTTCATAGACTGAGGCTGATAGCTGTAATTGGACTGTGTTCCGTAAGCCTGTGCGTTAGAACCCACGCTGTGTCCCTCATACTGGGAGCCAGCATTCACACTGTAACTGCCATCGTAGCTCTGGCCAGACTGGCTGAAACGCTGCGGGGAAGGGAAGGAGGAGGAGGAGGAGGCGGCGGAGGACTGGTAGTGCTGGCCGAACTGACCCACTCTCAGCTGGTAGCCAGTAGCAGAGGACGGCAGCGTTGAGGTCCGCTGCATTGGCTGCAGATGGGATGAACCAGACGCTGGCTGGCCAGTGGTTTGTGGCAGAGGCTGATGGGACTGGTAGAGCTGCTGCCTCAACTGCTGGACCTGCTGCTGCTGCTGCTGGCTGGAAGCCTGCTGTTGGTACTGAGCACTCCCTGGAGAGAAGGGCCCCGTGTAATCCTGCTGATAATGAGACACACCGCCCAGAGCAGAGTGCTGTGCTTGAAACTGGCCCACGTGCCCCTCGCTCCCATACTGATTGCCGAAGCTGCTCCCCTGGGGGGGTCCGTAGCTCTGCACGGGCCCCGAAGGCCTTCGCTGAGGCGGCTGCGGGGTTCCTGTCGTCACGGGGTCTTTGCTGCCTGTCATGTAGTAAAAGTCTCCGGCCTCTTTCCTGAAACCCTGGTAGCCCTGATGGCCAGAGGTTTCACTAGCCATCGCTGCTGTAGTCGCCGTTCCTCGTCGGCCACTGCCACTGCTGCCGCCGCTGCCGCCACTGCTGCCGCCTGCGCCCCCAAAATTCTGGAACATCTGGGCTTGACGCGGGCTGAACTCTTCTATCCGGGACGAGCCGTGTACCTCCTGCGGGTAGCTCTGCTGGTCTCCGTGGTAACTGCTTTGCTCCCGGAAGGACTGCATACTGTTCAGCAGCACGGCAGCGGGCCAACAGCCCTCCTGGAAATGGAAGAGGAGAGAGAAATATCAGACACGCATCTTCTCTGCACAAAGAAAATCAAGTCTGGGTGATGGAGGGGATACGGTAATTCAGATGCCCAGATAAAGGGGACGAGCTTGAATTTCATCTCCTTTTATTTCTTATCCTATCCATTTCTGAAAATGCCAATAAGCAGAGAAATGACCTCAAGTGTGAGGCAGAAGTCTACGGGAGTATGAAAGGAAACATTCTGGGTAAATACAAAATTGGTACAGGAAAAAAAATCATACCTCATTAATAAATTAATGAGCCCCCAACATTCAACTGGGCTAAAATACGGGGCTGTGCTATTACTGTTAATTTTTTAAAAACACAGCAATTTTTAAGTCAGTCTTCCAGTTATGCTGGGGAGGGTGAGAAAAAACACTTTCATCTATTTGCTTTCCTGTATTAGCCTGATCGTTGGACTGATGTCTCAAACAATGATGAGGCAGTCCCGCCCTCCCCGACTTTGAGAAACAGAACTTGCCGGAGAACAGAAATCAGTCTCTTGTGTCCAAATGCACATGAGAGCAGGTTTCCTGTAATTACCAACTACCTGTGATGACTGGAGACCCCAGGACACTCAGCTCTTCTCATTATATGGATTCCTTATTGCTGCAGGAATCCACACAGACCCAGGGCTTACCCTCTCTCTTGACATGTAATTGTGTACAAGGCACTCCTCCCTTCAATCATCTATCCTTAAGCCAAAGCAGCAGTGACCATTCTTCCAGATTCTTTCTGGAAGTAGTCTGCAAGAAGTTCCAGCACCTCTAACACCTACATCGTGTTTTATTTGCCAATCTAGTATTCACACAGTTATTATTGGCCATTACTGTGAAAGAGGGACTTGAAACGGTCGCTCTGGAGAACAGTACAAGATATAGAGGAAAATAAAAATTCATCAAGCTAGGACCTAGACTCTTCCCAAAATCATCTGATTGGGTCAATACCTTGCATTACCTTTGCTAATGTAATTAGCATGTAATGTACCACTCCTCTTAGATAATTAATCAGATAATTTTATTTTGCCTTTTGCCTGGGCCTATCTCCTTCTCAGAGTCAGCTGAGTAAGACAAGGCCAAAACGCTCCAAAAGTCTTTAAAATTAATTATTTAAAAAAGAAATTGAGAGAGGTGCCCGTGTGGCTCAGTCAGTTAAGCATCCGACTCTTGGTTTCGGTTCAGACCATAATATCAGGGTTGTGAGATCGAGCCCCATGTTGGACTCCAAGCTGGGTGTGGAGCCTGCTTAATATTCTCTGTCCCCCTCTCCCTCTGCTTCTCCCCCCACCCCGAAAAGGTTGTGAAATAAGTATGGGTTAGGGTAAGTTAGGAGACAGTTTTTCTACAATGACTTACACTAAGCTAGTTTCTTAGTTCCTGCTCGGGGCTAGAGGACAATAAAGTTGCTGGAAGGAAAGTCAGTGATCCCTTTAAAAGGTAGGTTGGATTCCTTATCTCCAAGCCCAATGGGGGCTCCCCATCTCATTCAAGTGAAGCTGCTCTGGGGGTCCCTGCCTCCACCCCATTACCTCTCTGACCTCCCCTGCCACCCTGTGCTCTAGTCCTGCTGTATCCTGCTCCCGAGACCACTAAAGGCATTTTTACAGAGGAATTTTGCTCTAGCCTCGGATGTGCTTCCCCTGTAGCAGCATGGTTTGCCCCTCTTACTTCTCTCCAGTCTCTGATCAAATGTCAACTGACTGGTAAGGCCTCCCCTGGCCATCCTATTCAAAACAGCTAACTCCACACCTGAGGCTGGGCTTTCCCCATCTCCCTCCCTACCACTTATTCCCAACAGACACAGATACGCCACTCGTGTACTACCGTCTCTCCCCCCACGAGAATGTAAACTTTCTAAAGGCTTGAGACTTTGTGCCTTGCTGCAATCCTCATGTCATTAAAATGCTAAAGAGCACATGTCAGGCTTTCTGTGAACCAGCAAATGGTACAAGAACCAGGCTTTAGAGAACTAGGCTAGAACATACCTACACAGAGGTGGTGGTGTGGCGGGAGATGAGAGAGTTGCAGGAAGAGAAAATAGAACGTGATCGATCTAAAAGCAGAGCTGGGGGATGCTGAACACCTTGCCTGTAAAATCCTCCAGGCCCAGCTCCAAGGGAAAAAACCCAACTTGAGTCTCCACGAGAGCCCTAAAGAGGCTCTGGAGAGTAAACGTGGGTCATGGCTGAAGATGCTCAGTAATTCCAAACTCAGAAAGCTGTCCCACTTCTTCCTGAAATACCTTCAGTCTAAAAGAGCTAGACGAGAGTCTATGACTTTGATATTAAGTTTAATTACATAATCACATGACCCAAAGTCATCTTTAAACATTCAAGTACAAATAATCTCAGAATCTAAAGGAAACCGCTTCTCATCATCTTCAAAATGCCTCTGCAACAGACTGCTCTTCTCTGTGGTCCAGCAAGTCTGCGGGGCGACAGACGACAGCCTACTGCAGGGCCCGCTACAGCAGCCGCCCTGCACACGCACTGCCACTAGCCCTCACAGCACGGACAAGCTCGTTCCACAGATGATGAGACCGAAGCACGGAGCTCATGAGGCTCCGGAGCAGCAGGCCCCCTCTGGCCACGTTCCTAATGCTACACTACCCGGAGGAGCCGGGATGCAGTCTGCGACAGCTGCCATCTGTCCCGTTAGAGGTCAGCCTTTACAGTGGGCGGCCACCAACTATACTGTTCAACGCGTCCCTTCTCTGCCCCCCTCTCACCAGGACCTCCCCCACTATTCCCAGCACCGCTGAAAACATTGTGTTCGCACAGATCTCTCCTGTTTGTGGTGTGCCTCCATCCTGGCTCTCAGGGCCAGTGGCCTCTGCATGACAGAAGGTGGCTGAGATGGGTTACAGTGGACAAAAAGACTAAATCTGGAAGTTTAATGAAACGCTTTCTTAAGAGATAACCTCTCCACAAATAAATATTTTACATGTTGTTCAATTAATCCTTCCGTAAATAAAATCAGGCTTCTGAAAATCTGAGTGTGTAAACAATGTTGTCACTTGCTCCAAAGTTTTTCTCACAAGCCCCTAAGAGCTAAAGACCAGTTTAACACCAGCCAGTCCCGCTGCAGGCTGCCTGGTCCCTGAGAAAACCCTATCTTCACAGGGGCAGAGATTTGGGTATGATTCCTCAGAGGTCCATTCTCAGCCCTTCCCCTGGAATTCCCTGTCCTGTAGGATGCCCTTCTCCCTAGTTCTGGTTTATGGACCAGACGAAAAAGAAAAAATTCCCAGCCAAATACTCCCGCAGGGCAGAGGTCATGCTAAATACTCTTAGTGTACATGAAGGATCCGGTTGTGAGAAAGTGAATGCAAGTTCATCTGTTTAGGAGTTCCAAGTAAAGCAATTAGGAAGACCAAGTATACCAGTAATTGAAAATGTCAGCCCAGAGTATCTGTAATTTTAGTATCAGCATTAAAAAATAAGCTACTAATAGAGATCATTCCAATACTATCCTATCATTTTAAAAAAGCAAATATAATTAGTTTTGAAGCATCGTGATTAATAATGACAAATGCCTGAATTTCCTTGTTTGAATGAATACAGACATGGTTAAAGAAAATTTGACACTCCAAAGGAAGTCAGTCACCCATGAGGAATTTGTATACGCGCTCTGAAAAGAAGTTTGCCAACACACCTCCCTCCCCAACTCTCCCTTTCCCAGACTTTTCCTTTTCCGATTTTTTCCTATTTTCCTAGCCTTCTGAACGGTTTCAGAAGGCTGTGGAGTTGACTTAGCAAGGCCCAGACTTACTGCCTTTACATTCACAGCCTGGAGTCCACATACCGACCTCGCGGCAACCGCAGCTTATGCCTATGGCCTGCTCTCCACCCCATCACAGGGCCCACGACCTTGCCATCTTACAGAAGACAGCAGCTGCTTTCACTGTCCTCCTTCCTTCACATGTCCCACACCATCCCACTCCCCATTCCACTCTTCTCTACCAAGTGCTCCAAACTGTCTTCAACACAGGTTCCTCCAAGATCTTTTTAAGTACCTGCTTCCTCTTTCAGTTCAGGTTTAACCACTGTTTCTCTGCTCCTTCTCCTTCCTTGCCTTGAAAAAATGCTTCATTTCTCAATATGAAAACACGCTCTACGCTTCTAGTTATGGCCTCTACCTGGTGGATTATCCTGTTTGTCCTCCAGCCTCCCTGCTCACCCACCTCCGCCCTGCTCTATGTCCTAGGAACGGGTACAGTAGGGACCCCAAGAGGCTCCAGTGCCCCTGGCTTTTGGGCCGGCCTGCTTGGGAAGAGGCAGGAAGGGGGGGGGGTTTGCTGTGTGAGCTCCAACTCTGCAGTCGCTGAGGCTGGCTGAGATGGTCTACCAATGGCCACGCTCCCTTTGGGCAGCAGCCACTTTCTCCAGGCCTCAGGAACTGCTTCCTCCTCTTGCCTTTCAGGCCTGAGGGTGGGGGGCAGGGGGCGGGTAACAACTACTACTGCTGGCCGAGGAGACTCTACTTTCTCCACTGGTGCCCCCACCCCTGCTCACCCTGTGTAAACAGTCCCAATCCTGTGCTGTGGTCAGCTTGGCGTCATGATGACCCTCCTTCTAAGTCCTCCTCTGCAGATCAGAAGCTGGGAGCAACTTTCCATAACCCCCTTTCCAGCACAGATGCAACGAGAAGCACAAGAGAGATTTGGAAAACAGAAGAGAAAGGAGAGACTGATAGCCCCAGGGGTAACTGCGCCAGCAGACGCAGATGCTTGGCAGCTTCCCTGGGAGCTCATGAGAACCACTCACTGTGGTACCGAAGCCTGAGACGGTCAGGCACAGCTTCCCTGACCTTCTCAACCCCCTGTTCTTCCGACAGCTGGATAAACCCTTAATTCCTCTATCAAAACTCTTCATACCTGGAACAGAAAGCTTCCCTTCTCCTGAATGATAGAATTAAATGCTCCTCAAATTACCCAGCTTGAGTGTGCCATCTGTTTCCTACAGGACCCTGACTAAGATAGTTCTTCTCTTAGTCCTAGGATTTCAGAGTAGGATATTATCACTTGGGGAGTGAGAGACTTCTATTTCATGCAATATGGCATACCAGAGGGACTAAAAAACAAAACACCTAGAAATGTCAGAAAAAATGCACAGCCAAGCTGCAAATAAGAAATGTCCTGAGTTCAAAATTGGATGGGATACCGAAAACAGAGTGGCAAGCAGGTGCTGGGCTCTGTCCCCCAGGGACGGGGTGGGGTGAGGTTTGCGGCACTAATCAACCACATGGCCATGGTTCTAGTGCCTGTGAGGGGCCAGAAGACAAGGCCTCCGGCCCTCTTTAGGTAGTGGGGGGGGGGAGAGAACAGAACAGTCACTTGTGGCTAGAATAATTTCTATAAAGATGACAAAATATATTTATTCTTTGGCTGTCACCAACTCATTTTCAGTGACAAAAACGTTCTTTCCTCAACTGACCCAACTTCCCATCCTCCAAGAAAACCACAATCAGCTCTCAGCTGTCTTAAGCAAGAAGCTTTAGCATAATCCCAAACTCATCTCCTCCTGTAACCCTTTATCTTTAAGATGTCACCTAATCCTAATACTTCCCCACTTCCTGCATTTGCCCTTTACCTCTCCTGCCTTGTCACTGCAGCTTTCATCTTTCTTGGGGAAATAACAGCTCCACAAGTTCTCTTTCCCAGCACCAATCACCGGAACAGCTTTTCTTCACCCAAGTCCTGACAGTGTTCCCCTCCCCATAACGCCCTGAAGCCCTCTGGTATCTTCCCACCCCAATTTCTGCTCCTCTCCACCGGCTCAAACAAACTGCTCAGTCCCCTCCAAGCCACCTCCTGTTCTCACCACAAAGCCTTCTCTGAAGCATCCCTAGGTCCAAAAATTCCTTCCCACTTTGTCAGTCATGTGGCTCTCAGAACCTTAAGAGCTCCGGAAATGTGATCTTCTCTATAACTCTTCCTTAAAAACAGAGAATTCACCGGCTTTTCTCTGCTTGGTGAAAACAAACGTAGTAAAGTACATTTGCCTTTAATCACGACCTAAGGTATGTGCTATTGATGTAATAATAGCTACCATTTATTCTACATGTCATATGCTGTGTGGCTTTACGTACATTTCAACTTACAGATGAGGAAACAAAAAACAGATCAAGTATATAATTTGCCGAAAGTCACTCTTCGAGGATAAATTGGAGCTGATATACTGTAACTCAATTTTAAAGTTCATATTCTTCCTTCCACTGCACCACAGATTCAGAAAGGAGCAACCAAATCCAGGTTTTTATAACTCCTGACAAACACTGGCGTCAGATTTATAATACCCGCAGCTCTCTGCCGTTTACTGCGTATATAATACAAGCCCCATACTGTGCCAGGCACCCTACATACATGTTAATGTAGCTCGTCCTCGCCATGTGCTAAGAAGCATTACCGCTCCTTTCTGTAAACTGAGGCTCGGAGACGATAACAAGCAAAATATTCATAGTATATGGAGAGGTGAGATATGGAATGCCTACCCCCAAACCCCACTGTACTTCTGGCAGAAGCCTGCCTTGAACTAGCAGCAAGACACTCACAAATTGGGAAGCATTTTAAAAAAGAAATCTTGAAATTTGCTAGAATTGAGTTCACTGCTTGTACCTGGATATATCCATGTTATTTGTTTTAGGTGCGTGCAAACGTGGTATCTTCCTGAGTAGATCAATCGGGCACAAAGACTTGCCCGGTGACTTGATATTTCAAATTCTATATCCTGTTTGCAGAGGTGCAGAGTCTAGATTTTTCTCTGTGACTGACAGATCTCAGTACAATTAGGCCTTCAGAATAAGATGAGGTGTTGACAGTATTTGCTGACTGGCTCCCTAGCTGAGAAGCCCAGAAAGCAGCTTAAGGAACCAACTCAATCAGAGTTTGCAAGTCAGTTAGTTATCCAGAGGAAAAGAAACCCGCCAGGGTGCTACAGATATAAAAAGTTTGCTCTCTGAGGGTCCAAACCTGTATTATATTAGTCATGGAAAATAAAAAATATCCACCTTCAACCATGATCAAATTAATGCCAGCAAAAACTAGAGGCACAAATTTATAGCTATTAATTTTTCCAAAAAACTTTAGGAGATGATACCCCATCCAGTGAGGTTAGGATGAAGCTGGTACAAACAATAACAAAATAACAAAGTTACTAAAACTTTTTTTAAAAGCCATTTGGAAATAAAAATACTAGTTATTTTTGACCTATTAATTCTATTTACTAGATTTTTATCCTGGGGAAATCTCAAAACAATCAAACAAAAATCAAAGTACCAACCTATTAACTCCAGTGATCTCTAAAAGAAGAAAGGAGGCAGGGGGAGAGTGAAGAGAAAAACCCTGCTCTCCAGGCACCCACCCGGCAGGCACTGAGGCCAGCTGAGACCAATGGCCACACTCCTTCGGGCAACCTAAATTTTGGCAAGAACCTAATTCTTTATCATTTGAAAATTACTAAGCAAAGTATGGTAAATCCACTTAACAGAACAGTACACACTAATTAAAAGTAACTGCGCAGGCGCTCGCACCATGGGGGATGCTTTTATGTCTATAGTCCAATGAAAAAGAGCAGCGTGTACAGGCATACCTCAGAGTCACTGCAGTTCTGGTTCCGATAAAGCCAGTCAAGCGAATGTTTTTCCCAGGGAGTGTAACAGTGATGTGTATGCTATACTGAAGTGCGCAACAGCATTATGTCTAAAAAAACAATGTCGAGGAGCACCTGGGTGGTGCAGCTGGTTAAGTGTCCGACTCTTGATTTCGGCTCAGGTCATGATCTCAGGGCTGTGAGATCAAGCCCCGCGTGAGGCTCCATGCTCAGTGCGGAATGTGCTTCTCTCCTTTTCCTCTCCCTCTGCGCTTCCCCCAGGGCTCTTCCCTGCTCTCAAATAAATAAATCTTTAAAAAATAAAAATAAAACAATGTACGTGTCTTAATAAAAAATACTTTGTTAAAAAATGCTAACCATCCTCTGAACTTTCAGCAAGTCATAATCTTGATCACAGATCACCATAACGTATGTAATAATAATGAAAATGTACGAGATACTGCACCAAAATGTGACGCAGAGACACATCGTGAAGCAAACGCTGTTGGAAAAAGGGCACTGATTACCTTGCTTGATGCAGGGTTGCCACAAACCCTCAATTTGTAAAAAACAAAAAACAGTATCTGCAAAGTGCAATAAAATGAAGGGCAACAGAACAAGGTATGCCTGTAAATGCGTACCTGTATTACGGTTACAGTGCTCTAGAAATCAGACATTCATTGGGTCCAAAGCCAAAGAGAATAGTATGAAAATTAAAACCCTGTGACTATTCAGGGCGGCAGAACGGTGGTTTGCATTTTCTTCCTTTTCACTTCTATTTACATTAATGTCTGTAGAAAATAATCACTTTAAAATTTAATTAACCTCATTTAAGAAATTTACCCCTCACACGATTTCAAAAATATCTTTGCTCTATCTATTCCTACTGACAACAAAGCATTACCCTGGCCATGGGGAAGAAAGGAAGGCACAGGAGACCCCCCAAGTCCAGAGCAGGTGGGAGAGAGAGGCACTTGCCAGGCAGAATCTCTGCTCCAGGAAACCTGGCGCCAATACCACGCATGCACCTCAGACGCTGTGGTGCCCAAGCAAGTGTACATGCAAAAATAACCAGCTCTGAGCTATTTTTCAGAATCAGGCCTAAAAACAGCTGAAATCCACTCCACAGTGGGCAGGTCTATTTTTAGACACAATCTTAAACAACCACGAGGTTGTAGCATCCTACCAACTGTATGCTTCTGTAACTGCACAGAAATGCCATAAATTTGCTCCTGGCTAAGCCAAAAGAGGCTGCGTCCCATCCCCACTTGATGGCTACCTGTCATCTTCATAGAGGCATCCCAAGATCAATTTACATGACAACATCTGTGGGCAGGATGGCCAACAGTTCTTGGAAAGGGGGTAGGAGCAGGGTGAGGGGCTAGCTGGGGTTCCCTGTGGATTTCTCCTAACTGTTGAGCCTGAGGGCTTTTAAAGATGTTACTGAATTTTCCCCCATTTAAAGACTGTTTGACTACATTATTTCTAAACCTTCCCAGACGAAAGGGTCACAGAAAGCAATTAGTGTTGCTACTCAGGGGCAAAAAGTGTTTCCTTTTATAACAGCAACAAAATTAAA
Source organism: Ailuropoda melanoleuca (assembly GCF_002007445.2). NCBI lineage: Eukaryota > Metazoa > Chordata > Mammalia > Carnivora > Ursidae > Ailuropoda > Ailuropoda melanoleuca. The sequence continues at coordinate 84,618,734 of NC_048232.1, forward strand.
AAGATACCAGTGGGCTAATCCAAAGGAGAAATGGGCAAAAGCCAGATGATGAAAATTATAAATTTTACTGAAGGACCCAGAAGGAGAGCTGGAAACAAAATGAAATAGACAAACAAACCAGAACACACAATGTATCTAGACAAAAAAGACCCATTTTATTGAGGTCAAGTCTCCAGATTAGTTTATAAAACTAAAGAGCTCCAGTCAAAATCTCAATAGTATATTAAAAAACAATTTTGAAATAATTTCAAACATACAGAAAAGTACTAGAATAGTACAGCGCTCACACACTCCCTTCAACAACATTCCCCAACGGATAATGTTTTACATCATTTGCTCTATTACCTAAGCGCATACTCATTACCTATATACCACCCCCATACACCCACCCACCCACACCCATCAGCTTTTTCCTGACCTCTCAGAGCAGGCTGAAGACACAAAGCCCAGTCGACCCTAAATATTTCAGTATGCATATTTTCACAAACAAGGACACTCTTGTATGTAACCAGCATACAACTCTCCATATTAGGAAATCAACACGACCAATCTCATCTACAGACTCCATTCAAATCTGATAAACTGTCCAAACAATATTTCTTTTTTTCTTTCTGATCCACGATCCCATCCAAGAACGCAAGTTGTCATGTCTCACTGTGTTTTGTTGACCTGGAATGCTTCCTCAGTGTTTTCCTGACTTCCACGACCCTTCCTTTCCATAGGATGGCCCTCAATCTGTCTGGCTAGACCCAGCTCTCCTGTTCTCAGCAGAAATACCAGAGCTACAGCGCTGTGCTCTTTCTAATGCATCACAGCAGGAGAGACACAAGGCGAGCCAACCACAGTCACCTGGTCAGAGCCCATCTCTGCCAGGTTTCTCCACTGCAAAGCCACTACCTTATTCTTTGTAACCCATAAGTATATTGTGGAAGAAATCCTGAGATTATGCCAGTATTTTGTTCTTTGTCAAACATCCACCCTTGATGACTCCTATGTGAATCAACCTACCTCTATGATGGTTACCCAGTGGTGATTCTCTATTCCTCATTAGTAGGCATTTCCCTCTTCATCCATTTATCCACTCATTCATTTGATGCTCAAGTTGTCCCAGATTTGACCAGTGAAAACCTCCTCAGACTGGCCCCTGTTCCCTTTTGACTCATTCCATTCTTTGAGCATTCCCTTACTTCCTGGCACAAGATGTCTCGGGCTCATCTTGTGTTTTCCCTGCCCAACCCCTGCAACTAGCCATTTCTCCAAGGACACCAGATTCCTTGTAAAGGAGGAGAATATTTAGAAACAAAGATGTGGGTGCTGGCATTGTTCACTGCTACCGGGATGTCACTGCTTCTAGCACGTACTAGGTACGTGAACATCCACACCTATAACTACTCCTATGGCTACAGTTTATACATTAACGAACCAGGTGTTCATGTTGGTAACTCCAATTCAATCCAACACCCTCAGAGTTCTTTCTAAACCTTCCACCTTTCCATGTTTGTAACTCCCTCCTAAGACATGAGAAACTGGCTCCCACTGTCCTCAAGATACACTTTCAATTTACGTTTTTGCTCAATGTAACCAATCTCCCAAGCTCTACAGCCTCATCCTTCACACCCCTGCACCGTCACCTCCTCAGTAATGGGACTTGCCCCTGCCTCTGCACAGCAATGCCCCAACAGGTTTTGGATTTTTTTTTAATTTTTTTATTTTTAAGATTTTAATTATTTGACAGAGAGAGAGAGACAGCCAGCGAGGGAGGGAACACAAGCAGGGGGAGTGGGAGAGGAAGAATCAGGCTCCCAGTGGAGCAGGGAGCCTGATGTGGGGCTCAATCCCAGGACCCTGGGATCACGACCTGAACCGAAGGCAGATGCTTAACGACTGAGCCACCCAGGCGCCCCTGATAAATAAATTCTAATATGTGTAAAAGAAAAATGTGCCAAAAGTAGTCAAGAAAAGGTGGAAAACTGTGAAGTATCAGGAGATATCTGCCCTACCATATACCATAACTTTTTCTAAATTATAATTAAAATAAATTAAAGGATGTTGGGATAACATGCTACCTTTTGGGGAGAAAAAGAATTATTAGACCTCTACTCACAATATTCATAAAAACAAACTCCAGGTGAATGAAAAAGCAAAATCAACCCCCCCACCCCACACGGTTGTTTTTGGAAGAAAACGCTAATAATCCTAGGGAACCAAGCTGACATTCAGTTTTGGGTTTCTAAATGTCATTCTTCACTAAATGGAACCAGGGCTTCTTAGAAAAAATGGCTGATATTCCAAGGGGCAGGAAAAGTATGAGGTGTATGCCGATAATATTTGAGTGTGCCAGAAAGCTGGGGCACGCTTTCAGCCTAAAGCAGACATGTCAAACCAGCCTGAGGGGGTAACCTGAGATTTTACAGAACCAAGTTCTTTTCTCTTTTACTATATTAGATGAATTAACAATGGAATTTTTCCAAATTAGCTCCTACACATCTGTGTGTGTGTGAATATCGATAAATGTTAGACACAACACACATGAAAAAGGCATGGTGTTTGGGAGCGTGGGTCTAAGTGGAGGGAGGAGGTACTCAGGAGGATGTTAAATCCGGGTGATGGATACAAAGGCACCATCAGTCTGGGTGCTTTTCTGTTTGACATATTTTGCAAATAAACAAAATTCCGGTTCCCCACCTAACCAGTTTGAAAATGTACCACAGAGTTCATGATCTCTCAAGACCCTTCAGTGTTTCTGACACCAACAGAATTTTCAGCTTCACCTCTCATGACCTCCCTTCACACACCACTTCCAGTGCCACTGGACTTCTCTCCATTTCCCCATGTGTGCTTCAGACCTCCAGGTCCTCGCCTAAGCTGTGACCCAGGTGTGGAATGCTAGTACCCTGCCCACGTTCACTACCTGACTACCCCAGACTCTTCGGTGAAGACCAGCTCACAGGTCCATGCTCCAGGAGATGCCTTCTCCTGGCAGCAGGGGCTCGGAACCGAAACAGGTCAGATTCTGAACTGGGTTTTGTACCTCATTGCTAGTGAGAAACTGAGCAAATCAGTCATTTCTTTAAACCTCAGTTTCCTCAACTGTAGAAAAGAAATGGCCTGGGAATTTGCCCTCGGTAAGGTAAACGATTCACTGCACTATTCTGCCAAGAGTTCTCCCGATACGGGAAGCAAGCTCCATCTTTTCTTTTGTGACTGATAAATTTCAAAACCGTAAGTGCAGAAAATAGCTGGAAAGGATACACACCAAAACATTAACTAAAGGAGGGACTTAAAAAAAAAAAAAAGACTATAGTCTTGTGTTATTTAACACTGAAGCCTGAAGCTCTGAGGGTGAAGAAGAGGAGGAGAGGACCAGAATGAGGATTCAAGATAAACACCTAGAAAGGAAAAAAAACAAAGAAAGGAAGGAAGAAAGGAGGAAAGAAAGAAAAGCATAAGGACGGTTCCTGCCCTCAAAGAGCCCATGTCTAACAAGGGAAACATTCACACATACAAATATTCATCATTCGATACACAATTGACCAAATACTACATTCCAGCACCGATTCTAGGTTCTGGGGATACAGCTTTAAAGAATACTCACAAAGTCCCAACCCTCCAGGCAAATAGCATTCAAATAGAGACAAAACAATGAACTGACACATGCAAGCCATGGACTAGGAGAAGCTGAGAGCGAAATAAGGGAGGCCGAGGGGACAAAGAGAAGGATGTAAGGGACCTCAACGAGCTCAGAGACCTGAACACACCAAGACCTGTGGAAAGGTGAGCGCAAGGCCAGAGGCAAGAATGAACTAGGGAGATGAAGAACCAAGTGGCAAAAGCCAAACACAGAGAGAGCAGAGGGAAAGGCAGCCAGAGAAAGGGCCCCTAGCACAAGGCCTTGCCACCATGGGGCCCACAGAGCGGTAGGGCTGCTGTCGGGGTGTTCACAGGAGGTGCAGAGGCTCAGGCCCTGAGGGCCCAGACAATCAGAATCCGCATGTAACAAGCTCCCCCAGCGAGCCTCGTGCCCCTACAGTCTGAAAAGTACTGATGAAGGGCCCCTCAAGCCATGTAAGAATTTTGGATTTTATTAGAAGGCTCTGGAGGGTTTTGAGCTAGAAAGTGACATACTCTGGTTTCAATTCTCGAATGGCCACTGTTCCGTGGAAAACAGACTGTGGGCGGGGCAAGGGCAGAAGCAGGGAGTTAGTTAAGAAGCTATTTTAGTCATCTGGGTAAGGGATGTTGGCTACACAGATGAATGTGGTGTTGGTGGTGATATGTGGTCAAATAAAGGACGTATTTTGAAGCTGGAGCCAAAGGAAATTGCTAATGGATCAGAAATGGATGTGAGGGACACAACAACGATGACAAACAGCGGCAGCCAACACCAGCTGAGCACCGGCCACGTGCCAGCCCCCGCTCTGCATCCTCTACAGTAGAAAGTCAGCCAGTCTTCACAACAGTCCCACCAGGAAGGCACAGCCAACAACTGCACTTTATTACAATGAAGACCAGGGGGCAGAGAGAGCCCCAGTAACTGCCCAAGGCCTCCAAGCTTGTCAGACAAGCAGCCCAGGTCTGAGCCCAAGCAGTGGGCTCTGGAGCCTGGACTCCAGCCCTGTCCTCGACGGAGCCACTGCAAACCCGGCACCGTGGATGGAGCGGGAGGAAGCAGGAGTGGGACAGGCTGAAGGCAATCAGGAGTGCTCTGCTGGACAGGTTAATTTTGAGATTCCCAGTGGACATCCAAGTGGAGATGTCAGGTAGACAGCTGGCATGTCTGGATCTCAGGGAAAGGTGGGGATGGAGATATAAATGGTAAGGTCATCAGCACAAAGATAGTATTTAAAGCCAAAGGAGTGGATGAGATCATCCAGAGCAGTTTTTTAAACTGAAGGTTGTGAAATCAATTTAGTGGGTCATGAACAGCACTTTTAAAAAAAAATGAAATAGAACAGAATGGAAAATAACAGAGTCTATGGCCTACAGTAAGATGAAGAACTGTTCTGTGAAACTCGTTTCAGTTGTGCACATCTATGTGCACTAGCGAGTGCTGGGTGTGCATACCAGACTGGCATTTGGTTTGGTCAAAAAAAGGTTTAAACCACACATGGGTCTAGGAATTCCATATAGGATCGATCTCTAATCACTCCAGCAGTTTGAGGCTGCGAAAGAGGAAAAGCAGCTAGAGAAGGAGAGTTAAGGGGAAAAGCTGCTAGTGGAGGCGAGATAAAGGCAATGTGGGGCCCCCAGAGCTGAGAGAGTGTGACAAGCTGGACAGGGGTAGGCTGGGGAGGGTCATGCAGGGTGATTCCAAACAGGTGTACAGAACTAATTATGGGACTAGGAGGTAAACACACAGTGCTGTGGGAGCACAGGGGAAGGTGACCTCTTGAAGGCCTGCTGGCTGAGAGCAGAATGAAAGGAAGAGTGGAGAGAGAGATTAGGATTTTATTTTAGACCCTGAGTTTGAGGGGACAGCAGGCTATTCAGTCTATTACTTCCACAAGGTGTAAAAACCCTGTTGTTCTATTCTTCTTTAGTATCTACTATGTGCCAGGCTCTTTACCAGGCCTGGGAGTACAGGGATGACTAAGACTGTGGGAGAGAAGGAAGATAACTGCAGGACAGTGAGATCAGGGCCACGAGGCAGAGCGGGTAACAGGACCAGCAAAGCCACTGCAATTTTCCTTTTCAACCATACTGCTCACTACTGGCCAACCCACATCTACCACCCTGGCCAGACTGTGCACGCAATACCTTTAACTCCTACCTCTTGACTTGTACTTCGCTCCTCCCAAAAATGTTTCCTAAATCTGAGTCATTCTTCTAGGCCTGGCTTGCATCTGACCTCTTCATGGAAGCCTTCGAGAAATGCTCCGATCCGTGATCTTGCCCTTCCTGAAGAGCTACAGCATTTCTCGTCCACACATCATCTTTGGTGCCTGGTCCCTGCCTTGTCCTTACTTCCCTCAAGTGAGTCCCTCCTTTGTGCAACTAGGACGTGCATGTTGAAGGCATGTAACAAACGTGTCTGACACTCTAAGAGCCAAACAAATACTTGCTTCCTCACACTACAAGACTTCAATCCAGCTTACATTTCAGCACTGTTACTGAAATGGGTCCAATCAAGTCACTTCGACCTCTAAAATCTTCACTGGCTCCTAGTTATTAGTAAACACACATGCAGCCCGGTCCTGTCCTCCAGGCATGCTGTACAGGTCTTCCTTTCCCTGCCTCCCAAACCCCCAACACTCTAAAGCTGGAACAGTGGCAACCAAAACAAATACAGGTAGACCTCATTTCATTACACTTCCCAGATACTGAATATTAATTTATTTCTTTATACAAACTGAAGGTTTGTGGCGGGCCAGTGTCAAACTGGCCGTTTTTTCAACAGCATTTGACACTTCGTGTCTCTGTGTCACATTTCAGCAATTCTCACCATATTTCTAACTTTTTCACCATTTTTACATTTGTTATGGTGATCTGTGACCACTGATCTTTGATGTTACTACTGTAATTGTTTTGGGGAGCCACAAACCACAGCCCTATACGACGGCAAACTAAAACTTAATAAATGTGTTTGTTCTGACTGCTCCACCAACCAGCTATTCCTCCTTCTTTCTCTCACCCCTCTCATCCTCTCCTCAGGCCTCCCTATTCCCTGAAACATAACAATATTGAAATTAGGCCAATCAACCCTACAATGGCCTTAAGTGCTCAAATGAAAGGAAGAGTCACACGTCTCTCACTTTAAATCAAAAGCTAGAAATGATTAAGCTTAGTAAGGAAGGCAGGTCAAGAGCCAAGACAGGCTGAAAGCTAGGCCTTGTGCGCCAAACAGCTGAGTTGTACATGCAAATTAAAAGTGCTACTCCAGTGACCACATGAATGATAAGAAAGTGAAACAGCCTTACTGCTGATATGGGGAAAGTTTTAGCAGTCTGTATAGAAGATCAAACCACCCACAACATTCCCTTAAGCCAAAGCCTAATCTAGAGCAAAACTCTCTCTCAATTCTGTGAAGGCTGAGAGAGGTGAGGGCGCCGCAGAAGTCTGAAGCTAGCAAAGGTGGGTTCATGAGATTTAAGGAAAGAAGCTGTCTTTGTAACATCAAAGTGCAAGGTGAAGCAGCAAGAGGGGATGCAGAAGCTGCAGAAAGTTCTCCAGAAGATCGAGCTAAGATAATGACGGTGGCTACACTGAACAACAGGTTTTCAATGTAGACTGAACAGCCTTATGTTGGAAGAAGATGCCACCCAGGACTGCCATAGCTAGAGAGAAGTCAATACCTGGCTTCGAAGTTCCAAAGGCCAGGCTGACTCTCTTGTTAGGGGCTAATGCAGCTGGTGGCTTTAAGCTGAAGCCAATGCTCATTCCCCATTCTGAAAATCCTAGAACCCTTAAGAATTATGCTAAGTCTACTCTGCTTGTGCTCTGTAAGTGGAACAACAAAGCCTGAATGTCACACATATGTTTACAACATGGTCTGCTGAATATCTTAAGCTCACTGTTGAGAACTACTGCTCAGAAAAAAAGGATTCCATTCAAAATATCACTGCTCATTGACAGTGTACCTCTGGTCACCCACGAACTCTGATGGAGATGTACGACGAGACTAATGTTGTTTAAAGCCTGCTAGCACAGCATCTATTCCGCAGCCCATGGATCAAGAGTAATTTCAACTTTCAAGCCTTACTATTTAACAAACACATATCATAAGGCTATAGCTGCCATAGATAGTGATTCCTTTGATGGATCTAGGCAAACTAAATGGAAAACCTTCTGGAAAGAATTCACTATTCTAGATGCCACTAAGAACATGCATGATTCATGGGAGGAGGTCAAAATAGCAACATGAACAGGAGTTTAGAAGAAGGTGATTCCAACCCGTGATCATGGGTGACTCTGAGTGGTTCAAGACTTCAGTGGAGAAATCACCACAGATGTGGGGGAAACAGCAAGAGAACTACTATCAGAAGTGGGGCCTAGGGGCGCCTGGGTGGAACAGCTGTTAAGCGTCTGCCTTCGGCTCAGGTCATGATCCCAGGATCCTGGGATCAATCCCCGCATCAGGCTCCCTGCTCGGCGGGAAGCCTGCTTCTCCCTCTCCCACTCCCCTTGCTTGTGTTCCCTCTCTCGCTGCCTCTCTCTGTCAAATAAATAAATAAAATCTTAAAAAAGAAGAAGAAGGAGAAGAAGAAGAAGTGGGGCCAAAGATGGGACTGGACTGCTGCAGTCTCACGATCAAACTAATGATGAGCAAAGAACGTAGTTTCTTGAGATGGAATCTACTGGTGAGGGTGCTATGAAGACAGCTGAAAAGACAACAGGGGATTTAGAATAAGACATACACTTAGTTGATCAAGCAGTGGCAGGGTTTGAGAGGACTGACTCCAATTGTGAAAAAGTTCTTTCATTATCGCCTCATTTTAAGGAATTACCACAGCCACCCCAACCTTCAGCAACCACCACCCCGATCAGTCAGAAGCCAACCACACGGAGGCAAGACCCTCCACCAGCAAAAAGATTACAACTGGCTGAGAGCTCAGATGATGGTTAGCATTTTTTAGCAGCAAGTATTTTTTAAATTAAGGTGTGTACCTTGTTTATTTTTTTAGACATAATGCTACCGTACACTTAACAGACTACAGTATAGTGTGAACGTAACTTTCATATGCACCGAGAAACCGATCCGTCTGACTCACTTTATCATGACACTCACACTTCATCACAGCGGTCTGGAACCAAACCTGCACTAACTCTGAGGGATGCGTGTACAAAACAAAAAGATGCACAGAGATGAACGTAAGGAGACAGTCACCAAACTCTTGACAGCATCTGTCCCTGAGGTGGGATTATGGGGGACAGTCACCTTCGAGGAAGTGGTTTAATGAACATGTTAACTTTGAATTAAGAAATACCATTTAAAAAGCAAAGAAATTTGACAACTGCAGCTATTTTTATTAAGGGCTTACACTATGTGCCAGGCAATATATTACAGTCTCATTTTTTTTTCTTTTTAGAGAGAGAGAGGAGAGAGAGCACATACATGCAAGCAGGGTGGAGGGGCAGAGGGAGACGGAGAGAGGGAGAGAGAATCCTAAGCAGGCTCCACGCCCAGCACAGAGCCCAATATAGGGCTCGACCTCACAACCCTGAGATCATGACCTGAGCCAAAATCAAGAGTCAGCACTCCCCACAGTCTTATTTAACTTTAACAAGTCTGTGATGTAGTTCTTAGCCATTGTGCAGATGGGGAAAATGAGGCTCAGAAAGTTTACTCTCACAAGGTTAAAGAGCTCATTAGTGAAGAAGAAATCCTGGGATTTAACAGGTCTAATATGGAACGTGCCCTTTACCTCTCCTGTTCTTAGTCATGTTCTGTGTATTCTCCAGCACCCCCCGCACTCACCTTCTGCAGCCTTTCCTTTGTTCCAGCTGGTTCTTCTGCCTGAGTATTATTAGTTTTGCTGACATACCACTTACTTTTAAAGTCTAGTGCAAATCCTACTTTCCCCAACTCCTCCCTACAGCACATACCATGGTCAGCACTATCGGAGAGCTATTTACTCTCTATTTCCCCCACAGCTTGGGACTTTGGCTCTCCTACTGCCATGGACACAGCAAGCATTCAAATGCCGGGTGAATCAGGCTGACAATATACATTCTCCTTCTGACAAAAGCAAAGATAACAGATGGAGACCAAAAGTTTTCATCTGGGAGGGAATTTAACTGTGACACAGGTTTCTGTACTCCCTCCCTCACTCCCTGCTTTGAGCCTCACCTCTAGTTGAAGCATGAGGAGAGGGAGGCTGATCTACACATTTCCCACAAAGTGGCTGAACACACCACTTACCATTTCTGATATACAAAAACAACTTACTATTAAATAACATAAAAGTTTTAAAAAATGTTTCGAAGGGTTCTGAAAACTTGGTACCTTTTTCCAAAGGTTCTGACCTTTGAAAGAAAGCATTTTTTTTTTTTTTAGATTTTATTTATTTATTCTACAGAGATAGAGACAGCCAGCGAGAGAGGGAACACAAGCAGGGGGAGTAGGAGAGGAAGAAGCAGGCTCACAGCGGAGGAGCCTAATGTGGGGCTCGATCCCACAACGCCGGGATCACGCCCTGAGCCAAAGGCAGACGCTTAACTGCTGTGCCACCCAGGCGCCCCGAAAGAAAGCACTTTTTTTTTTTTTAAGATTTTATTTATTTATTCGACAGAGATAGAGACAGCCAGCGAGAGAGGGAACACAAGCAGGGGGAGTGGGAGAGGAAGAAGCAGGCTCATAGCAGAGGAGCCTGATGTGGGGCTCGATCCCGTAACGCCGGGACCACGCCCTGAGCCGAAGGCAGACGCCCAACCGCTGTGCCACCCAGGCGCCCCAAGAAAGCACTTTTTAAAAAAAGATTTTTATTTATTTGTTTGAGAGAAAGAGAGCACGTGAGAGTGAGAGCAAGAGCACGGGGAGGGGAGGGGGAGAGGGAGAAGCAGGCTCCCTGCTGAGCAGGGAGCCTTACTGGAGTGGGTGTTCGATGGGGGGCCCGATCCCAGGATGCAGCAATCATGACCTGAGCCAAAGGCAGACACTTCACTGTTTGACCTATGGAGCCACCCAGGTGCCCTAAAGGAAAGCACTTTTTAAGTTCAGCACAAAGAAATGCAAAAATATTAAAAGATACCTCACATATACATAGAGACACATGAGCTAGTGAATCAGATGTGTTTAAAATGCAAAAAAGGTCTTTTAACACCAACTGACCACATCTGAAATTACGAACAGTAGTTGAATCCAAACAACACATTATAAAACAAAAGTACTACCCCAAAAATCCTAGAAAGGAAATACAGGATGGGACAAACAGATTTTCATGTGTCCTTGGCCTGCTTGGGCAAAGCAATGAGAAGTGCACTCAACCAAAGCATTAAGACTTGATTTTATTAGAGGTACCAACACCATAGGTCAATCTGTCAAATGAAGCAAAAGGGCAGATTGAGTTCTATGTGTATAGTCCACTCCAGATAAAAGCCAATGGACCCTTTTACAGTTTATGGGGTCCTCGCCGTATGGCTGGGGATGCAGGCATGGGAGGAATATCGTCTGGATGATTAATTCCTGTGGAAGAGCAGAAGAGGAGCTGAGCTGACAAACTCCACAATTTGAACTGTTGCCTCAAATTTACCACAACTCAAAAATCCTGAGTGTGTTAGTTCTTATTAAATGCACCTATAAATTTAGTATCCTTCTAAACATTACTAAGCTTTCCACTTAAAAACAGAAAAACAAAAAACTCACAAAAATTCCACACTTATAAATAGCTCAGAGGATTGTTTTGAACATGTTACAAACTTCAACCTGCAACTCCCAAACTAAAGAAGAGTCACCTCTAAGTCTCCCAAGAAGTGGTTTAAGAAATTAGCAAATTATGGGGCGCCTGGGTGGCACAGCGGTTGAGCGTCTGCCTTCGGCTCAGGGCGTGATCCCGGCGTTATGGGATCGAGCCCCACATCAGGCTCCTCTGCTATGAGCCTGCTTCTTCCTCTCCCACTCCCCCTGCTTGTGTTCCCTCTCTCGCTGGCTGTCTCTATCTCTGTCAAATAAATAAATAAAATCTTAAAAAAAAAAAAAAGAAATTAGCAAATTAGGGGGGCCTGGGTGGCACAGGTGGTTAAGCGGCAGACTCTTGGTTTCGGCTCAGGTCATGATCTCAGAGCCCTGAGATGGAGCCCCAAGCCACTCCATCCCCAGTGCAGAATCTGCTTGAGACTTTCTCTCCCTCTCCTTCTGCTCCCTGCTCCCCCGCCTCTGCAAAATGCTCGTACTCTCTCTCAAATAAATAAATCTTGAGGGACCTGGGTGGCTCAGTCGGTTAAGCGTCTGTCTGCTTTTGGCTCAGGTCATAATCCTGCGGTCCTGGGATCGAGCCCCACGTTGGTCTCCCTCCTCTGCGAGGAGCCTGTTTCTCCTTCTCTCTCTGCCCCCTGCTCGTGTGCACGTGCTCTCTCTCCCTCTCTATCTCAAATAAATAAACAAAATCTTCTTTTAAATTATTCTTTAAAAGACTTTATTTGACAGAGAGAAAGTGCGAGTGAGCACGAGCAGAGGGAGCGGCAGGCAGAGTGAGAGGAAGAAGCAGGCTCCTTGCCGAGCAAGAAGCCCAATGAAGGTCTCCATTCCAGGACCTTGGGATCATGACCTGAGCTGAAGGCAGCCACTTAATCAACTGAGCCACCCAGGCACCCCAATAAATAAAATCTTAATTAATTAAATCTTAAAAAAAGAAATCAGAAAATTCATCTGGGGCTGGAGGATTTTTAAGAAATAAAAAGATCATTTCAGTACTCTAACATCTTTGCGAATGGCTTTAGCTCTAGACTGTATTTCAGGTTTTCATTTCATTTCAAAAAGTGGGGAGATGGGTGGAGCAGGGCATAATTGTAACAAGGAGGGTGCCACGTACACATATAACAGGCGCAGAGAGACAAAAAAGAAACTACTCCTAGCAACTGTTTGCTCTTTCCTAAGAGATCCGAGAAGCAATAGCCATAAACCCCTCCTCGACTGGGGCTGCGTTCGATGGGCAGTATTGGAGAGAAGACCAAGAGCCTGGGTCCAGTCAGTACACAACCATGCAGCCATCTCTCCACTTACGGGACCACGAGAGTATTTACCACTGCTTTCTCACTGACGGTCAAACTAAATGTCTTGAAGAAAGACACCAAGAAAAACATGTTTAAAAAATCATCTGAAAATAGAATTTTATTTCAGCAGGCAAAATGAGCAAAAATACAACTTTATTTTAGCAAGGTACAATTGCTTTCCCTATTAAACTTGTTTTCAATAGATTCTCCTGTGTGATGCATTGGAAAAATACTGTATTTAGAATCAGGAAACTTATATTTAAATACTTACTAGCTTTGCCACTTGTTCTGTGACTTGGGCAAGTTATTTAACCCACACGTTCCACTTTACTCATTTGCAAAAATGGCAGTTAACCCACCTTACTGCCTCACAGGAATGTTCCACGATAAATGTGTAAACTGTTAAGTACCACGTAAATTAAAATGATCATTATTAGTCTTACCATCCTCTCTGACTTTCCCAGGTAAACGTATGAACCAATGAAAAAACAGGCAAAAGACAAGCAACAAGAAGAAAAGCTGTCAATCAAACAAATGAAATAAAATGAAACCCTAAAAAACCCAAAAAAACTGCTATGACTGATAGAAAAGCATTCTGTGACAGCTAATTCCTATGTCATTCTCTAATTAAGAAAGCTCCCACACCCTCGGATCTATAGTCCATTCATAAAAATCACAGCAGGGTTAAATCCTCACCAGTCCTCCTAATTCACAAACTGCCAACAGAGCACATTCTTACTCCACAAGCAAGAGCCACAACCACAGGACCAATCCCCATCCTGTCCTGCTGAGGGACAGTGGCCTAACTGTTGGAGACCCACTGGGAGGCAGTTGGTCTCTGAAATACAGGAGAGAGCGCCTTTTCCTTCCCTGACCACTGGCATGAAATGAGCAAACACCAACTTCAGTGATTCTGAAATAGGCCCACAGAAAACAGGTGGCTGATGAGAAGGCATCACTGCTTACAATCCCAAATTTGACAATAAAAGCCAAAAGGACATAAAACGTTTTCTGAAAAATCAGATGCTATCAAATTTTCTAGACATTTATAATAATAGATAAAATTTATCTAGTGATTACTATGAGACAGGCAATATCCTAAAAGTTTTCATCATTAACTAATTTAATCAGTACAACCACAGGTAAGTACAATTAATATTTCCATTTTTAAACAAGAAAACAAAAGCACAGGACAGTTATTTGATTAAGATCATACTGCTGATACATGGTAGAGCTGGGATTCAAAAGTCAGGTAATTGGCTTACTCTAGGATAGGGGTTTCTCGAAGAACCCTCCAACAAACACTTCATGGGTTACCCAACCAGTTCTGCCATCTCCTACTCAGTCAGCTTCACACTGAGATGTAAACAAGACCACAGTGCCATGTCTCTCACCTTCTGGTGACCTGTTTCCAGGTGAATGTTAGTATAACATGAGCCCAGGAAAATAAGGCCTCCTATTCTGCCTCCAAAAATGATGGACTAACTAATGTGACACAAAAACTGGAAACATATACATATGTCTTTTTAAAAGTAACAAAAAAATTAACAGGATCGTGAGGAATTACTGGAAAGAACAGAAATCCAAAGAAGTGAGACCTGGGGGAACTGCTGATCTGCCCGAGGTGGCCAAAGAGGCCTGCCCAGGGGCAGGTCTGGCCCTTCAGGGCCCTGCATACGGAGATACTCTGTCAGCCACCCCCCACCAAATCAGTGGACTGGGGCCCTAAAGGGCAGCATCCTACCAGGAAGAGTGAAATGGAAGTAAGTCAGCCTTCCCATGGACTCAGCTTCAAATCACCTGATTAGCCCTGAAAATCTGATCCTGGTTTGCTAGTACCCTCAGGCACCTGGAAAAAGCAAATAAAAATCCTCCTTGGAAAAAGACATCTAAGGCCTCTAATTATTTCTATAAATAATGTTTGAAATACCATGTCCAGCACACAAACATAAGAATAGACAAAACACCATGAGTAAGAGCCATCAGAAACAGTCACAGACCCAGAGGAACTCCAGATAATAGAATTGAGAGAAGATTATAAAACAACTATATTTACTGTTTAAGAATATAAAAGCCAAGCTTGAAAAATTTAGCAGGGTACAGGAATCCATAAAAAGCAATGTAGCAGATTTGAAAAGAATCAAAACTGAAAAATACAATAAACCCATCCACTGAATTCTTAATTTCAACTAAACACAGATTAGTCAAAGAGAGAACTGGTTAAATGGAAGTTAGGTCAAAATTATCCAGAATGAAAAACTGAAAAGGGTGAAAAATACAGGAGAAAGGATAAGTGACAAGAAGGATACAAAGAGAAGGTCTAACACATCTATGTAACCGGAGTCTCGGAATGACAAAAGGATGGGGGCAAAGCAATATGGAAAAGAACTGCTGGGAATTCTTCAGAACAGGGAAGAGACACCAGCCACAGACTCAAGAAATCTAGAATGTCTTCTAAAAATGGCACAACCCGCTCTCTAAGCATAGTGCTGCAGCTCATGAAACAAGTTCCTGCTGCAGTCCTACTAGGGGCTGCACACGAGGAATACAAAGGCAAAGCACTCCCAGCATGTGAGGAACTCTGTCAGGCACGTAGAAGAGAGCTGCTAAATTACAATAATCTAATACACTCCGCCTTATGTGCTAGCAAAAAGAAGGGGAAAAAAGGGAAAAGGCAAGAAGAAAATGCTAGAAGTATTTAAAAGGTAGGAGAAGGAAGGGAAGAATGAAGGGGATAAACAGAAGGGGGAATGAACCACGAGAGACTACGGACTCTGGGAAACAAACTGAGAGCGTCAGAGGGGAGGGGGTGGGGCATTGGGATAGGCCGGTGATGGGTATTAAGGAGGGCACGTATTGCATGGTGCCCTGGGTGTTCTACACAAATAATGAATCATGGAACACTACATCAAAAACTAAGGATGTACTGTATGGAGACTAACATAACATAATAAAAAAATATTTTGAAAAAAGTATTTAAAAGGAAAATGGATGAAACTAAAAAGCAATAAAACTAAAAGGCACTGAAGGAGAAACAATATGGAGGATCCAATGTTCTCCAATGTCCAGGCATAGAAGCTATTCCCATTCTTTTTACAGGGCTGATCGAGCACCCCTCACAATCTGAACTGAAAATCTTTGGCATGAGAAACTCAAATAAGAATCTTCTCCTAATATTCCCCCCACAACCGTACCCCTAATAAAGGATTTTTTAAAATGATAATTCTGAACAGACAGTTCTTCCTTCACTCTATTCATGGTGCCTAAATAACCCATTTCAAACAAGCACCTTTTGCTCTCTTACTTGAGACAACATGGAGAAGCTGACTCTTGAAAGAAAGGTTAGGCAAAGGAAGAGTTCCACCAGGAGCTAGCTGGGCAAAGACCATCGCTGATCAGGAGCAGGGAATATGTATGGTCACCTAGCAGATAACCAGGAAGGTATATCATTCACGGAATCCTCAAGTCGTATGAAAGCCAATCATGTAAAAAGCCCAAGGATCTCTGCCTTCTATTTAGCTCAAAATACTAACACAGCTTCTGTAAGAAAGTACATGCCCCGCAGGGAATCAAGTAGGAGTGGAACTGACTGAAAGGTACGTATAAAAACCCTGCTCCCAAGGTGAAAAGTCGACCTACAAAGAATCAGGTGATACATATACCAATGTATTGATGAAATGAGATGAATCCTTTCTTTTTTCTTTTTTCTTTTTTTTTTTTTTTTTAAGATTTTATTTATTTATTTGACAGAGATAGAGACAGCCAGCGAGGGAGGGAATACAAGCAGGGGGAGTGGGAGAGGAAGAAGCAGGCTCACAGCGGAGGAGCCTGATGTGGGGCGATCCCACAACGCCGGGATCACGCCCTGAGCTGAAGGCAGACGCTTAACCGCTGTGCCACCCAGGCGCCCCGAGATGAACCCTTTCTGAAACAAAATTCTACCGAAGTTTCTGGACAGGCTGTCTATCACTGGCAGTGTTCCTGTGATTCTGTATTTAGAATATGGCCATCAATTAATACAACATGATTCAACACATAACTCTAAATGTCTCGGTCTTAAGAATAAAGTGGTTTACAATATTTTATGCATGTTGGGACCATTCTCAAAGCTTGGTTTCTCCAGATTGTCTTGTGAGCTGTAAAGGCTTCAAAGATATCAGGAAAAAAATACAGTGACTAAATAAAAATATAGGCATCAAATTTCAAAATTATTCAAAATTGCTTCTATTTCTGGGATTCCACTATTGTTCAAACCTGCACACAGGCTTATTCATATCCAAGCCAATGTGTCTAAACTAACTTGTTCAAATGATACCAGCAGAAAAGAACTCCTAATTCCCAGACAATGAAAACTGCCTATCTGATATCTGATAAAGGTCTAGTATCTAGAAAATAGAAGGAACTCTTACAACTCAATAAAGAGACAACGCAATTAAAGAATAAGCAAAGGACTACCAAGGATATTTCTCCAAAACTGATTTTGAAATGGTCAATAAGCACATGAAAAGATGCTCAACATTATTAGGAAAATGCAAATCAAAACCACAGTGAGATCCCACCTCACACCCACATATATGGCTATAACCAAGAAACAGGAAATTACAAATGTTGCCAGGATGTGGAGAATTGGTACCCTCCCACATTGCTGGTGTGAATGTAAAATGGTGCAGCCACTCTGGAAGCCAGTTTAGCACTTCCTGAAAAGTTTATACATAGAGTTACTACCTATATGACCCCACAATTCCATTCCAGGTATACACCTCAAAGAACTGAAACAGAGATGCAAAAGAGATACCTGAATGCCAATGTTCACTGCAGCATTATTCAAAATAGGGAACAATCCAAGTGTCCATCAGATGAATGGATGAATCAAATGTGATATATATACAATGAACTATTAGTCAACCATAAAAAGGAATGAAGCTCTGACATTTGCTACAACATGGATGAACTCCGAAAACATGAAGCTAAGTGAAATAAGCCAGACACAAAAGGACAAATATTGTATGATTCTATTTATACGAGATACCTAGAGCAGGCAAATTCATAGAGACAGAAAGATTAGAGGTACCACAGCCCGCAGCCGGCGGGGAGGAGGGAATGGGTAGTTATTGCTTAACAAGTACATAGTTTCTGTTTGGGGGTGATGAAAAGGTTTTGGAAACAGAGGGTGGCGACAATTTCACAACAAGGTGAGCAATCAATGTTAGTGAAATATACACTTATAAATGGTTAATATAGGAGACGCCTGGGTGGCTCAGCCGTTAAGCGTCTGCCTTCGGCTCAGGGCTGGGATCCAGCCCCATATCAGGCTCTTCCACTGGGAGCCTGCTTCTTCCTCTCCCACTCCCCCTGCTTGTGTTCCCTCTCTCGCTGGCTCTCTCTCTGTCAAATAAATAAATAAAATCTTTAAAAAAATGGTTAATATAGCAACTTCTACTACAATTAAAAAAAAAGTTAATAACCATTTCGGAAGATCATTTGGCAGTTTCTTACAAAGCTAAAACATTCTTATCAAACAATCCAGCACCCGTGCTCCTACATGTTTACCCAAATGAGTTGAAATTTCTGTAAACACAAACACTTGCATATTAATGTTGATAGCAGCTTTGTTTATAATTGCCAAACCTGTAAGCAATAGAAATGTCCTTCAAAAGGTAAATGGATATAAACTGTAGTACATCCATACAATGAAATATTATTCAGTCATAAAAAATATGAGGTATCAAGACACAAAAAGACAGAACAAAAATAAATGCACGCTGCTGAGTGAAAAGCAGGTCTGAAGAGGCTACATAACTATACGATTCCAACTACATGACATGCTGAAAAGGGCAAAACTACAGAGACAGTAAAAAGATTAGTGGTTGCCAGGGGCGCAAGGGGAGGGAAGGGATGAATAGGTGGGTCAGAGGGAACTTTTAAGACAGTGAAATTATTCTGTATGATACTGTAATGGTGGACAGATGACATTATGTCTTCATCAAAATCCACAGAACGTACAACAGAGTGAGCCCCAAAAGAGCCATGGATTCTAGTCAACAATAAGATATCAATATCGGTTTATCAACTGTAGCAAATGCACCACACTAACTTGAAATGCTAAGTAACAAAGGAAATATCTCACATTAGTGGGGTCCATTTGGTCTAACTGAACAGATACTGATACTTTATTAACTTACTATTAAGAACAGGTATCAAACAAAGTACAGATACATGCTACAGTGTGGACGAACCTCAAAAACTTGCTCAATGCATGAAGCCAGGCAGAAAACATCACATACTGCATGATTCCATTTACATGAAGTCATCACAACAGGTCAATCCACAGACAGAAAGCAGACTGATAGCTGGCAGGCAGGGGCCGGGGGATGGTGGGGAGGGGATTAACTGCTTATGGGGTATGGAGTTTCCTTTGGGAGTGATAAAAATGATTTGAAACTAGACAGACGTTGTACGTGCACAACATCGTGAACGTACTATGTGCCACTGACCTGTTGAACTGTTTCCTTTAAAATGGTTAATTTTGGGGAGCCTGGGTGGCTCAGTCAGTTAAGTGTCTGATGACCGGTTTCAGCTCAGGTCATGATCTCAGGGTTGTGAGATCCAGCCCCACAGGGTGGCTCAGTCAGTTAAGTGTCTGATGGCCGATTTCAGCTCAAGTCATGATCTCAGGGTTGTGAGATCCAGCCCCACACTGGACCCACACGCTGGGCGTAGAGCCTGCTTGGGATTCTCTCTCCCTCTCCCTCTGTCTCTCCCCTCCCCCGCTTGCTCTCCCCACTTTCTCAAAAATAAATAAATAAATAAATATTTAAAAAATAATAGGTTAATTTTGATCAAAGGGTAGACTTCACAGTTGTAAGACAAAAAAATTCTGGAAACTTAATGTATAGCATGGTTACTATAGTTAATAACATATTATTACATTAAAGATGGTTACTTTTATGTTTTGTGAACTTCACATCAATTAAAAAAAGACCTGGTTAGCTCACATTGTAGGTGTGGACTGGAGCGTGTGACTCTTGAACTCGGGGGTGTGGGTTCAATCCCTGCGTTGGGTGTAGAGATTACTTAAAATCTTAAGCAAACACAAAACAAAACCCAAAGGAGGATCTCAGTCTAAAAGAACCCAGGACACCTAAGAGTGAGCAATTTCATGACTTGGTCTTCCCCGCTCATCATTAATCCTGGCTCCCTCCCATGACTTTCAGTCTCTAGTCCTGCAAACCCTGGAAATACTGAACATGCTGCTATGAAATTTTCAAACACTAAATTCACTACTGTTTAATACCGACCTACTTCTCTCCTATAAGATCTGAGCTCAACCACTAAAAGCTAACCTTTCACCATCATCATCCTAAAATATCTCTGGATACCTTCTGTAAAGCTCATGTAAGAGGGAGAGAACAACTGTTTTGACTCGAAGGCTGCTTCCTGCTGCATGATGCCAACCCTTCCGCCCACCTTCTTGGGACCTCAACCTTGCTAAGGTCACTGGCTCTTACCCCAACCACTTCTCCAGAATCAACCACTATCTTCTAGGGCCTTCCCTTCTCTATGGCTACATTTTCGTAATGTATTAATATTGTTCTAACATGTCCATTTCCCTCACTATACTGCTGAACACCCTGAAGGCAAGTCCTGGAACTCATCTCACAACTCTGAAAAACAACCGCTGCTCCTCATCTAGTCATTTCTCCATCTGGCTTCCTGGCTTCTCCTGCAGAAGAGCAGACCCACCGTACTTCATTCTTTACCTACCATCCCCCCAGCCCCCGCACCCAAACTCAGTTTCTCTTCAAAAAGATTCCTGACCACCAAAATAATCCTTGACTAAGGACAAGTCTTCCCTGGGCCAAACCTAAATGCCATTAATTCTGTCTTTTATCTACCTTTGTTCTTCTCTACTTCAAAAACTATTCACAGTCTGCTCACATATTCAATGCACCACAGAGAATATAAGGAGTGTTGACACTATAATCCTTGCCTTCAAAGAGGACTGGGGAAGGAGGGCGAGAACATGTTCAGAAGAGTATAATAAAAAGCAAAGATTAAATGTACACAAGAAAATTACAAAATTCCATGAGAGAAACACCCAGTTAAGGGGATGTTAGGTTCCATGGAAGAAAGAGCATTTAAGAAAGGCCTCAAAAGACAGCGATCTCCACAGATGGAGAGCGGGCAGAGGGCATGGGCACAGGCATGGAACTGGGGACACAGAAGCCGCAGGAGAGCACACGTGTAGGGAAACCAGGAGACGGGCCTGGAAAGGCAGGGGAGCGTCCTCCTGTGGAACCCTGACAAGGCAAGGCATCTACACTGAAGTCAGTCCACAAACGAGAGGGACACGTCAAGAGCTGTATTTTAAAAGCTATCCTGGCAGGAGTGAGAGACTGCACTCGGGGCTGGGGAAGAGTTACCCTTCAGAAGGCATGACAGCGGCGCTGGCAGGTCTCCCACCTCCCTCACTCAAACCACTTCCCGGCTCTACTACCCACAGCGGCCTCGTCTCCTACTCAGCTGGTTCCTCAGCATCTCCTCAAGGGACGCCTCTCTAAACTCCTCCGTTAAAATCACTAACTAAAAAGGAAAATAATTTAATAGTTTGTCCTATGAAAGTGATTAAAAGCACATCTTCTGGACTGACAGAACCTATGGTACAGACTCTTTACAACAAATACGTGAGCCCCCACTGTGCCCCATGTACAGCGCTGGAAAGGGGAACAGCCAGTGTCTATCCCATGGAGTTTCCATTTTAGTGGAAGAAAGAGATGAAAGACAACGTTGTCAGGTAAATGCCGCGAAGAGAAAGAATGAGGCAGAGAGCATGTGTGTACATGGGCTGCCTGAGCTCGGGTGGGCGGGGAAGCAAGCAGCCAGGCAGTATGCATTCTTACAAGGTACACATTTTACATTAAAAAGGAGAAACATGTTTTGGAGCCACAAAGAGCTAGGTTCACGCCTGGATTCTGTCACTTAATGGCTGAGAGACCTCTTGCAAATGACTTAATCTCTCTTGAATCTCTTTCTGTATCCCCATTTTACAGATAAAGTATTGACCTTATAAAGCTCTTACGTGAGAATTAAATAAAGAATATAAATACTGTGCACTTGATAAAGGATATATAAATGTCAGCCATTAGATCAGTGGTTTAATATACACAGAAATTATTTTGCTGCTAAAAACTAGATAATAATTTGTCATAAACTGTCTAAAACAAATAAGTTTTTGGGAGATGAATCAACTATGACAGAAACCTGGGAACTGGGGTGCCTGGGTGGCTCAGTAGGTTGAGCGGCCGACTCTGGATTCTGACTCAGGTCATATCTCAGGGTGGTGGGACTGGCCGGAGTTGGACTCTGTACTCAGTGCTGCTCAGTGCTGCGTCTGCTTGTCCCCCTCCCTCTGTTCCTCCTGCCCCACCCACTGCGGTCTCTCTCTGTCTAAAATAAATATATAGAAAAAATCTTAAAAAAACAAAAACACCCAACCTGGGAATATTTCGTTAAAGAGTATTAAGAACCACCTTCATCTACACATAAAAACACAGTTGTATTATTCAGTGACAAAAAATGAGCTACCAAGTCAACGAAAAGACATGGAGGAAACTTAAATGCATATAACAAGTCAAAAAAGGCAATCTGACAAGACTACATACTGTATGATTCCCACTTTATGACATTCTGGAAAAGGCAAAACCATAAGACAGTAAAAAGACCAGCGGTTGCCAAGGGTTGGGGGAGGGAGAGACGAATAGGTGGAGCACAGAAGAACCTTGGGGCAGTGACACTACTCTGTGATACTGTGATGGGGTCACGTCATCATACATTTCTCTAAAACCAAAGAACAACATAGCACCAAAAGTAAACCACAATATAAACTATGGGCTCTGGGTGACAATGATGTGTCAATGCAAGTTCATCAGTTGTAACAAATGCACCTCTCTGGTGGGGGATGTTGATAGTAGGGGAGGCTGCACATATGTGGGGGCAGGAGGCACATGGGAAATCTCTATTCCTTGGCTCTCAATTTTGCTGTGAACCTAAAACCACACTAAAAAATAAAGGTGGGGCGCTGGGTGGCTCAGTCGGATTAGCGTCTGACTTCAGCTCAGGTGGTGCTCTCCGGGTCCTCCCTCTCCCTCTGTCCCTCCCATGGCTTGTGCGTGTGCTCTTTAATAAACATAGAAAATCTTGGGGCGCCTGGGTGGCACAGCGGTTAAGCGTCTGCCTTTAGCTCAGGGCGTGATCCCAGCGTTATGGGATCGAGCCCCACATCAGGCTCCCTCCGCTATGAGCCTGCTTCTTCCTCTCCCACTCCCCCTGCTTGTGTTCCCTCTCTCATTGGCTGTCTCTATCTCTGTCGAATAAATAAATAAAATTTTAAAAAATAATAATAAATATAGAAAATCTTTAAAAAGTAAAAAAATTTTTAAAAAAACAACAATTTTTTAAAAACAAGTGCAGAAAAATATGTACTGAACTGTAAAAAGAGTTATCTCTGGAGAGTAATATTATACACCTCTGTATTGTTTGAATTTTATACTATGAGCACACACTAATTTCATAATAAAAAGACAGATTTCAATAAAAGACAATTCTAAAAGTTAAACTAAAACACAATGCTAACATTCTTGACATTTTTTTCTTCTAACATATATAATTATTTCCATGTATAACTACTTCAACAAAAATAACTATTTTCATATGACCATTTCATCTCTAAGAGTAGTGGGATTTTTTTCAAATTTATAATTTGGTAAGAGTCAAATGTTATTCTTAAAATATTATGAGGTATACATTTAAATAAAACATTAATAAGCTGAATCAGGTCAGCAAGAGAAAGAATATACTGGCTCATGGACCTAAGTCTGAATATTTATAGATGAATGGAGACAAAATTTCCCATTCTCCTATTCTCAAATGATTTAATTTAGAATGAACTAAAACAGAGAAAACATTAGTCTGCTCCTCCTTAGGAGCCTGTATGTCCCAGTAATTTGCTACTGAAATCAGATACAGGACTTCTACATGGCTGATGCTGCGGCTTTACATTTGCGGAGACAGCTCTCGAGCTGTGTCACCACTGGGCTCCTGGAAGATTTCCTAACCACTCACTCACTGAGGAAGCTTCTGCAGCAGACGCATGTGGACCAATATCGAATATTAAGAATACTGGCCAAAAAAGGGAAGTAGAGATGATGCTTGGTCTGTTGAGAAGGATTCCATAAATATATAATCTCAACACTACAGTTAGAAGTCACTTCCAATTCTCCCTTTGTTTAGATAATAGTGTTCTATATTTTTTTTCTTTTGGTTGGTTTTTAAGTTTTTATTTTATTATTTTTTAAAGATTTTATTTCTTTGACAGAGAGAGACGAAGAAAGGGACAGGGAGCAGGAAGGGGGCGGGGGAGGGAGAAGCAGGCTCTGTTCTCTGGTGAGCAGGGAGCCTGATGCAGGGCTCGATCCCAGGACCCTGGGATCATAAACCTGAGCCAAAGGCAGACGCTTAACCGACTGAGCCACGCAGGAGCCCCTTAGCTTTTCCTTTAACTCCAGTTAGTTAACACAGTGTCATATTAGTTTCAGGTGTGCAATATAGTGATTCAATACTTCCAATTCTCCTTAATAACATTTTTAAGGCTTACATCTTAAACACAGGCATATGAAAAGCCAAAAAAAGCACCAAAAGAAATCATATTTACATTAAAGATTGCTGAAATCTTAAAACCCACATTTTGATTCTGAAAATAAGCTGCTGATTTTTTCAAAATCACCAGAACAGTAGACTGGCATCCATGAAAGCTCGGCAAGGTAAGTTCAGTAAAAACAAGCAAGTAATAAAACCACAGAACACATTAATTCCTGAAGAAAGGGATCATGAACACAGAGTCAAAGGGGAAAAAAAACTGAAGCTTCCATGGCATATTCCCTTGAGAGCTGGCAGCAAAATTCATTTATTAAACCCACAAAAACTAGTTGCTGAGCACTAACTACACGCCAAGCACTCTTCCGGGCACTGGGAACATGACGGGGAACAGAAAGTCCCTGCCCTCACACAAATGATGTTCTAACAAGTTGGTCCCCAAACTCCTGGGCTCCACTCTGCTCTGTTTCTACAATCCAAACCCAAACTCCTTCCCTTCAAAGGGGTCATAAACTTACTCTGCAAGAGTTATCTCCTAGTTCATTTAAATTAAACCCAAAATTGCACTGTGTACAACAGGTTAAGGGCACAAAGTCTGGAGTCAGGATGCCCGATACCAAATCCTGGCTCTTCTACTTTTTAGATGAGACCTTGGGGAAGTCACTCAACCTCTCTGTTACAGTTTCTTCATCTAAAAAAATGGAGGAAATAGGGGCGCCTGGGTGGCTCAGATGGTTAAGCATCTGCCTTCGGCTCAGGTCATGATCTCTAGGTCCTGGGATCCCACCCCACAGTGGGTTCCTGGCTCAGCAGGCAGTCTGCTTTTCCCTCTGCCTCTAACCCTTGCTCATGTTCTCTCCCCTCCCCCTCCCTCAAATGAATAAAAAAATAAATAAATAAAATAAAAAATGGAGATAACAGTACTACCTCATAGGATTTTTAAAGAATTAAGCAAATTACTATTCTTCAAGTGTTTGGAACACTGGCACTTCGAATTTATTATTTATATAAAGCCATTATATTACTTATTATTTAGTATTATTTATTCCAGTTTTTGATAAATAAAATATCCTCACCTATTTTAGAATCAAAGTGGGTTGATGCCAAAATTTCCTATAAATCCATTTATTTCAACCAGTTGCTAAATTTTACAGATCTTTCTCATGTAGACTGGAGCCCTGACCAGGAAGAGGCACAAATGATCATCAGTTCATCAGCCCTCCCATCGCCCCTTGCCCCCCCACCCCCAGTCTCTCAGTATCACACCTCTCTCCATGAAACCTTGTTCCATTTATGAGAATCCAGTGCCCTGGCCCAGATCCAAGGCCCATCACCAAGGGCCTTACTCTTTGTCCACAGCTCCTTCTGACGCCCCTTCCCTGTAATTTCCAGGCCCCCCGAATATTCTGACCTTTTCCCTTTAACATGCCACACAGTTGCAAGCATTGTTTCTTGAAGGACCTTCCCTTGGAATGCTCCTCCCCCACTCTTCCACTTAGCTCTCTCTCCTAGCCATCCTTCCAGGTTGTGCTCAGGTCTGTCCCTTCCTCTATAGTTTTCTCCAATATTCTTCCCATACTCAAGCAGAAGTAAAGCCCCCCCCTCCTGGAACTCTGGCTACACCACTATTTTAGCCTTACAGATCCCACACAGATTTTATAAATGTGAACCTTCATGTCTGACTCTTCCACGACACTGCACTCCAGGGAAAGAGAGGAGATCTTACTTATTTTGCATTTCTGGTTCCTGGCGTGGCATAAAGTTAGCAATCTCAGCTGAAGTGAAATAGAAATTTTCTTTTTCTTGCATTTTCTCTGATGTTTCATTCCTACAGGCCTCCTTTAGCCTGTGTCCCTTATCTTTAGAAATAGTCAATTTTCAGCTCTTTGCTAGCCAATGTAAAAATATTTTAATTTTTTTAAAAAAGAAACCTTTAATAAATGCTGCAGGCTGCAAGATGCTTCACTCCAACTCCAATTTCTCCTGTTCAGTATGTTAGAATTTAAATCCTCTGCCACAGATTTCTTCAACTAAAAGATGAAAATTCTATCCCCATTAGGTTTGGACTTACATATCCACTAGGAAACAACAAAACAAGCGGCAGGAGTTCATTGCAACGTGCACATCTGTGCTTACGTCTGCTCACTAGTGTGCAGGTAGCTGTGCCTGGGTTAGGTTCGTCTACGCGGCCTGGGCGCACGGGGTTTACAGGAATCCTGAGGGCATGTTCTTTACACCTCTGCCATCAAGTAGGGATTATGAACACAAGTGAGTCTGTTCCACTGTTCTAAAACTCTCCAGGAGAAACTGCCGGCGCTCCTCACAGAGCAAGGAGTTACTCGGTTTGTTCACCTAAGCCACTAACACCCCATCCGACCTTGGCTGCTACTGTTTTCCTTCTCAGAGTTGAGAAACAGTTGACCATCACTCTTTAACACACGCTAAGACCCTTGTTAACTTATTGTTTAGAATATTTCATCAGGGGGCCCCTGGGTGGCACAGCGGTTAATCGCCTGCCTTCGGCTCAGGGCGTGATCCCGGCGTTATGGGATCGAGCTCCACGTCGGGCTCCTCCGCTATGAGCCTGCTTCTTCCTCTCCCACTCTCCCTGCTTGTGTTCCCTCTCTCGCTGGCTGTCTCTATCTCTGTCGAATAAATAAATAAATAAATCTTTAAAAAAAAAAAAAGAATATTTCATCAGGTTAAATTAACTCAGTTCTTTGGCTGATATTTTCTCTGAATTTTTTCCCCATTCTTAAACCATTTTAGTTATTCTTTTTTTTTTTTTTTAAAGATTTTATTTATTTATTTGACAGAGATAGAGACAGCCAGCGAGAGAGGGAACACAAGCAGGGGGAGTGGGAGAGGAAGAAGCAGGCTCATAGCAGAGGAGCCTGATGTGGGGCTCGATCCCATAACACCGGGATCACGCCCTGAGCCGAAGGCAGACGCTTAACCGCTGTGCCACCCAGGCGCCCCTCATTTTAGTTATTCTTAGGCACACTTTGCAAGTTTTTTACAACGAATCCAAATTTAACATTACTCCTTTTTTTTAAGACTTATTTATTTGAGAGAGAGACAGCCCGTGTGTACGCGTGCATGGGGGGGTGCGCAGAGGGAGAGAGAGAATCTTGAGCTGACTCCCTGCTGAGTCCTGACACAGAGCTGGATCTCAAGACCCTGAGATTATGACCTGAGCCGAAATCAAGAGTTGGATGCCTAACTAACTGAGCCAACCAAGCACCCCCAAATGTAACATTACCTTTAATACCTACTATGTAAAAGAGATAAAGAATTAAGATTAATAAGACATGGTGACCACCTAAAAATACACAATTTTGTGGTGAAATAGACACATTCTGTATCAACTGGAATGTACGACATACGTAACTGTAACATATGGGTAAAGACAGAGGAGGAAGATGGGCATTCTAGAGCAGAGACTCAGAGGCAAAGCCGGCATTTACTCTCAGTGCACTGACAGGCAAAATGCCAGATGCTGCGGCTATAAAACAAAACAAAACACAGCCTTGACTGCAAGGATCTTACCACCTAGTACAGTGGTATTCGAAAACATTTTGCAGTTTTTCCAGCAAAAACCTTATACAGATACCCAAAAGCTAAGAGAGAGATGAGAGAGTTGCTGAGGCTGAGTTGGGAAGAGGTGATTCTCACTCTCCCGGCCCAGCCAGGCCACCTGCACCCCAGCCACCTCTGCAGACCCGCAGCAGCCCAGCTCTGAGGGGTTCAGAGCATACCCACCTAACCCTGCTGCCTCGACACAACACTTAGAACACTACCACCTACCTAACCATGAATGCTACATAAGTACTGGTTAAATAAAACATGAGAGCTCCGGCATCATTTACAAGATACTTGTCTAATGAACGGGAATGGCAAGGGCATATGGGGAAGGAGTGGAATCACCAGACACAAGGCAGGAAAAGCGGAGTCCAAATCACTGGAATCTAAAACTAGACAAAGAATTGTAAAGGTCTGATCAGTTTCTTGAAAATCCCAGAGGTGGAAACCTCATCTTAACTACTTTGTACTCCCCCCATCATTCCTGTTTCCTTAGCCAGCTCCATCTGCTTGCCATGGCAGTTTCCTCAAATCTGTCCTGTATCTCCAAGCCTCCACCTTACCTCACTCTTATCCCTCAGCACGATCTTCACAGAACACACAGAGAAGTGCTCCTTACCTTCCAGCCCTCATGCCTGTTTCCCACCCACACTCCTCTGCTTTCCTCCTAGAGGAGTATTCTAACCATCCGAACCAATGTCCCTGATCACAGGGGGCCCGGAGATTTCCCGGAAGGCCCCCCGTCCAGCATACCTTCCTGCACCTTCAACACTGTCCTGTACTGCTCTTTCCCACCTCCCTTTACACACGCTCAAGGTTCTCACACATTTTTAAAAATGTCTTCTCAAGGCGCCTGGGTGGCTCAGTCGTTAAGCGTCTGCCTTCGGCTCAGGTCATGATCTCCGGGTCCTGGGATCGAGCCCCACACTGGGCTCCCGGCTCAGCGGTGAGTCTGCTTCTCCCTCTCCCTTTGTGATCTCTCTCACTCTCTCTCTCATATAAATAAAATAAACATCTTTAAAAAAAATAATGTCTTCTCTTAACACCAGATCTTCCCTGCAGCTATTTTTTTTACTATCCTTTAATAGCCAAACTTCGGGAAGACTTGACCCCAAACTTACTGTCTTCACTTCTTCACCTCACTTTCTCATGAACACACAACAAGCTGGCTTTAGTTATCCCTTCCCCTCCCAAGTGACACTTCTTGGTAATCTTGGCTACCACCCCTGACTTGAAACACTTCCTGTCCTCATGCCATGCACTCTGGGTTTTCCTCCAAACCTGTCTGGTTGCATCCTCTCTGCTCTTGAAACACTGCCCTGATCCCTTAAATGTTCACATTCCTCAGAGTTTTGTCCTTCCCTCTGGGCACTTGTCATTATTAGAACAATAATGGGGGAGGGGGGCTCTAAAACTATGAAACCTCCTAAGGGCTGAACTCTGTAAAGTCCTCATTACTGGTGGGAGATGCTCAGCACTCAGGCAGGGGAAAGCAACCGCTTCTCTGCCTCCACATACTCACATCCTTGTCCATTCCTCAAAAAATCTCATCTATTTCTAGGCTGGACCACGTGTACTAACTTCTCAGTCTTAGTCTATAGCCCAGTTCCTTCTCCTAAATGTCACATCTGTGCCTCAAACACTTGATGCCTTCCTCAAACTTAAGTCCAAAACGAAATTCATCACTTTATATACCCCAGCCCTACCATCTTTTCTCCATCATTTTCTATTTCAATGAATGGCACCACCATGACCTAGTTCCCAAGCCCAAAGTCTTTACTCTCCTTGGCCCCTCCTCCCGTACGGGTGAACCTCCTAAACAGTCTGATCAAGTCACCACCATCCCCGACGCCTTCGCTTAATCAATACTTTTGTCCCATACAGGCCAAATACCACTGCAGACTCTAAGAATACAGCAGTGAACAAGTCAAGCTTAATCGGAGAGGGAGGAGACAGGCAAACAAATAAATAAAAGGCCAAGATGATTTCAGATTTGATCGAAGTCATGAATAAAATAAAGGTGGGTGATGTGATGGGCATTACTTTAGACAGAAGTTCAGAGAGAACCTCCCAGAAAAGGAAACATTTAAACTGAACCTGAACCACAAGCAAACAAGTCTCACAGATCTGGGAGGTGGAGTGCTCCTGGAAGAGGGAGGAGCCAAGTGTAAAGGTCCTAAGGCAGAAATGAACTTCAGGTGTTCAAAAAAACGGGGAAAGTCAACAAGGCTGGAACGTTCGTGGAACAAGGAGGCCAGGGCAGATGGGCTCAGAGGGAGACGGGTCAGACAGGCCATAGCTGGCCACCATGAAAGCAATGGAAAGCTACTGGAGGATTGTGGGAAGACAATGGACATAACTCAATTTGAATTTTTAAAGGTCACCTTAGCTGATAAGTGGAAAAAATGGTTTGGGAGGAGGCCAAAAATAGGGGGTTGGAACACCAGTTGGGAGGCTAAAATATGGTCCGGATAAGAGTGGATGCTGCTTGAGATGAGAGAAACAAATTCAGGATATATTATGGACATAAAGTGAACAGAACTTGCTGGGATATTAAAAGTTGAAAGAGAGGGGGGAGAGAAAGGAATCTAGGACAAATTCTAGGTTGTCTGTAGGTCTAAAGTATAGAGAGTAAAATTACATATAGCATATGATTCAATCAGATTTGTTAATTGCCTATCAAGACTCAGAGTATTTCCATCACTGTAAAAAGTTCTCTCATGTCCCCTCCCTGTCAATCCCCTTCCACCCCAGAAGCAATCACTGATCCGATTCTAGTTATCACAGACCACTTTTGCCTACTCAAGATCTTATAAGTGGGATCATCCATTATGTACTTTCTTGTGTCGGGTTTTTCATCCAGCATTAATACCTGTGAGATTCACCCTTACTACATGTATCACTAGTTTGCTCCTTTTTATTGCTGAGTGGTCCTCCACTGTATGAATCTATCTGTTTTCCCCATTCTCCCACTGACGGACAACTGGACTATTTACAGTTTTTGGCTACCACGCATAAAGCTGCTATGAACATTCTTGTATAAGGCTTATTTGTGAACAAGTATTTTCATTCCTCTTGGACAGATACCTAGAAATAGAAATGCTGGGTCACAGGGCAGACATACATTCAGCTTTTTTTTTTTTTTTTAAGATTTATTATTTGAGAGAGAGAGATGGAAGGAGAGGGAGAGAGAATCCAAGCAGACTCCACGCGGAGTATGGAACCCAATGTGGGGCTCAATCCCATGACCCTGAGATCATGACCTAAGCTGAAACCAAGAATCAGACACTTAACCAACTGCACCACCCCGGCACCCCACACATTCAGCTTTTGAAAAAACTTCCAGTTTTCCAAAGTGATGGCGTTATTTTGCACTCCATTTACACCTCTGTAAATGGACTCGTAGGACACTTTTCCTTCTTACCCCATCATCTCCTTTGCTGCCTGTCTCATGTTATTCATTCATTCAACAAATACCCTGAAGGATGAGAAAAAGGCTAGGCTGGCCAGAGTGTTCGAGGATAAGGAAGTTTAGCATATAAAGAAGTCCCTGAGGTGGGAAAGAGCTGGGTGCCTTCAGGAGACTTGAGAGAAAGTGAAGGTGGCTGGAGGACCGCAAGCAAAGGCAGCAGGAGGGGAGGTCAGAGAGGCAGGCAGGGCCTGGGGTACTGAGGGCCTTGTGAGAAATGGGAAGGAGGTGGGATTTCTTCCAAGCACTATGAGAAACCATAAAAAGATTTTAAGTGGAGGAGAGACAGGCAATTCTTGGCCACTCTGGGCAAAGTAGAGGAGAGACAGATAGGAGTAGAAATGGAGAGGCCATGCTGAGAAGCAAGCATAGTGTTTCAGTAAGAGACGACAGTGGCTCAGAGAGCAGTGGCAGAAGAAATGGACAGACTCCAGTCACAGTACAGAAACAGCACTGATGGTGACTTGGTGATGGATGACATGTAGAGGATGGGGAGAGAAAGGGAGGACTCTAATCTGGGAAGCTTGGTGGCTAGTAAAGCCACTAACGGAGAAGGGGACAGATGAAGGAGAAAGAACTTTCAAGGAATATCAATTCAGTTTTGGACTCTCGAAGCTCAAGCTACTGGTGACATACCCACGCAGTGGTGTCAAGCAGGAGCTGGAAGAGCTAGGAGAGATATGGCTGAAGTTATCAATGTGGCGGTCGTCAGCTCACAGATAATCATGAAAGCCTGGGGATATCCGAGAGCACCCAGGGAGAGAGTACACTACTATTCAAGGGTCCAGAGAACACCAACAGTCAAGCAGGAGGGGAGGAGTGAGCTGCAGAGGTGGGAAGGGACAGCTGAGAGACAAGCAGGTAGATGAGGAAGTAAATGATTTGCCTCTGAAAAGCTGCTTGTGACCTTTTTTTAAGATTTTTAAATTTATTATTAGAGAGAGAGAGAATGAGCAGCATGAGTTGGGGGAGGGGCAGAGGGAGAGAGAATATCTCAAGCAGACTCCCTGCCAAGCGCGGAGCCCAATGCAGGGCTCGATCTCACAACCCTGAGACCATGACCTGAGCCTAAATCAAGAGTCAGACGCTCAACTGACTGGGCCACCCAGGTGCCCCACGTGACCTTTCAAGTTAGGGTACCACATCTTGGTAGAACACCCTGTACTCCCTCATCAGAGCACTTCTGATACCCCCGTTTACGCCCTTCTCTACTGTGCAGGTATCTGAGTGTCTGAGTGTACTCTAAAGTCAACACACCTGGCAGGAACCAACCCTGCTCTGGTCCACTGTACATGGCACAGTGTTAATGTTAGTGTCACGGACAACTACCATTTACTGAGTGTCCCCTAGAGGTAATGGACTCCACTGTATACTTTTCTTATGTTAGTTCCTTTTCCCAATGGCCCCAAGGAAAAGTGTACTTCCATTTTACAGATGAGGAAACTGTGGCTCAGGCAAAATGTCACTGCCAAAGAGATGGAGCCAGACTGTGGCTGTATCTCCTCCTTCCCATGCTCTGCTGCCTCCATAAAGTGCCTGTCATGTGGACTCTTTAGAGCAGGAGTGCCCTCTCACATTCCTCCCAAAGGGAAACAAAAGCTGTCCCCAGGTAACTGGCCCACCAGAGCTCTAAGTCAGGGACACGTCCAAGGAAGTAGCTCTGCTTGTCAAGAAACTCCGCTCTTGTCAGGCACAGTGAATCACCGGCAGACTCCCAAAGTAACGTTTCAGACTTAGGGTGCTTCTGAACGGAGAACAGAAATCTTCCATGAAACTGAGGTCTGGAGGTGAAAAAACAGGACTCTCAGGGCCTTAACTCTCGAATTTTAAAACTCAGCCACATTTCAGAAACTTTCCCCTATACCTAAAGGGCCTTATTCTAACTTCACAACTAATGCTGAATGTGGCATCCATTCCAGACCAAGACATAATCAGGATGAGATCCTGTCTCAGTGGGGCCTGAGAAACCAACACTACGTCTCTGTGTGAAAAGTACCAATGGTATAATATTCTTTTCCATACCCTGATTTTCAGATTAATGTTCTGCCTCTGCCCTGACTTCTTCTTTTTTCTTTTTCTTTTTTTTGAGAACGAGGAGAGAGTGTGAGGTGGGGGGAGGGAGAGAGAATCTCAAGCAGGCCCCACGCCCAACGCGAAGCCAGACACAGGGCTCCACCTCACAACCATGAGATCACGACCTGAGCTGAAATCAAGAGTCAGACACTCAACCGACTGAGCCACCCCAATGCCCGTGCCCTGACTTCTTCAGACCGGAAATACATGGGCTTTTTCCTAAGTGGGTACGTTAGTACTAAGAGACTTCCTTTCTTTTTCCACTCAGGAGGAACTGTTAACTATCAACTTCTGGTGAGAGCATGGGCAATGGTGGAAAGAAAACCAGCCTAGCTGGCAAAGAGCAGGGTCCTAGCCTTGACTCTGAATTTGGGAAAGTCACCACCTTCCTCAGCATCTCTCCTGAGTTGTAAAGCCAAAGGGCCAGCTAGACTAGCTGATTTCTTAGATTTCTTTCAGCTCTCTATAGACCTCTCTAAACAGAGAGCACAGACAGGATGGGTAAAGGAATGTACGATGCAGCAGGATGGCTGGGAAAGGCTGGGAGGATGAACCCTCCAGGGTATGATTAAATTAACAGTCTGTCTGACCTGCACTGTTTCTTTCCCTGCCAGAGCCCCCTGACTCCGAGCTATCTTTGCTTCCCTCAACAGCCCCTCACCCAAGTTCCACTCAATCCCTTGGGAGCCTCCATTTGATGCAATAGCTAGCAAAGTACCCTGCACATAGATGTTACTATTTGTTGGTTTCATTCGAAACTTTAACAAAGTATGATATTACAATAACCCAATCCAACTTCCCAACAAAGAAACAAACACAACTGAAGAACGTTTCTAATAATGCCTAGCACTCACCAATATTGTAACACATCTCTACTTGTTTTTTTTTTTTTTTTTTAATCAGAACTACCCCTTACAAGGGTAATAGTTTCTTTCCCTCTTACCCTTTACAGGGTACCATTAATGATCCATTTTAAGCCCTTTTGAGCCAGGTCGCCATTCACAAACATGAAGATATAAACAGAGGAAAGGCTTCAACCAACCCACTTCTATTCTTTGGATTAACTTCTCAAGATGCTCAGGCCTAAAGCAAATTACTCACTTTGTTTAATGCCATTTTCATCCATCCCACAGACCAAATCTGACCGTCCTGCTGGCAGAAAAGGCTTCGGAAGAGGGAACATCTACTCTCACATAGCATCCCGAGTCACTATCATATTGTCCTTTTTCCTCTTCATAGTTATCACTGCCTGACACTCTTATTCACTTACTGTTTACGGCCCATCTCCAGAGCAGTGTCCTTTTCTATCTTGCTCACCACTCCATCTCTCATGCTTAGAAAATCACCTATAAATACCTGCTAATGAAAACCAGAACACACACACAGAGGGCCTCCATCCACATTCGGGGATGTGATGTTCAAACACGGAAACCATCTTCCAATCAGGCGCAATGGCATTCGAGTGTTCCAATGAACTTCCACCCTTTCCTACAGAACAGCTTACATGTGCATACTACAATAAGGATATTTCCTCCTATAGTTAATGTTTTCTCTTTCTTAAGTTCCCCACAATGAAGCATCAGATAACAAGCCACAGATACACCAGTAAGTCACTTTTTAGTTCATCTTCCTGCTGGGTTGTGCACATTACCTACAAAACAAACATAGCTCTAATACAAAAAGTACCGATTGTGTTTGTCACCATGAGAACCTTTCACCCACACTGCACGCATCATAGGTATTAAGAGGACTTTAAGCAGCCTAACTAATAATAATAAAGCTATCCAGTCTAAGTGCGATGTGCCCATATTGTGCTCTATTAAACCCATGACTTCATTATATTTCAAATGTATAACTTTGATGTACAATTATACTACAACATAAACAGGGTTTTACTGTTTTGCTTTATTTTGTTACTTTTACCTCCACAAAAAGAAAGTGAAGGCAGCAGAGTCAGAAACCCCAGACAGATCTAATGAGCACTAACGTGCCTCGAACACAAGCAGCTATGAGGAAGAGAGCTTAAGGCACACAGGGGACTGTCTTTTGGAAACGTATCTTTTCAGTCCCATCTGGTCAAACACAGCAGTCACCACATAATAGGATTCCTGTGCAGTGCAAACCTGTGTGGTAGCACAGACGGGAAGAGAGACAGCCCCTCATATGATATCATTCTCTGAGCTGATACAAGAAGTTTTAGGCTCAAAGACAGCATGGCAGAACTGGGAATGAAGGAGAAACTTTTTAGACTGTATCTCAGGTGCTCTACCAAAACTGGCTAGTTATAGGGAAAGTGAAAGTTCACAAAGGTCCCAAGAGTCACTAACCTAGAGTCTGGTTTAGTGACACAGCTGCAAAAATCATGCTTTCCAGTATTTTGCCTAAGTCCAGATTTCCATTTCATTATAACTTAAGAAGAAGAAAAAAAAAAATGGTACAGCAGAAGTATGGATTTCAAGGCCAATCTACCACCAGCGGATTTGTGCCTTGAGCAGGCAAGGAGCTATAACAGATCTAGTAAGGCTCTGGAGCCACGGTAAGGATGGTCACATCCAATCTCTGACCCTCACTAGCTCTGTGACCTCTCAGGAAAATAAGAGATCATTTACCTCTCAGGTCTGCTGGGCAGATTTTGTAAGACAAATTAAAATACCTGGGACAAAACCTAGCATAATGGATTTTAAAAACAACAACAAAAACCCGACACAAATATCAGCATCCTTTTCTATCCATATGAAGAGAGAGCTGCACTCACCGGAAGTCCAACTTTAATTTCTGGGTCTAAACGGATGTGATTTAAACTACATTCCATTCCACCATTTTATGAAGTTAAAGAAAAAGGTATACCACTAGAAGGTTATGGAACCTAAAACCCACGTTTCCTAACATCTTACTACCTTAGCAACCTTCTTTCATGCACACACACACATCACTTCTGCACAACAGGAGTTTTATAATAATCTTTTTCTCCTTACATTATAACACAAATATAAACATATGTGAGTGTGAAAACTACTTATGACCTAAGTAAACACTAGGTCATAATTCAAATACCCACACAGAATAAATTACTTACTTTGAGAAACTCCAAAGAATTACTGTGTAGCCATATAAAAGTGTCTACCTATGTGACAGGCCCGATGTTAACATATACGAAAAATTATACCAATCCATCTCCAAAGTCAACACTGTGAGCACACCCCCCCCTTGCTGAGACCCTTTTTGAAACTGTACACACTAAATAAAAAAGTGACAGAAGACACATCACACCACATTAGGCACATGTCCCCCAAGCATCAGCAGTACCAGAAATTTGGGGCGCCTGGGTGGCTCAGTCGATAAGCGTCTACCTTCGGCTCAGGGCGTGATGGGATCGAGCCCTGCATTAGGCTCCCTGCTCTGCTGGGAGCCTGATTCTTCCTCTCCCACTTCCCCTGCTGTGCTCCCTCTCTCGCTGGCTGTCACTCTGTCAAATAAATAAATAAAATCTTAAAAAAAAAAAAAAAGTACCAGGAATTTAAGACAAGCAAGACCAAGGCTGAGGCTGGTCTAGAAGGGCTAACCAGTCAAAAGCATGGCCTACGGCTCTCACACACCATAAAATCAGTGAAACTAATTGGGGTTCTGCAGCATCTGAGA
Source organism: Ailuropoda melanoleuca (assembly GCF_002007445.2). NCBI lineage: Eukaryota > Metazoa > Chordata > Mammalia > Carnivora > Ursidae > Ailuropoda > Ailuropoda melanoleuca. The sequence goes on from NC_048232.1 coordinate 84,655,797, forward strand.
GGAAGCATCGGCTACCATTAAGGAATAAATTGGGGATGCAAACAATTAGTGCACTCTGAGGTGACAGTTAAATTCCACCAGCATACCATTTCACAGGAGATATTATGGAATTCCACTTTATCCCTACTCTGAAGGGATACCGAAGTTGGAAATTTCAAAAATTAGCCAAACGCCAAATATCCCTTCAAAGAATTTTAAACAAGGTCCCTCCACAATTCCCTGCATAAAAAGATCTTGGAACTCCTTGGAGCCAACCAAAATACACAGACCCAAATGCTCTTACATCATCCATGCTTCCAAATAGTCAAACATTCTCTGAAATCTTCTCCTGATAACTTTTTCATACAAAGACAAAAAACATAAGACGTACTCAGCATAGACTATAATACAGTACACTTTCCGAGAAGTACAGAACAGTACCTGGGACTTGAGGAAAAACCACGCTAATCAAGTTTGATGCTCTGCTGAAGAAGGAAAAGGCTGAAAACTAAAAAGTGGGACAGGATCTTAAAAGCCAGGTAAGAAACATCTGCATTTCTCAAGAAGGCTGTCTCTGGCTAAAACAAAAGCACAAGGTAGTAGACAAAAACAAATATCAAAAAACCAAAACAAGGAAAAAACCTACCCCAAACCCCTGTAGTGTTTGACCTAGAAGGGAGTCCTCATTTAACAGATGAGGAAACTGGAGGCTTGAGAGGGTAGGTAACTTGGCCAGGGTTACAGTTTATTTGGGGACAAAGCTGAAGTAGATTCCTGGTCTCCCAGGTCAGACTTCAGAGCAGTTTCCCACTCCACCATGTAAGACGTTCCGCTGCCACCCCATGTAAGATGTTTCATAAAGGTCTTCACTGAGGCTGTTAACATAAGGGTCCAATTATCATTCAAAGATCTGCCTGTTAGATAATAGCTTGAAAATTCCATCCATTTTACAGCAGTTACCAGAGTCATCTAATCTTGGAGGGGGATAAAAAAGCAAAGAGAAAAAGGGGGAAAAAGTCCTAATTTTGATCTGTCCCCTAAGGGCAAACTAAAGGGATGCCTACAGACAAGCAAGCAGCTCTAGCATCCACAACCACAAAAACAGACAATAATCCCCACCCACAGGCCCAAGAAGGCAACCGCTCCGCGCGCACCCCCCCCAAACACACTAAATTCCACTCCCATCCCGGCGCACGAGAGACATTCCACCTCCTGCCGCTCCCAGAGCGAGCTGGGCCGGATGGGCCACTCTCCTTCAACCCCCCACCCCACCCCAAAAGAGACGAGGAGCTTCAGCCTCAAGCCCCTAAACCGGCGCTCGCTCGCACCTGGGACCACCGGATCCAACACCCGCCCCGCTCACCGCTGCGGGGGAGGGGGAGAAAACCCCACGCAGGAAGTATGTCCCGCGTTCCGCCCCCCCGCGCCAGGACCTTGCGCCCCGCCAGCCGGTACCTGTCCTCCGCCCCCAACAGGCGAGAAGCTGCCGCGTCCACATGGCTTCAGGTGTTCACATGGCAATAAACGGGCCCCCGTCCCTCCCGCGGCAGGGTGCGCTCCGACTCCCGGGCTCCCAGCGCCACTCCCGCCCCAAGCCCAGGCTTCGCCAGCCGGCCTCACCCCCCGCCGCCACGAAGAAGCAAGCGCCGCGGGATGCCGGGGGCTGCCAGGGGTCCCAGGGTGGGCGGCGCTGACCCCGCGGACCCCTGGGCGCCGCCCGCTCACACCCGCCGCGTTTGCACCCGAGGCCGCGACAAGCAGGTACCTTCCCCCGACACCCTGAGGATCGGACTGGTGCCCAAGCCCTGCCGGACTCCCAGGCCAGACCCCTCAGACCTCTCAGCGCCCTGATGCCAGCCCTGGCCCCTTCCCCTGCGCACCCCCAGGCCAGGCCAGGCCGTCCTCTCTGCACTCCCGGCTCGGGCCAGGAAGAGACCTTCCCCTCAGCACCCCGTGCCCTGGCCTCGGAGTCCAGGGGGCTCAGCACTCCAGGTCGGCCGGGCTAGGACCTCTGCCCCCAGCCCCCGAGGCCGGACACCCCGGCCCGGCCCCAGCACCTCAGCCCTGACCCCCTGCCCCTCCCCCTCAGGCCTGGGCGGCGGTTACCTGCGGGAGCCCCCCGCCCGGTCCCTCGGCCTCGGCCGGGGGCGGGAGGGGAGGGAGCGGCGGCGGCGGCGGGCGGCGCTGCGCGAGGTGGGGGTGGGGGAGCCTCCGCCGCCTCCAGCTC